>NW_008329624.1:480546-559097 GCF_000622305.1 Nannospalax galili
TCCTAGAGGGAATTGGACTGGAGGGAACATACCTCAACATAATTAAAGCGATATGTAACAAACCCACAGCCAACATCAATCTAAATAGAGAAAAACCTGGAAGCATTCCCATTGAAATCAGGAACCAGACAAGGCAGTCCACTATCTCCACTTCTCTTTAACATAGTGTCTGAAACTCTTGCAAGAGCAATTACGAGAGTAGGAAATTAAAGGAGTAATAATTGGAAAAGAAGAGATCAAATTATCCCTTTTTGCATATGAACCCACAGCCAACATCAATCTAAATAGAGAAAAACCTGGAAGCATTCCCATTGAAATCAGGAACCAGACAAGGCAGTCCACTATCTCCACTTCTCTTTAACATAGTGTCTGAAACTCTTGCAAGAGCAATTACGAGAGTAGGAAATTAAAGGAGTAATAATTGGAAAAGAAGAGATCAAATTATCCCTTTTTGCATATGACATGATATTATATCTAAGAGGCACCAAAAATTCCACCAGAAAGATCCTAGAAATTATTAACAATTTCAGTATAGTGGCAGGTTACAAAATTAACCTACAAAAGTCTATATCCTTTCTATATACCAATAACAAGCAATCAGAGAAAGAGCACATGGAAACATTCCCCTTCACAATTGTTGCAAAAAAAAAAAAAACATATCTCAGAATAAACCTGACCAAAGACATTAAAGAGCTCTACAATGAAAATTTTAACTCTTTAAGAAAGAGATTGAGGAAGAAAGACATCAGAAGATGGAAGGACCTCCCATGCTCATGGAATGGAAGAATTAATATTCTGAAAATGACCATCCTACCAAAAGTCATTTATAGATTCAATGTAATGCCAATCAAAATCCCCATGACTTTTTTCACAGAATTGGCAAAAACCATCCTAACGATTCTAAGATTCATATGGAAGCACAAAAGACCACAGATAGCCAAAGCAACCCTGAGCACTAAGAGCAATAGCAGGGGCATTACTATACCAGATTTTAAGCTGTATTGCAGACCTATAGTCATAAAAAAACATGGTACTGTCACAAAAATAGACCCATAAATCAATGGAAATAAATTGAAGACCCAAATATGAATAAACGCAATTTCATCCACCTGATTTTTGACAAAGGGACTGAGAACATTCACTGGAGGAAAGACAGCATGTTCACCAAATGGTGCTGGCAAAACTGGATCTCCACCTGCAGAAGAATGAAACTAAACCCCTATTTTTCTCCTTACAGAAAAGTCAGTTCCAAATGGATCGAAGAGCTCAATGTAAAGCCTGAAACTCTGAAACTGAAAAAGAAAACATTGGCAAAAACCTACAAGATATAAGTGTAGGAAAGGATTTTCTAAACGGGATATCAATTGTTCAGGAAACAAGGTCAAGAATCAACAAATGGGACCTCATTAAACTAAAAAGCTTCTGTACATTAAAGGAGGCAACCAGGGAAAAGAAGAGAAAACACACATAATGGGAGAAAATCTTTACCAATGACTCATCTGACAGAGGTTTAATATCCACAATACATAACGAACTCAAAAGAGAATCAAGGCAAGAAGTAACCCAATTAAAAGATGGGCTAAGGAGCTGAACAGAGAATTTTCAAAAGAAGAAGTAAAGATGGCTATGAAGCATCTTAAAAGATGTTCAACATCACTAATAATTAGGGAAAAGGAAATTAAAACCACTTTAAGATTTCATCTTATCCCAGTCAGACTGGCTAAGATCAAGAGAACAAATGATACCAAATGTTGGAGAGGATGTGGGGAAAGGGGAGCTCTCATGCACTGCTGGTGGGGCTGCAAACTTGTTCAACCCCTTTGGAAAGCAGTGTGGAGAACTCTTAAAAAAACTACAAATTTAAAAATAATAAATAAAATATTTTAAAAACTCAAAAAAACCTGAAGTCATATTAGACAGAAAAGATTCTCTAATGCTTCATGAGGAATGAGAGAGCTTGGTTTACCTCAGGACGCCCAAGGGGTGAGCACAGAGGAAATTGTAGTAACAGATGTCCTGGTTGCCAGTGACATTTACCACCTGTAAAATCAAGTGAGAGAAGAGGAAATGAGGCTTCTCTCTAGCGGCTGAGACTGCCTGAAGTCACAAAGAGCAGAAATGGCTCACAGGGATGCTTTGTCAGTGGTTAAAAATGTAATCCCTCATATGTGGATCCTAGAACCACTCTGATAAATAAGATTATATGTAGACATAACGACAGGAACCAGGATAATGGAAAGGAACCTGGGAGGTAAAGGAAAAGAAATAACCTGAAAGAGAAGAACAGTAGGAAACAGGCCTTAATAAGGGAGATATGGATTAGTCAGTTTAAAGGAGGGGGGAGGGCAGGGTGTACAAGGAACCTAGGGGATAAAGGGAAAGAAGGAGATCAAGTGAGGTAGGACCATAGGAGTAGGGTATTACTAAGAGAGAAAGGGGGAAAATGGGGGCACCTTAATTGGGGAAACTCTGATAGAGGGGTTAGAGAATGCATGAGATAAATAATGCCAGAGGGAACTGTATTAGTCCAACAACCTTCTGACAAATTATACATACCAGATCAAGAAACATATCTCTAGGTAAGGTTTATCTGAGAACAATTGATCTCTGCCCAAGATTTGTCTACATGGCACATAGTAATTAAAAGTACCAGACTGGTGGAACCAGCTGTCTTGGATGTTTAACAGACATACTTTGAGGCCTATAATAATTTGGTCAGAGGGACATAAAGGACAGTTTTTGCTCCTTGCCCTGCTAGCTCGACTAGTCCCAGGGGACTAGGAGCATCTCTCAAAATGTCCTGTAATAGTGGTGGGTCACCTGTCCTCTTGATCAAGAGGCCAAGGAGACCCCACGAGATGGACATGAACCAGTGTCCAGTCTACAAAGAGGAGGGTCAACACAGAGGAAACATTTCCTCCGTGCTTCCATGGGAAGCCAGCCATAGTCGAGCACGACCTTTGACTTATCTTCACATAGGCAGAATTGGTAAAAGAAATGAGCCAGGGTCTTCTCCCAAGCCCATGTGACCCCTGAGGAACAGATCTTCAAATGGCCTAAAGAGTAAAAATGAATTGGTTGATCTGGGCCAAGTGTATGGCCTTAAATACCCAAAAGGAAAATAAAACCAAAGATTAAAGGGGCCAATATAATTTTTAAGAGTCCATATGTATAGCTAAAGGCTGCATAACAAGCAACAATGCCAGATAGGAGATACCTTCTTTTGAGTTGTTGGCCAGGGTGGCCCAAGGGACTCCCGGATATTAACCCAGCATAGAACCCGGAAAATGAACAGCAGACCCCAATTTTATCTAAAGGAATATTGACAACCGATTGCTGCTAGATGAGAAACAGCTGACCTTCTTAAAACAAAGACCTCTAGATAGGCTGACTAGATGTACCAGATGGACAAGTAGTGGGGAATGGCTGGGGGTGCTGACAACACAGTGGACAGTAGCAGGGATAACAGAGTATAAGGGCTCTAGTGGTGGTGGTGGGAAGCTATGGGAGGGTGCCATCTGGGAAGTGGGTGTGTAGTTGAAGAAGATGGTTTGGGATGTTCTGTTTGATACACACACACACACACACACACAAACACACACACACAAACACACACACAAATCAACAAATTTTAAAAAATGAATTATATTTGAGGAGGAAGGCCATAAAAATTTATATCACATTAATTAGTATAGGTGATAAACATTACCACTGAAATCTACCCGATGACTTTGTAGTTGAAGAAGATGGTTTGGGATGTTCTGTTTGATACACACACACACACACACACACAAACACACACACACAAACACACACACAAATCAACAAATTTTAAAAAATGAATTATATTTGAGGAGGAAGGCCATAAAAATTTATATCACATTAATTAGTATAGGTGATAAACATTACCACTGAAATCTACCCGATGACTTTATAGACATACACAGGTGCCAAGGATATCTAGCAAAAACAATGAATCTTTCTGTAAGAAACTGTATTTTAGAATGAAATGGAGATCTTTTTTGAGGGTTAACAACTCATTCAATTTCATGTCTTACAGGGCTTATTCTGAGTTCAATATTGTATAACTGTATTGATTCAACAACGAACCTAGAAATTTTATAGCCACTTTTGAAGGAGCTGTGTCTTTGCTCTGGAAACTGTTATTGGGCATGTTAAAGCTATAATGATATGCTTCTTCTAAAAAAATATTAAAAATGTAAGAAACAGCATATCTTGAAATGGAGATATGAGGTGATAAACATTACCATTGAAATCTACCCGATGCATTTATAGACAAACACAGGCACTAAGGATCTGAGTGCAACAGATTATGACTAGTAATAATCAGATACATACAGATTAGAGACACATGCACTAACATCTCAGTGTTAATAGCAAAAGAAATGAGTATTTCTGTAAGAAGCAGTATATTTTAGAATGAAATGGAGATCTCTTTTGAGAGTTAAAACTCATTCAATTTTATGTCTTACAGGGCTTATACTGAGTTCAATATTGTTTAACTATTGATTCAACAGCGAACCTAGAAATTTTATAGCCACCTTTGAAGGAGCTGTGTCTTTGCTCTGGAAACTTGTTATTGGGCTTGTTAATGCTGTAATGATATGCTTCTTCTAAAAAAATAATATTAAAAACATGTCAGCACTGTTTCAAATGCAACTGAACAGTGTTTACCTTAGAAATTTGTCTACACCATGAAAGAATACCTCCTCTTCTTAAACACCAACCTCCAAATCTTAATTACTTAAATTAAGGAACTTTCATAAACAAAATGAATGTCATAGACTAAACGTTTTTCTCTGATGGAGAGGTTTAAAATAGAAAAAGATTTTGTAGAATCTTATTAATTTGTTCTTCATTCAATTAATTTTTACCTACACAAAGGGACTTTTTGTTGTTTCTGACAATTGCCGAATAGATTTTAAACTATCTTTTTCTCTCTTATTGGTTAAATGATAAAAAAATACTCTTTGGGGGACTTTTATAAGAACTAGACAAAGTATACATTAGAGTACATGTGTGAAATCACCTTTAGGTGTAAGGCTGCTCACACATCTCTTTGGCCTTGGCAGTGAACCTGAATCATGTTTGAAGAGAAAGGGAACTGGCAGTCCAAATGAGCAAGAACAGGAAAGTTCCTGATAGATCTAGAAAAGGAGTAGTCTATCCTCATCCTTGTCGAAGACACCAGGCAGGATTAGAGGTGTTGATGTGCTACCTCAGGCCACCGGAGTGACAGCTAGCTTTACAAAAACCACAGGGAAAAGTACATGACTTAGGAATATTCTCACATCACAATCCTCTGCAATGAGCTCTGTCAACCTTCTAGATCTTTCTTCTCCGACATAGGCAGAAAGAAGGCTTAAGAGAATTGAATTCTCTTTCCTTTTCAGTAAGCAGGGGAAAATGTTTTTCCTGGGGAACTGTGCAAGCCAGAAGTAACACTTTCTCTAGAAAAATAACCAGCTGATGTTATCAGATCTCCTGCCTTGAAGAGTCTAAGAAGCCTTTTCAAAGACGCTTCTACGACGACCTGCACTTTATAAATCAAAAAGTTGTAGTTTTGCTTGAGGAAACTAGCTGCTTAAACAGGCCATTTTAGAAAACCTTTTTCTGAGAATGCTCTCTTTTCACTCACTCATTTCAAGTATGAAGCCTAGTGATTTGGGCATCCAGGGTATTTATTCAATTTCTTTTCACACTGTACTGTAAGAAATGAGAGCATTTTTGCTCATTTCCCCCTGTTTTACTAGGTGATAAACTATTCCCATTCCAAGTCTGGCAGTGATGTGCTTTGATTGCCTGTGGGCATGGCTGGGTGGAACTGTATTCCCCTCCTGCTCAAACCTCCCATTTTGGCTGCCTTTTTCATACCCAGAAAATCTTATGAATTGCTGCCAAGCACTGGTTATGTTTCCTGGGGCCTCAGATGGGAAGGTGCGAGGGGAAAGTGTGAGTTGTTAAAAGCAGCGACTTAGTCAAATGTCTGGTGGCTTCATTATTTAGTGAGCATGTGCCGCGTGGTCTTCTGTGTGAAATGCACAGTGGTGTGAGCTGCGGAAACAAAGATGATCTGTGGGAAACTCCTGCTTTTGAGGGCCCTGTCATCTAGTCTCATGGGACTTCGATAAGATCGGCAGGGTGTGTGTCCTGGTAGGAGTAGAGGGACCTGTGGGAGTGAGGTGATGCCCCAGATGCTTGTAAAACACCCATGAAAAGCAATTCTCATCTTACTACCACCAGAAGCTATGAAAACCAGGAGTGGGATGAGTTACCTAGCTCTGCAGTCCTCCAGTGTAGGATTTGGGGTGTATAGGAGGCATGCAGGTGTGGAGCAGTTGTTGTACCAAGGACCAGGGAAAGAAACACGGGTGTCACAGGAGTCTCTGAGGAACACCATGTCCATATAAACCAAGGCTTTCAAAAGAATTTTGTTCTAGTACCATATATTCTGATTTATGAATCTTTTATTGTGTAGGGAAATAGACAACAGGGAGATGGAAAACCAACCTTCTACAGACCAAGCAGATGTCTTTCTTTTAAAAAAAAATTTTATTGAGTTTTTGTGCATTTTAAATATTTTATTTTTTTTTAATTTTATGTGTATGCGTGTATTGCCTGCATGTAGGTAAGTGCACCTGTGTCGTGCAATGCCCGTGGAGGACAGAAGAAGCTGTCAGATCCCCTGGAACTGGAGTTATGAATAGTTGTTAGCTGTCATGTGGCTGCTGGGATTTGAACCCGGATCTTCTGCAAGAATAAGCAGTGTTCTTAACTGCTGAGCCATCTCTCCAGCCCCAAGTTTTTGTGCATTTTATATACAACATCTTAATCATCTTTTTACCTCCTTCTCCATTGGCACCTCCCATAGCCCCTCCACTGGATTTCATGCATCCTGTCATTTATGTTAAGGCCTATTTAGTCAAGTTAGTGTTTCCTGATGTCGTTCAGTGAAAGTTCATCCACTGGGGTCTAGTCAGCCTATCTAGAGTCCCCCCTTTAAAGAAGATAAGCTCTAATAATAATAAGCTGCCCAATAGTTGTTCAGCTAAGATTGGGGCCTGCTGCCCTTTTCCACAGTTCTATGCTGGGTTTTTGTCTGCTTGAGTTTGGATGGGTCTTGTGCATGTTGTCACCATTGTTGTAAGTTCATATGAGCAGAGTCCCAGGAGCCTGTAAGACTCTACTTCCATATGGTCATGTACCTCCTCCCCTGACTCTTACAATCTTTCCACTCCCTCTTCTGTGATGGTCCCTGAGCCCTTGCTTTATTGCCCTCTGTTGCATGAGGGAGCTTCATTGATGAGAGTTGAAAGATGCATTAGTGTTCTCTCTACCCCTTGTTCCACTATATTCCATGAGCCTTAGGTGTAGAAGTCCCATTGTACATGTGTCACTTAGACTGAGCATCTCCAGACAGTTATTCTCTCTGTGTGACCACTTGTGGAACTCTGTAATAATCTCTGTTGCAAGAGAAGTTTCTTTGATGACTGGTGACTGGCAAACTTGTCTGTAAATATAAGGATCCGTGTTTAGCAAATAGTAAGAAATTACATTTATCCAGAAATGTAAGAATCTTAGGGTTTTCTCTAAGACCTACGACCTCTCTAGCCTTGTATATTTGGCTATGTTCACAGTCCTTCACATGAATTCCCTCCCACTGAGTGGAATCTAAGTCCAGTTAGGATGCCATTGATTACTCCTAAGACAAAAATGCCACTACTGCACCAATATAGTTTTCTGTGCTGGCCACTGTTGTGGTTATTAGGCCTTAAAGCTGGGCTTGAACTATCGATTGCTGTTCTCCCTTAGCAGCTTGCATAATGTTCTCCAAAACTACGGGAACTAGCTTTCAGGGAGGTAGTTTCCAGGTCAGTTCCAGCTCTGTTGCTCCAAGTCCTGTGTCGAAAGTATGTCTTGTCTTCAGCAATAGGGTCTTACGTTCAAGTTCTGGGAGGCAATCAAGGGCTGTGGCAATAGACTGTGTAATTTTGGGGAGTTCTTGGGCTACCCTGGTCAACAACTCAAAGGGAGGTTTCTCCTGTCTGGCAGTGTTTCTGCTATACACATGGACTCATGTGGAGATGCTGTATATGCAATTTTTCAGTAGGTTTTTTATAGTAATACGTTTCCCTCTGGTTTTTTACATCAGCTAGGCATTATTAACCTCTCTCCCCTGTCTCCCTATCTAGCCCTTCCTCTATCCTTCCCAGTTAAAGTATCCCCATAATTCCATCTGTCTTCTGTGGTCCCCTTCTCTTGAACTCCTTCTCCTTCACCCCAATAGTTCTCTCTCTCCCCTCCCATTTAAATACCCCTGTTTTACCCATTTCCCCCTTGGTAACACCTGTCCTCTACTGTTTCTCTCTCTCTCTCTCTTTCTCTCTCTCTCTCTCTCTCTCTCTCTCTCTCTCTCTCTCTCTCTCTCTCTCTCTCTCTCGGTCCTTCTTTCCCTTTACCTCCCTGATTTCTTTCCATTTTCCCAGCTCCTGCAGTTATATCAGGATATACACTCACATATAAGGATTTGGTGCTAGGATACACAAATGAGAGAGAGCATACATTGTTTGTTCTGAGTCTGTGTTACTTCTCTTAGTGTAGCAGTTTCTAGTTCCATCCATTTACCTGCAAATTTCACGATTTCGCCTTTCTATACCACTGAGTAAATGGACCACATTCCACATTTTCATTGTCTACTCATCAGTTAAGTGACACTTAGGTTGCTTCCATTTCTTAGCTATTGTGAAAAGAACAGCAACAAACATAGATGTACAAGTGTCTCTGCAGATTTCTTAGAGAAACCTGAGAGGGCACCCCCCCAGCACACACACACACACACACACACACACACACACACACACACACACACACAGCCTGGGATACTGAGGAGGTAGGCCCCTCCTCACAGCCCAGGATCCAGAGGAAGCTGCACCCTTCCTTACAGACTCAGGGTTCTTGTATTTTTCTCTCTTTGAGGAGGAGAAAAGGGTTCCTGGCTAAGGTTGTGTCACTCTGGGCAGGTGCAGGGTGGGGTTCCTCATTATGAGGAGGATTAGCCATGTAGTCATTTCCCCATGACAATTTTTATAGGAGCTGTTGTGCTATTAGAGATGGTTTAAGGCCAGTGTGGTGGTGCATGCTGGTAGGATATGCTGAGCAGGCAGTGTCAGGAGGATGTGGAGTTCGAGATGGTTTAAGTTATGAGACATGCTCAGCACATGGACATCTAACCTACCTAGCAGTCTACTCCTGTCTAGGGACTGCCCTGTGATTGGGATTGAGTCATATTAGGGGGACCTGTGTCAGGGCACACAATGTTCCAGGAAATGTACAAGGGAGAGGTGACCGTGCAAGAAGCACCAAGGACCTAAAATTTCTCCCTCACACTGGACCATATGTAACATGAGCACACTGAAAGTTTTTCCCTTGATTTTTATATGAAGTGTAACCAAGTAGCTCATTCTGAATCCCATTACAAATGATTATATCAAGTTATTGTGAAGACAGACAACTTTCTTCTGGCAAAAATGCCCATAAAACTTTGCACAATAATAAAACAAATTTGAATAGGACACATTTTCATGTGACCCCTTCCTTAAGATTCAGGATCTGCAGCAATTGCCATTTTTCTAAAGGAACACTTTGTGTTCTGTACATTGTAAGGCCACTGTGCAGAGCACATTGGCTGCTAGGAATTGAGTCCAGCTGGTTACTTGTCCTAGTTGACTATAACTGTTAACCTGACACAGCCTAGAGTCACTTGAGAAGGGAGTCTCAATGGAGGGATTTCCCAGATCAGATTGGCCTGTAGGCATGTCTGTGTGGGATTGTCTCATTGTTGATTGATGTAGGAGGGCCCAGCCCATTGTGGGTGGAACCATTCCTTGGGCAGGTGGTCCTGCTGTATAAATAAAGCGACCTAAGCCTGAGCAGGGAAGCAAGCCAGGGAGTGCATTCCTCCATGGTTTCAGTTTCAAGTTCCTTTAATGAAGGACTGTAACTTGTTAGCTGAAATTAATCATTTCCTCTAAGAAACTGCTTTGGATCTCGGTGATTGTCAAAGCCACAGAATGAAACCAGAACACCACCCACACCCGAAAGCTGCTTTGCTTCTCTCTGCTGCATGTAATAGTTAAAGCAACTTGCTATGGAAGGATTGGGGAAGTCATTGGAGTTTAGTAGAAGATTTTGTGGGCACAAGTATACAAGGCTGTGTACTTATTTGTGGATACAAAGAACTTTTGGGATCTATCTCTTTCTGAATATCAAGAGTTACCAAATTACTTAGAGCATTTTCATTTCTTACTAATAGATAGCTGATCACATGGGCTATTTGTTTTCCTGAATGTGCCCCTAAAGTCCCCTACCTTAAGTCTTATGAAGAACACAGCAAGTTAGATTGGGAAGGGGCATTCAGTTCAAATGTCAATTGTGAAACAAGGGAGCGCTCTACTAGGTTAGGTGTATTACTAACCCAGGCATTTCTCACCCTTTAACCCTTTGTATTCTTTTAGTCTAAGTAAGACATCTATTGGTTTTCAGATTAGGGACAGGATTTCTTTGTATAATTACTATTTGTTTTGTTTATTTGACAGTGTCTCCCTAGTCCTAGTCTGCCTGGAAGTCACTATGTGCACCAGGCTAGACTTGGTCTCACAGAGATCCACCTGCCTCTGCCTCCGGAGGGCTGGGATTAAAGACGAGTACCACCACACCCGGCATTACTATTTGGAAAACACTAAGAAGATGAAGTCTTGCCAACAGGGAAGCAAGTAATTCTCTTAGAAAGCGTGCTCCAACACATGAATTTGGAACTTAGTTCTTTCATGTAAAATGTTATTCCTATTTAGATGTCTGCAAGTCTGATTGAAAACAGCTGGCTCCTGGGGGTGGATTTTGAACATTTCTGCAGTTGCAAGGCTAACCTGTAATGTGACATTACAGACTGGCAGCAGCTATCTGCATCTCTCGACAGCTTTCATAGGAGCTGTTGTGCTATAAGAGATGATTTAAGTTATAAGACCACACTCTGCACTCCTTGCAGTTAGGTTTATAGCAACAAGATGGTACTGCCTAGCTTGCTAGATATGCTAATCTTTGTGCATAGGTGGTGCTGCAGTTCTAAATAAAGCAATCAATCAATATTTCTTCTCGGCTTACACCCCAATCTTCAGAACTGCACGTTACGCTAGCTAGATGGATTTACTTACAGCACTGAAAGACATTCAGCAAGTCCATCCAATTTCTTGATTTATTGGCTATTGATGCATAAAATAAGCTTGTCTGTGAAACAGCCAGGTTGAAATTGCTGTTCTTATGCATTTTCATTGTTATTATTTGGCTAGACTGACTCTTGAGGGTCAAATTAAAACTCATTCATCCAGAGCTACATGAGTGACAATAGACCGTTTCTTTAGTTAAAATTAGAACCAGCACAGAGCACAGATGACACTATTGAAGAAGCTTACGTAATATCCAGCTCGATCAGAGTCTCTAAAAGCAAAGTACTAGCATCTTTCTGAATTCTTCATCCCAGAAACCTGTTGGAATTTAACACTTTTATTTTATTGCCACTAAAAATAAAGAATTATAAGCAGTAGACCTAAGAATGCAATGGCAGCATATGTGGAATTTTCTGGTACTAACAATAATAATGTGGATGTCTACATTTTGTGTTGCCTTACAGCAAACAAAAACTATCTGTAGATACTATGGATACTATGTAACAGCTCAAGATATTTTAAAAAATAAGCCATTGTCAGCTCATTTGAAGAGTGAATAATTTAAAAATTCTTAGAGATGGTCTTCATTAAGGAATACTTAATGGTCCTGTCTGCCTCCTGTGCCTTTAAAACTGCAAAATGCTTTAGAAAAAGATCAGAAGTCTTGTTCTTTTTTAAAAAATATTTTATTTATTATTTTTATTATATGTGTATGAGTATATTACCTGCATGTGTGTAAGTGCACCCGTGTCGTACAATGCCCGTGGAGGTCAGAAGGCATCAGATCCCCTAGAACTGGAGTTACAGATGGTTGTTAACCACCATGTGGGTGCTGGGAATCAAACCTGGGTCTTCCGCAAGAGCAGTCAGTGCTCTTAACTGCTGAGCAATCTCTCCAGTCCCAGAAGTCTTGTTCTTTATAGAACCCCCGCTTTTTTTTTTTTTTGCAGAATACCAAGCATAAACAATAATTTCAAAAGAAAACAAGATTTAACTAACGTATTACTCTTAAGTACATATGGTTTTGTTTTACCTCTGGTCCTTAAAAAGCATATTCATTTTTGTATGGAACTTAGATATAATTTAGAATAAGACCCTCATTGTATGGATGAGGGAGTTAAGACATACAAAGTCCAATGGCTTTCCCAAAGCCACACATTGGACTATAGCTAACTTTGAAAACTATTTGCTTTTATAACACTAAATCTCCTTCGTAAAGCAGCAGTTTCTGTGCAGGGTTTTATAGCACACAACCAGTCTCACATGACCAACTGTATTAGCTGAAATATCACTCTAAACATTGCATGCCAAGCATTCCATCTTTTTTCCAACTGTGATTCTTATTTCTTTATCATCTTTCCTTCTGTGTCCCTGCTTGTGCTGTTTTACATTGGTTACTGATTTGTTTTGCTGGATACACCATTCCACAAGTTCCTTGAAGATGGTCAAAATGTTTATGAAGACTAGGTAAATTAGAATATGTGCATGTGTATGTGTGTGTGTGTGTAGGTGTGTATATGCATGCATGTGTGTGTACGTGTGTGTGTATGTGTGTGTGTATGGGTGGTACAGAATTTTAACTTACCTAATATCCCAGTAGAGTTAGAGAGGTTGTCACTATGTCTTGCTTGTTGGTCTTATGTTTTTCAGGTTAGGTTTCTTTTGATTTACCAATGTCCTTTACATATGGCACTTAGTACAATAATAAAAACAAAATTAAATATTAACTTAAAAAGACATTTAAAACTTGAAGATATTTGGGGCTAGAGAGATGGCTCCATGGTTAAGAGCACTGACTGTTCTTGCAGAGGACCTGGGTTTGAGTCCCAGCACCCACATGGTGATGAAAAACTGTCCTAACTCCAGTTCCAGGGAAGGGGATCTGATGCCCTCTTCTGATCTCCATTGCATTGCACAACACAGGTGCACTTACATACATGCAGGCATTGCACTCATACAGATTCAAATAATGTGATCCCCATTAGTTGAGATATTCCATGCTTCTTCCTGCATTTGTTTGGTTACAGGGATTTAAATATAAGAAGAGCCTTCCACATAATCAGTCAGTATGTTTGAACCTTTCTGGTTGAGGGCCAAGTGGAAGAGTGTGCTAGTGGGCACTCAGAAGCTCAAGGCTCCTGTTCTACCATTATGCATGATCTGTTTCTCGTTAGAGATATTCACAGACCGTATGCTCATTGTCCAAGATGAAGTAAGAATTTGACAACTAAGTATGTGATTTGATTGTATAGAAAGCTCCTCTCTGTCCATCTCAGCACACCAACTTAGGAACTTTAGGGAACTGTCTATGGGAACCAAAATGAACTCACTAATTGGACAGACAGAATTGCAGTGCTGTGGTAACCATAGTAATTTTCCCATCACTGTGCTGCTTCTAAGGCTGCTCCACAAAGGATGTGAGGGTAGCCGGTGCGGTTCAGGCAGACTGGCTCTTCTTTTGTATTTTGTCTTATTTTTCCTTCCATTTAACCTAAATATGTTTCCTGTATCGCCATACACCACCCCTTTACTACTTTATTGTCTTATAGTATGCTTTCTTAGGTAAAAATGCCTTTATGTTTGAAGATTTGGGACACTTATTTTTTACTTAGAAAAAGAAAGTCTTTTTATTTAAGAGTTTGGATCAAGAACTTGAAACAGTCTATGTTTTCTGTTACCTCTGGCAATAAAATTAAGTCTGAAGTAAAAGTACCGAAAAAACCCACAGTGCATCCATTCATCAACATGCTGTCCTGAGCAGCACACTTTAAACTTTTAAGCATATACATTTTTAAAAGATTTCCCTATAAATAGCTAATGGGGGAAAATCTTAATGTATGAGAGCCCCTAGTCATCTGTCTCACTCTCTGCTACTGTCATGAGCTTGGAAACCAAATTTGTCATCAGGGCTCGGCTCATGGGGCGTTCCTTTCAAATTTGCAAATGGCTGTAGCTCAATTGCAGACACTACACTAAAGGTGTTTTAAGTAACCTGTGTTTGTGAAACATAATTCTTTTCTTTTAAATTTTATCTTATTATTTTTATTTTATGTGTATGCATGTATTGCCTGCATGTAGGTAAGAGCACCTGTGTCGTGCAATGCCCATGGACAGAAGAGGCTGTCAGATCTCCTGGAACTGGAGTTACTGACAGTTGTTAGCTGCCATGTGGGTACTGGGATTTGAACTTGGGTCTTCTGCAAGAACAGTCAGTGCTCTTAACCACTGAGCCATCTCTCCAGCCCCAATATAATTCTTTAATTATGCCAGAAATGAAAGTTAACTAAGATAATAAAGATATGTCAGTGGGCATTGTAGGACGTTCTGAGAACTGGGGATGTATAATTTTTTGTTAAATCATTCCATCCTGTCTTTGCATAAGGAGACAGAGTGAGGTGGATGGAAATATTGGTCAAGTTGCTGTAAGCTTGCAGTTGGTCAAGGAATGCCTCTGTTTGAGTTTCAGGTGACATAGGCAACCGTGCATCAGCGTCTTCATCAGATTTCTGTGACTATCTTGGAGGAAAAGATAGTGGAGGTTAGGGACTGAGGTTTTCATGAATGCCTTTGGTCTGTTCTGGTTTCTGTGGAACTTTGTCCGTTTTCACCTCTGTATCCCGGTGCTCCCTTGACACAAAGAGGACCACAGATTCTTCTTCTTAATTCACCTTCCATCCCAAAGCAACATTAAGGCAGAATAATGACATAAATTAGGACACAAGATAGGTGTGTGATTCGCATTGTTGAGAGGGCCTGTCAGGGTACTAACCAAGGAATGTGAAATTGCATAGTAGATAATCCTAACATTTTATTAGCCCAAAAATTTTCCTTCAGAGTTTTTATATAAATTTAAGAATACCTGATTAATGCATATGTTGAATATTTAAAAAAGTACAGAAAGGTGTAAAGTGAAAAATATTCTTATATCCCCAATTATTGTGTTCAGACTATTTTTTATATCTTTCTAAAATGTTTATACATAATCAACCATATATATATATATATATGTCTCAGGCCTTTTTTGTTTTTTTAAAAATGTGATACTATACTCAGTATTCTGAACTTTTTTTAATTTTTGAGAATTTCATGCAACATATTTTGATCAAATTTAGACCCCTCCCCCCTCCCTACTACCTCCCTCACAATGCTCAATTTCATGAAAAAAAAATATATAGTCAAACATATGTCCCCAAATGCCTTTCAATGTGGGTCCACCCACTGGAGACTGAATTTTTTAAAGATAGGATTTTTACTATGTAGACCAGGCTGGCCTAGAACTCATAGAAATTTTCCTGCCTCTGCTTCCTGAGTGCTGAAGGATTAAAGTGTGTGGCTCCAAGCTTGACTCTACTTTGTATTTTATGTGACAAAATATTTTTAGATAATTTAATATTGATGTCATAGATCTGATTTATTTCTTGAAAAGCTGCATGCTCTTCTAACATCTGAGATGCCCTGCACTGTATTCCTCAGTCATCTCTGAAGAGACACTCTAGATGTTTGCTGTTGGGTGCTATTTTCGGCAAGTCTCCACATGAGCATCCCTGAAAGCTTGGTCGGATAAATTTCTATGAATGGAATTTCTGAGTTAATAAGTGCAATGGTGAATCATGATAGTTAACATGGTTTAAGAAGATCCTACAGCATTAAGGAAACACACCTTTGGGCGTCTCCCTGAGAGCCTTTCCAGAGAGATTTCATTTAAGAGGAAAGACCCATCCTGATGGTGAGCAACATGATCCCATGTCACGGATTCTGGACTGAATAAAAAGGAAGAAAGAAAGAAGTCAGCCAAGCAATTGTGTTTCCTGCCCTCTCTTTCCCGGTCTGCCTAGATGTGAGGCGTTCTAGCCTCCTGCCCCTGGTCACCATGAACTTTGTCATGACTCCTCTCCGTGATGGACTGGACTTTCTTTTTTTAAAATATTTTATTTATTATTTTTATTTTATGTGTATGAGTGTATTGCCTGCATGTATGTGAGTGCATCTGTGTTGTGCAATGAAACAGAGGTCAGAAGAGGGCTTTGGATTCCCCTGGAACTTGAGTTAAGGACAGTTCGTAGCCATGTGGGTTCTGGGAATCGAACCTGGTCCTCTGCAAGAGCAGTCAGTGCCTTTAACCACTGAGTCATCTCTCCAGCCCCCTGGACTGGACTCTTAAAGGGAGCCGAAATCAACCCTTCCTTTCTTATATTGCTTTCATCAGGTATTTGGTCACAAGAAGACAAGTAACTAATATAAGTATCTGGGTATTTAATTTCACTGAATTAAATTCTCTTTTTGAGAATCAGCTTGTCTCCTTCTACCACCCAATCCTATTTGTAGTATTATTGGTGTATTATTGAAGAATCAAGGAAATGAATACTTTACTCTCGTATTTTACTATCCAAACCCAAAATACCCTGCAACGTATTTATCTATTTTTTATATCCTAGCATTTAAGTTTTCTGTGTTGCAAATGCTTTTCATTTCTTGTTAGACTTTAAAATTAAAATGCTTATTTACATAATTGTAGATTCACATTTAATTATCATAAATAATACTGAGTTTACCTCTTGCAAAATTATAATGCAGTATTTCAACCAGGGTAGTGGAATGACAATCAAGACTCAGAACAGTTTAGTGCCCAACACAACATCCCTTCACAGGACACGTCCTCCCCACCCTGTTTCCTGTTCCTAGTTCTGAAGGAACACTGGTTTGTTGCTCATTTTGATGTTTTTTTCACACATGCTATAGAACTAGAAGTAGAATGAAGCATTGTGTGCACATTGCAGCTCCATTTTCTTTACCTCCAGCATCTTGGAGATTTATTTCACTTGCAGGTCAGAGGCTAGTTTCTTTGCATCCCTGGATGGCATTCAGCGCCGTGGGCATACCACAGTCTGTTGAGTTCTTCACCCCCTGAAGAACACTTGGGCTGTTTGGCAGTCAAAAAATAAATTTATAAACCTCTAACTTACCAAAATCCTAAAAATCCCCAGCAAATCAAATATTAAAATGTATACTAACAATTACATGCTATATCCACTCAAAATTTATTTCAGATGTGGAAGGCGGTTCAGCATTCAAAACTATGTCAATGTAGTTCAGCACAGTAGCAGACTGAAGAAAAATATCATTTTGATTATACAGAAATGTTTTTCACAGAATTCAGAACTCATTCATGAAATTTTAAAAATGCAGTAATTTAGAAATAGAGAATGACTCAGGAAACACATATGTCCTACAGATTTTTGATAAAGGTGCAGAATAAATTTAATAGAGAAATGCTAACCTCTTCAACCAATGATGCTGGAGTATTTAGATATTTGTGGGAAATCAAAAGCTAAAACTCACACTAATAAAAGTGACCTCAAAATTTGGGCTGTAGAGATTGCTCAGTGCTTAACAACACTGGCTGCTCCTTCAGAGGATACGGGCTCAGTTCCCAGCATCTGCATGATGGCTAGTAACTCCAGTTCCAGGGCATCCGATGCCCTCTTCTGGCCTCTGTGGTTGTTGTATACATGTAGTGTACTTATGTACATGGAGGTAAAACACTCATACATATAAAATATAAACAGATGAAAAGGGAACCTCAGAATTAACCACAGACTTCAACCACACAATATATAAAACTTTTAGAACAAAGCAAGAGAAAATTGTCCGACTATAGAGCAAGGCAGTACACTGTGTTGTGATTCAGTGCTCTGGTTTGCTTTCTGGTTCTGAGATAAACACCATAGTGGCAAAGCAACTTGAGGAAGAAACGGTTTATTTCCACTTAAAGAAGGGCAGGAGTTCAAGTTGGAACCTGGAGGCAGGAACTGAATCAGAGACCTTGGAGCACTGTTACTGGCTCGTGCCCTCTAAACCCCCTCCCCCTTCTGGGCCCTCTCAGAATCAATCAGCAATTGAGAACATGCCTCACAGACGTGTATAGGCAAATCCAGTGGAGGAACTTCCACAGCTGAGGTTTCTTCCCGGGTGACTGTAGTTTGTGTCAAGATGATAAAAACTAATCAACACAGTAATTATATTCCATGGAATTTATCTCAGAGAATAACGCAGACATTCTCACATAAAAACCTGCAGAGGAATTTTTAAAATTTATATTGCATTATTTTATTTATTTATTTATTATTTATATTTGTTTATTGTAATGGGTGTGTGCAGGGGTTTGGGGTGTGCTACCTTGCATGCCTGGAGACCAGAGACAACTTTCAGGAGACAGCTCTTTCTTCCACCCGTGGGTGCCCAGGCTTGAGGGCAAGTGCTTTTGCTGACTAAGTCATCTCACCATCCACTGAACATGAATTTTTTGTCTTCTGTTTTCCAGAAGAGATTATATAAAGTCAGTCTTTGTGAGAATTCTCCAGGGAACATGTCTGGTTCTAAATATTTCCTTCTGTGGACCTTTTTGATGGCAAGTTCCATGTCTTTAGGGATGGCAGGAGTCTTTGGATTATGCATTTCATGTAGTTGAGTTGTTTCGTTAGGACTTTGGGGGAGTTGCTCCATTTCTCCCAAGTTGTTGAATACCTGTGGTTGACTACCTGTAACAGTTTTTGGAGCGTTTCCCTGCTGTCCTTTCAATAACTGTGGCTTCTGTGCTCTGTTCTCCTGCCTTGTTGCCTATTTTTATCTTTTCTTTCTCTTTTTAAAAAATTTCCTTTTAAAAATTAGTTAATTTGTTATTTATGAGTATGAGTGTTTTGCCTGCATGTATGTAAGTGTGCCACAGGTGTGCAGTACCTGCAGAAGGTAAAATAGGACATTGGATTTCCAGGAATTGCAGTCATGAATGGTTAACCACCATGTGGGTACTGGGAACTGAACCCAGGTCTTCTGCAAGAGCAGCCAGTGTTCTCAACCACTGAACCATGTCTCTAGCCCTGAAGATAATTTCTTATAAAATATAGCTGAATCATTTTTCTTTCTTTCATTCTTACATTTTCATCCTTTTAATTGTATTTAAACCCTGAAGGTAAGTTTTGACAGTTTATATTTTGATTTTTGTGTTTCTTATTCTTCTGTTTCTTTCTTTTTTCCTTCCCATGAGTCACTTAAATATTTCTTGATGGGTTTCTTGCTCTCACTGTCTCTTTGTCTCTGTCTGTCTCTGTCTCTGTCTCTCTCTCTCTCTCTCTCTGGTATATGCACAGCATGTTTTTAAAAAGGAAGTGCATTCACAGGGGCCAGGGAAGGACACTATGTGTCCTGGTCTATCAGCCTCTGCCTTTTTTCCTTTGCGACAGGGTGGCTCACTGAACCTGAAGCTGGGCTGAGTCATCAACCCCACCAGTCCTGTCTCTGTGCCCCACAGCATAGAGGTGAGCATGGGACCATGCCCATTTTAAAAATGTGGCTGCTGAGGATTTGAACTTAGGTTCTCATACTTGCCTGGCAGAATCTCTGACCCGTTGATCCATCTCCCTCGCGCCCTGTTTCTTATACTTTTGTTTTCTTGGTGGTTACTCTGGGTATTGCAATACATATGTCCGATTTATCAAAGACTATTGGGATCAGTGTTTTGCCACTTCAGGTTAAATCTGGAAGTCTCACTCCCATTCACCCTTTGACGTTCCTTCTTTTAATGATCTTAACTATCAAATGATATTGTGACTTTGTTCCAGTCATAGGATGCCTTTAAGAGAACGCAGGAGGAGAAACACCTGCCATAGCGCTGTCCTCGCTGTCATTCTCTTCCTTCTCGGTGCTCAGGAGCACCTCCACTTTCACTTTGCTTCTGTTTGAAGACGCCTTTGGCTTCTGGGGCCTTTTACTAGTTCCAGATGGTGTTGTTTGGGGAGGTGAACAAAGCCACCTGCCCTGTCATCCTACATGCGCCTCCAACTGAGGGAATGAAGTCTCTGGCCTGTGGGAACAAAGCAATCTTCCTGAGTGCAGTCCTTGTTGGGGAGGTTTTCCTTCCTGGTGACCAGCACTCCTCTCAGGTGTCAGGATGGAAGAGCCGAGACCGCCAAGGAGGGAGACCTGCTGGCTTGCCCTGCCTTCCAGTTGTCACTGTGGCTTTAGCTCCATGCCCTGTCTTCATGGCTCTGCCTGGGACCTTTGATGTACTTGGGACTTCCACTGGGCCTCATTGTCAGGGCTCTCCCTGACCACTTCTGCTGTGTTGAGGGGATGGGAAATGCTGGGACCATGATTTCTTCATCTGCTGGGTAGGGACTAGACTGGGTGAGATGCCTTGATAGTCCATTGTTTCAACACTAACCCTTCAGGCCCGGGGTCCCACATCAGTTTGTCTTCTTCCGACCATCTCCTGGTTTCTTTTTTGGGTGTCGCCTGCATTGTTTCCAGGCTTAGTTGTTAATGTTAAAAGGGAGAAACAAGGAGAGCTATGTCTCCACAGCTGTCTTTCTTGTTAAGGCTTTTTAAAAGCCTTCAATTGTTAGATGGTTAATAGTCCTTTGGCCACTGCAAAGCAAGCACTTTCTCACTGGCCAGGGTACCCCCATGTGGTACTGGTCTCCTACCTTTGCTGTTCCTCCTGTGCCCTATGCCATTTTCATCTGGCCTTCCTAGAGAACCACACATTCTCAATTCTCAATTATGTAGAAACTCTCTCTATCCCTTAACCTGCAGCCCTGCTCTAAGCCCCTCTGTCTGTCTCAAAGCCATCCATGGGGTAAATTGAACAAAAGCGCCTCCTGCTCCTTTGGCCAGCACAAAAGCTAGGCAGAGTCCTAGGGTAAGGGATCTTTCCTTTCACAGTATTCTTTGTCCTTTGAAGACATTCACTGGTTTAAATAGCATCTTCTATCACCCCTATGCATTACTAATGGAGATGGAACATTTGTGCTCCACCTTTTGACCAAAGCCTATGATCTTCTTAAAGGTTGGGATTGCATCCATAGTACCAAGCAAAGTGCCAAGCACAGAGAGGGTCTATAATAAATGTGTGTTAAGTGGTAAGAATAAAAGGCAGGCTGTTAGGCTCTTTCTTCCACTGAGTGAATAGGTTCAGCATGACAATAATAGGTCTGGAGGGACTCTGAAAGGTCAATTAGTTCATCTTTCTGCTTCCATCCAAGAACACACACCAGATAACTAGGTAGCAAAGTCTGATTTTAAGTACTTTAAAAGAAAAGAAAATTACAGTTTCCTTTAGCAATCCATTCCAGTGTTTAACAACTCTCATTGTCAGCAAGATTTTCTTTATATCTAGCCTAAACGTCCCCAATTGCATTCTTAAATCGTTGCAGGTGGAAATGTGCAGCCAGGACGTGAATGCTTTTTATTTCTTTAATCACTTTTGAGCAAGTGGGTGAATATGTACAAGCTGGGTGCTTTCTTCCCAGGCATTGATTCTCAAGTTATCTTTTACTGGAAGGCGTCGCACTCACCTGTCCCCATCATTTGGTTCTGAATGACATACTATTGGCTCCCAGGGTGGAGTGCTGATTGCAGTGATGATACCACTTAAGGCACCAGTGTTCTTTGATTCTTCCTCCTCATGTAGACTCTCAAAATAACAATGCCTTACTTTGGCTCATGGGACAACTTCAAATCAGATGTTATCAAAGACTTGAAGAAGCTTTTGACTATTTCTGCCTCATTTCTTGTAACTTGCCATGACATCATACCCCCAAAGCTATGAACTGTTCTTCCCTCTTTTCATGGACTTCACCATGAAAACATACCCAGGCTAACCTACTGCTAGGATAAGAGAGCCATGCAGAGAAGAATTGAGTCTTGCAAGGTAAGGCCACTCAAGATCAACACCCCCATAACACTACAGCCGACTACAAACACACAAGGGAGCTGAGCCAAGACCAGCCAAGCCTGGCCCAGATCACTGGAAGTAATTGTCAACAGACTTATGATAAGTGATCAGAAGACAACTACTTAAATTGTTCATTTCTAGTGTGGTTGATTTGTGATTTAAACAAAAAAAGGTCCTATTCATAGGAGGAGTTCTTGGTTCTATGAAACTGGGCCTCAGCAACAAGTTCAGTTTGCCACTAAGTCACAGGCGCATATAAGCTTCTCCAATACTTGTCTGACTTTCTGTCTGTGCATGGGTCCTCGTTGCTGTGTGGTGAAGAGTCAACCAGTATATATTACTCTGGACCAATTTCCTGGTTCCTTCAGCTCTTTCGTCATCAGGATTCTGGTCATTTCTTTACATGTTTGAGATCTGCCAATGTTTTCCCTGTTTATAATTCCTGATCTTGTGTCCTGGCCCTTGGAATATTGTTAGAACGTTGCCCAGTCCACAATACTGCTGTGTCATTATGAGATTGTGTTCTGATTTATAACTGTAAATTGATAATTAAAGATAATTATGACCCCACAGGAGGTAACTAAGACAGGTTGAAACAGAATATTAATGAGTCCAAGTTTGTAAGCTTAATTCCCATAATGCCAACTTGCTTTACACAGTCACTTTATTTAAAGTATACTCTCAACCAGGTGAAGAACGGAATAGACACCCATCACAAAGGATACCAAGCAAGAGAATTTGGGTTACCCAGTGATTTGTAGCTAGGACTGTCATACACATACAAATATGTACATCTTGGTGACTTAGAGGGTGGGGACAGATCCTTATGTGTACACACGTGCACACAAGTTACAGTGAGGAGATTCTAAACATTGATCTGTGGACTCTGTGAGTGAACATTTGTACTGTTCCCTGCTCCCAAATTCTTGTACTGAATCTTCACACATAAAGTGATGGTATTAGGAGGTTGGGGCCCTTGGCAACTGATTAGACCAGGCCAAGGGGATGGAGACCTGATGAATGACTGGTATTAGCATCCATTTAAGAGATTTCTGAGAGAGTCGTTGCCCCATTGACCATGTGGGGACACAGCAGATGGTAACACTTATGAGTCAGAAAGCAGATCTTCACAAGACACCAATTTTGCTTTGCTCTTGGACTAAACAGCCTCCAGAATTCTGGGAAAATTTATGTTGCTCATGAACTACCTTCTTTATGATATTTTGTTCTAGAAGCTTTAACCAGTTAATATACTATAGAATTGTTCTTCAGAAAGTCCATTTGGTACAACTAGGTCTCAGCAGATAAACAACAGAATTGTTTGTGAGTTATTTTGCATTGTATTATTGAATATATGTTTAAAACCTGGTCATACATCTCAAAGGCAGATCTTCTGAGATTTTATTACATGAACTCAGCACCAAATAGATCAAATGGTGAACAAACAAGTCACTGTTGTGACTCGAGCTCAACAGGGAGATGCAGTTGAGTTACAGGCGGAGAACTGGGTCTCCTCCAAGGAATCTGAGCATTTTTGTCTGTGAGTGGTTGGCTACCTGCTGCCAGAAGGATCATAGGGTTTTCATGTGTTTTCCTTCCTGTGAATGTAGGGAGCTAGTAGGCTATACCCAAGTGGCGATTATGGATTACACGTTGATGAGACAAGGAAGGGGCACACCGACGGAAACAGCTTTCTTCCAGGCCACATTCTCACTATGTTGCCATCGATATTTACCAATCAGTTCTGCCTGAGAAGAGATACACATGGTAAAATGAATATCACAAATCTGCTTAGAAAGGGCTTTTTTAAACTTTAAAAAATTGCTTATTATTTTTATTTTATGTGTATGTGTGTATTGCCTGCTTGTAGGTAAGTGCACCTGTGTCGTGCAATGCCCACGGAGGTCAGAAGAGGTTGTTGGATCCCCTGGGACTGGAGTTCTGGACGGTTGTCAGCTGCCATGTAGGTGCTGGGATTTGAACCCGGGTCTTCTGCAAGAACAACCAGTGTTCTTAACTGCTGAGCCATTTCTCCAGCCCCCAGAAAGGGCTTTAAAAAAAAGAAAGAATTACAGAATTACACTTATTTATTTTGTGTGTGTGTGTATGTGTGTGGGCACACATATGCCACAACATGAATGTGGAAGTCAGAGGGCAATTTTCAGGAGTTGATTCCCTCCTCTACCATGTGTATCCTGGGGCTCTGTTTCAGAGCGTAAGACTTGATGACCAGCACCTTTACTGCCTGAACTCTCATTGGCCCTAGAAAAGGTTTTCTACACATTATTTTCTAAGGATGTACTCCAAAGGATGTAACTAATAGATTGAAGGAATGAAAACAGTGAGCAGTATTTCTATTAAGATGGTTTTGGTGTTAAATTATACCAAATCCAAATACACCAGTGTGTTCATTCAGGATTCTCTGTATTCCTCTTTTGTTAATTTCCCAGTGGCTTCAGAACAACTCAGGAATAGGCATTTCCCTATCCTAGCTCCAGTCCCACTTCTCCTCAGAAATGACACTGTTGCCATCGATATTGATCAGGAGATTCAGCCTCCTGGCAGGGAGCTGCTCTGTGCTTTCTTTCCTGCCCTTTAAATTTTTATTTATTTTTAAAAATTACTTCTTAATCATCTCCCATACAAAGCGAACTTTCCCCATTCCAACTACTTCTTCATCCCTTCAGAGTAACCCTTCCTAATCTCATTTTTGTTGCATCTAAATCTTACACTCATTAGTAAAGTAATGGCTGGGTACCTCTTGTCATTGTCTAAGTTTGAGATTATCTTGACTTCTTTTTTTTGTATAAAACTGCATCTTCTTTATTTTTCATACTTTTAATTTCAGAACAAAATAAAAACAACAAAAAAAAATCACAATACACAACACCCAACCCTGCTGTTTAGTGAGGGAGGGAATTTTCCTGCCCTAAGACACCAACAAAGACAGGAGAGTAACCACTAAGACAGCGGCAGAGAGGCGTGGGTCAGGTGCTGGGGGAGCCGCTCACAGGAGGACTGTACCAGGGGGCAGGGCTTCCAGGTGGGAACTCTGATCTACTTCCTCCAAGCGAGATGCATTGTCATCACCCTCAAGTGGGGCATCTCCTCAGGCACAGCAGCACTGGGCTCCTCTGCTGCCAACTCATCTTCATCAATGCCCAGGCCTGGTTTGATCATGCGGTAGATGCGGTTGGAGTGGGTCTGCGGATCCTCAAGGGGAAACCAGAGCATAGCAGAGCGGTTTTGAACAGCAGCACCACCAGGTCTTTGACATCCTGGTTGTTTTTGTCTGCCTTGGCCTTCTGCCAGAGGGTCTCCACGATGGGGTGGTCAGGGTTGATCTCCAGGTGTTTTTTGGCCATCATGTAGCCCATTGTAGAATTGTCTCGAAGTGCCTGTGCCTTCATGATCCGCTCCATTGTGGCTGTCCAGCCATAGGTGCTCGTGACTTCTTTTTAAAAATTTACTTTTAAGTATTTTGTTTATTATTTTTATTTTTTAATTTTCTTTTTTTTTTTGGCCTTTTTGAAACAGGGTCTCCCTGTAGCCCCAGCTGTCCTGGAACTCACTATGTAGACCAGGCTGGTGTTGAACTCACAAAGATCTGCCTGCCTCTGCCTTGGAAGTGCTTGGGAAGTGCTGGGATTAAAGGCATGTGCCCGGTCTATTATTTTTATTTTATGTGTATGAGTGTATTGCCTGCATGTGTGTAAGTGCACCCATGTTGTGCAATGCCACAGAGGTCAGAATAGGACATCAGATTTCTTTGGAACTGGAGTTATGGACAGTTGTTAGCTACCATGTATGTGTTGGGAATTGAACCTGGGTCCTCTGCAAGAACAGTCAGCGCTCTTAACTGCTGAGCCATCTCTCCAGCCCCCAGTTCTATTTTAAAATATTTTATTCATTATTTTTATTTTATGTGCATGAGTATTTTGCATGGATGTATGTAAGTGAACCCGTGTCATGCAATGCCTGCGGAGACCAGAAGAGGTTGTTGAATCCCCTGGAACTGGAGTTATGGATGGTTATTAGCCACTCTGTGGGTGCTGGGAACTGAACCTGGGTCCTCTGCAAGAGTAGTCAGTGTTCATAAACACTAAGCCATCTCTCTAGCTCCCATCTTTTTTGTTTGCTTGTTTGCTACTTCTTTTCTGAATTTTTCATGGTTCTTATCTCTCCCTCTGCCCCTAAGTATCAAATCCTCCTACTGCTACAGATTTGGTCACGTTTTTCCTTGTATTTTCTTCCATAACATTACTTAATCCTTCAATTTCCCTGTCCATTTTATTTCCATAGGATTTCAGCCTCTTACAGTTTAAAGACATGTGTTTGGGTGTCAGGCTGACCAGGGGTGGATTTATAATAGTGAATGTGAATGTTAGCTTGATTAGGTTGAGAAGTGCCTAGGAGGTTGGTAAATCACATCTCTGGGCGTGTCTGTGGTACTTTTATTTTCAGAGTAGATTGCACCTAGTGGATGGATAAATCCCTTGATTGGGTCTGTGTCATGATGGCATCATTGGGAGGTGGCTACAAGTAGCAGGTCGGGCCTACCTGGAAGAAGTAGGTCACTGGAGGGATGTCCGGAGGGCTGTATCTCACCCTGATGCCTTTCTATATTGCCTTGCTTCCAGCCTACTGTTAAGAAGCTCCTTTGAGGGCTGGAGAACTGGCTCAGAGGTTAAGTGCTCCTGCTGCTGTTGCAGAGGACTGGAGTTCAGTTCCAAGCACCCACATCAGTAAAGTTCACCACCATCTGTAACTCTATCTCCAATGGATACAACAGTCTTTTCTGGCTTCTTTGGGGATCTGCACACATGTACATACACAGACACATAAAATAAGTCTGAAAAAGAAGTTCCTTCACCATATGCTCTTTCCACCATGATATTCTGCCTCACAGTGGGTCCAGAATCATGGAACCAAGTGACGATGGGCAGAACTCTCCGAAAGAATGCACCAAAGTAAATAATTTCTCCCTGAAGTTGTTTCTCTTAGTTATTTTGTCAGAACGCATCCACGGAACATATTCTTCTAGTCAGGGAAATCATGATGACCTTCACAATTATTGAATAATGAGCCATTTTTTTTCAATTGGTGTGTCACCATCAAAATAATCTTCTTGAGAATTGATACCATGTGCAAATCAGTTCTGTTTCGTTATCTAAAGGAGCAAGTCAATCCCGAAGGCTCCCAATGCAGAGGCTTGTGTCTGCTCTTTCCTGCAGGTGGGTAAGTGTGCTGTTTCTGGAAAGCCTCACATTCATTCAGTCCCACTCGCTGTTCCCTGTGCAGGGGGAAACTGCCTGACTTTGCTTTGATTTTTTTTTTTTTTTTTTTGATATGGCATAGTGGGCATGCTAAGAGAACTCTATGGGAAAAGCTCAAAATTAAATGAATTGTATTCAAGTACTGAATTTTCAGCCAGCCAGAGAACTTTTTATTTGATATTTCCACCTGCCTAGGCTCCTTCCCATAATGGGCTTCTTCCCTTTGTTCCCTGTTGTTAACTGCACTGCCTCTGAGGCCGACTTGTCCAGGGGAGAGGCTGGAAGGATCACAGTGGCTCAGGGTGATTCTTGGCACTCGGTGTGTGGGGCAAGGCAGCACCAAGTTGTGGGGCTCCTGGTGCTCCAGCTCTATCCAGCCTTCCTGGGGGTTGGGAGGATCACATTTCTTGGCTCTAGTTCCTAGAGTTCAAGACTGAGCAGACAAATCTGTCCACATAAACTTCCAATGGGACTTTTATTCTTTAGACGTGTCCCTCATCATGTCAGTCATTCAGAGCACTGAGTTTACATAGTGTAATTGCATATTCTGTTATTTCTTTTTCCTATAAATATGTAAAGGGCTTAAGAAAAACCTTATCCTGCAGCTCTTGAGCTCAAGCGGTAAAGACTCATGGCCTACACTAAGCCTAAGTGCCAACGATGCAGGCTTGTGAGATGAAGGGAGCGTGAATTACAGCGCACTATTAAAATGGTGATTCTGTTCCCTAATACAATCATGGCCATATCAATAAACTAACCGTGAACTAAAGGGGGCTCAAGGGCATCCTGCAGCCACTTGTGCATAAGTCACATGGATGGTTTCTTTCTCAATGTGGGGAATGAGGCCTTTAGTGTCAGTGCAATCTAAACCATGCTGAAAGTATGGACCAGACCAGCCGCATCTACACCTGGAATGTGGTTCTACGATTATTTGGTCCCATGACTGAACGAAGCTTGCATTTTGAACAGGATTTCTTAGGGAATACATGTGTACTTTCTATCTTGAAAAGCCATGTTTTAAGGTATTGAATCCATTTTTCTAAATTTCACTCATCGATCTTTCAATCTGGTAACTATTCCCTTTTTTAGAGAATATTAACAAATAATCTATAACTTTAATACAAACATTATAAAGTTCAGGACTTCGTGATTGTACTTAATGAGTGTTTTCATCAATAAGGTTGGTCTTAAATGACCTGAATGAAATCAAGTGTGGAGAGATTTCTAGTTTCTTACTAGCTTATTTCATATACCTGTTCTAAGTAAGTATGTTCTGTCTGTCTTCTCTGTCTGTCTCTTTCTTTCTCTAACACACACACACACACACACACACACAGATATACACAGACACAGACACAGACACAGACACAGACACACACACACACACACACACACACAGACCAAGTGGGAATGTAAAAAGTCTAGTTTCTAGCGAGAACTGATTAAATGTATGTTCAAGACATTGTTTAATTGAGAATAATTTTGAGAGCCCTGAACATCAACAACAGGAATGGTTTTAATAAAATTCAGTTGTTAGACTGTGTGATTTAGAAAAACTGTTTTCCTATAGGTTATTATTCTTGCAATGATCTGCTAAGAGATATGTGTTTGATCAACTTCAAAACTATAGCTCAATACAATTAATTAGATGCAATTAATCAGATGCAATACAATGAATTAGATGCAAACCCCAATGTCTCAAGATGAGCTTATTTGTGTAGATTCAGCAAACTGTTATTGACAATTTGATTATTTAATGTATCCTGGTAGTCTCCATTTGTAAGAGGAGCACCTTAGATGGGATTAAAGGGACTAAACAGATCCTGACTTTGCTCATTCCCTAACTTGGACATCAACTTGGAGCCTGAGATAGAGCAAAACAGTTCCTTCAGGAGAGGATGTATTTGTGTGTGTGTGTGTGTGTGTGTGTGTGTGTGTGTGTGTGTGGTGTGTTTAATTACAATGTGTAGCCCAACACTCTTTTTTCATGAAACACCTGTACTGATTTGACTGTAGATCGAGCCCTCAGAGACGAAGTGACAGCTTCCATCACCAGGGACTCAGCAGTCTCCTAAACTGCTCTGGAGACGTTGGCAAGTCCAGAAAGGCCTAGAGTCATATGTAAGGTAGTACTTGAGCAGGATGGGGGATGCTTTGGAAATGCTTTCAATTTGAGTCTTCCTTTTACTCTCTGACTTATTTATGTACTTACTCAGTAAGTACTTACTAGGGGCGTGTTGTCTCTCTGGCTCTAGGCTACGTCTGGGTTACAGAAGTGAAGAAGACAGACTCTTTCTCGGCAGCATAACAATACCCTATTTTAGGAAGATCTTTCTGGGTGTTCTACTGAAAGTGATTTGAGTTTCTTATATAAATGGGCCAGTGACGACCAGAGTCACAGTGTGAGTCTTCTCTGCCCATGTAGACTCATGTTTGTAGATTTTCAGGCCTAGTTGCTTAGGACTCCAAAATAGTTCACTCAAAGCAGCACTGTATGTTCCAGCTAAGGGTGGAAGAGAGCCTTCTCTGGGAAGCACTGCTCTCATCTTGCTTAGAGACAATCCTTTTCAGACAGAGTAGCCTGAAGCTCAGTGCCTGGTATAGGTCACTATAAAGATATTCCTAAAATTACAATATCAACCCAGTATTTTCTGAAACTTCATATTTGGCTAAAAATTTAAGTCTATGTTTCAATATATTACCTTGCATGATAAATGGATTCAAAGACTAAAAGAAATTAAAATTCGTTGGTAGTATATGCTAGATATTTTATATACAGATCTTTATTTAGTCTTCATACTCACCATGTACAGTGCAGTTGATGCTGCTACCCCCAAGTCAGAGTGTAGAAAGGGATCAGAGTGATGAAGTGTCTTTACGCCTCCTGTTGGCAGTGGGAACAGAACTGTGTGGCCGAAGTTTCTTCTCCCCTCACCGCTTCCGCCATCACGTGACACCACTCCACTAATTACATTTCGAATCCTGACAATGCAGTTAGCCTGTGATTCAGGCCATCCGAGCAATCTCTGTCTGACTCACTTGCTAGCCAACATTCCTATCAAATGTCTGTTAACGTATATCAGATTAATGACCATTACCCACTAGATTGGCAACTGTCAAAACAGAAAACAAGTGTTGAAGAGGTTTTGGAAGTGTTGAAATTCTTGTGCACTGTTGGTGAGATTATAAAATGACATAGCCATTTTGGAAAACAGTGTGAATGTTGCTCTAAAAAAATTAGAAACGGCAGCCCTGATTCTGAATATATGTCCCCCAAAGATGAAAGCAAGATCACAAAACGATGTCTGCATGCCTCTGTTTATTGCAGCATTTTTATAACAGTCATAGCGAAAGCAATCTAAATGTCCATCGAGAAGTGGATAAAGGCATGATACTGTATTCTATCGGTCCTTTTGAAAAGGACCATATCTGTCATATACTTACACACCAGTCACAAAAAGCAAACACAAAGAAACACGAAGAAGGTGGTTGTCAAAGATGGGACAGAATGTGAATGTGTGTATGTGGGAGATCAATGTTTAATGAGTCTGTTTTTTCCAGTTTCACAAGATGAAAACACTCTAGAGGTCTGTAGCACAATGAAAATATACTTACTGTGACTGAATTGAACACTTAAAATATTTAAGATGCTAATTTTAATCTTATATGCTTTTTAGCACAATAGTAATAATAATCAAAAAGAGGTCAGGAAATCGAGAAAGAACATGGGAGGAATTGGAGGGAGGACTGCAGGGTGGAAATGGTCAAATACAGTACTCATCTATGAAATACTCAAAAAAAAAAAAAAAAAACCAATTAAACAATGAGCACATGTTGCTCTTGCAGGGGACCGGAGTGCAGTTCCAGCCCCCATGTTGGGTGGTTCACAACCACTTGTAACTCAGCTCCAGAGGAATTGACACCCTCTCTGGCTTCCACGGGCTCCTGTACTCATATGCACATACCCACACATAGATACACACATATACATAATGTTTTTAAAAGCCCTGAACATGGTATGAAGAGGTGCATCAGAATTTACCTGGTTAAGAAAGAACAGTAAAAAGGGTCACGATCCATAATGTTTATGTGTGAAAAAAGCTTCATAGACTTTTTGGGGGGTCTTTTTTGAGACAGGGTCTCCATGCAGCCCCAGATGGCCTGGGACTCACAGAGATCCACCTGCCACTGTTTCCCAAGGCCTGGAATTAAAGGTATGTGGCACCATGCTCAGCTAGCTTCATAGACGTTTGTTTATATAAATAAAATGTTTCCAGTTGATAGAAATTTTGAAAATCAAGAAAAAGTGTTATCTATTAGTCAGTACACCATCATCATTACCACTTGAAAACCTAAAACAGGAACTACCAATGTCTTCCCATCTTAAGGTAGGGTAGTGGGAGTGGTTTAAATGAGAATGTTCCCCATAGGCTCCAAGTATTTGCACATTTTGTCCCCAGTTGGTGGCGATGTTTTGGAAGGTTTGAGGAGGTGTGGCCTTGCTAGAGGAAGCACATCAATGGGGGTGGGCTTTGAGAGTTCTTAAGCCTTGCCAGATTTCCAGTTGTTCTCTGCCTACTCGAAGATGTGATCACATAGCTTTCTGCTCCAGCCACCGCTGCTGCCATGCCTCCCCTGCCATTATGACTCTAATCTCTCAGAAATCACAAGCCAAATAAATTCTTCTTTCTACAGGTTGCCTTGGTCATGGTGTTTTATCACAGCAACAAAAAAGCAACTGATACAATAATGGATAACTTATGATTGTTGGTAGTTTCAAGTATACTAAATATCTTCCTAAATGTTTCTCTTGCAGTGTCTGTTTTAAAATTTTCCATTTAAGTGTTATGGATTTCTTGTTATGCTATATGGAAGTTTATTTAGTCTACAAAATGGAAAGCCAAAACACTTGCCATTTTTTAGAGGCGTAATCATTTTAGACATTCCTTCACACACCCTAGTTCACCTATTCCCGTGTTAAGTGACTACTAGATGCTCTCTGCAAGGACAGATGAGTACTGAACACTTGCATTAGTGACTGACAAATGTTCAATGCAGCAACTAATTTTGACCTTTACCCAGGGTCAACTAAAAAAGTGGCTTTATGAAGAGTACTTCTCTGTCACTGGTAAAACTGCTATTAAGTTGACTGTTCATGGTACAATCCCAAGACTCCTTGTAAGGCACACTTGTGTTTTATCCCTATGATTTGCCTATGTTTCAAGATGCTTGTTAATTCTCTACAAGCAGTCACTGGTGTAAAATGAAAGTGTTATCATTACTCCTCTAGTTCCTTTTTCCTTCATTTCCAGAAAGCTCAGAGTGTATTTTCAGCATATAGTTTAGTAATTTTAAGTGCCAGAGAGATGGCTCAGCCGGTAAAGGCTACTGATATTGTAAGCAGGGTGACCTGTTTGGTCCCTAGAACTCACGTAAAAGTGAAAGGATAGAACCGATTCCACAGTTGTTCTCTGATCTCCATATGTGTCCTTCCCACATTACACACACACACACACACACACCACACCACACACACACACACACACACACCTCTGAATTTAGTGCAAATATGCACAGACATAGGCGCGTGTGGGGGGGGCGCCACACCACACACCCACACACACACCCCATACACACCCCACACACACCACACCACACACCACACACCACACACACACACACCATACACACACACACACACCACACACACACACCAATAATTAATAATAATACTAATATTTTAGAGCTTGTTGTCATTTAATGGAGGTTTTGCTATAATTACCAGTACTGAGTACCACCCTCATCAGTACTAAGTATTGCATCTCCATTTTATATTCTGTTATAAGCTAATTCTAATTTGATTGTGGATTTAATAAGACAGCATTTCTGGACTTGTAGACACGAAGTCGTGATTGATTCTCTAAACTTGTTTTACGAAGTCTTTTCCTTTCTGTGCTATTGGAGCATTTCTCAAATGTTTGGAAACTCCCTACAAGAGAGTTCAAGTGGATTCTTGAAGGAGTTGGGACTGTACCTCGAACAGCCCACTGCAAGCAAAATACTTCTTTGTAGTTTCATATTTGATTTCCTCTATAACACAACCATATTTTTAGAGATAAAATGGTAATTTTAAAAACACTTACCAATGTGATTAACTTTTATCCTTAAATCTTTGAGTAAAATTAATAAAGTAGGTGTGCTGTTTTTGTCTTGTGACTTAAAAATCCCTTTGATGCCCGACAGTGTGGAACACCAGAAATTCAGAACTGAAAAGGTAAACTTACATAGACCCTTCATTTCCCAGTCCCTCATTTTTTGGGGAATGAAACAGGCACAGAAGGAATAGAATTTACTCTTGGTCTTTTGGACCAGGGTGCTTCTTAAAGTTATGTCCTCTGCCTCAGTTGGTGGTCTTGTGTTGTACTGAGTCACACCAGGAGGCTGGACCAGATACACTTCAGGCTACTTTCCTGCAGTCATATCTTGTATTTGTGTTTCTGTAATTCAAGATCAAGCTGAGTTTCTTTTATATAAGTGGAGGTGAAAAAAAAAACTGCCCCAAAGATGCCTGATAGCATGTAAAAGAATCTGGTACCCTGAACATGGACAGTGTCTGCTAGTGAGGGCTTTGAAGGGTGTGGCTGACCCCAGGAGGTTTTGAGGGAAGTGGTCATTCTTTAAAATTTTAATTTCAACTTTCTATTCAGCTTTGTGTCTCTATCAGAAGGTTACAGAGAAAGACACCAACAGAGAGATATCATTTGTGTATCAGTCCTTAGAACTGTGTTGAGGTCCTTTGAATTGTTAGGATTCAATTGGTAGTGTTCAGTAGAGCTTACCATGGTGATGTGAATGGTTCATGTCTACTCTGTGCAATGTGGTAACCTCTGGCCTGATGTGGCTATTGAGCACACAAAATGTGGTTGGTATAGCTAAAGAACTGAATTTAAAATGTTATTTAATTTTAATGAATGTAAATGGTGCCTGTGGCTGCTGTTGGCTGTTCTGGACAGAGCAGCCTTGTAGCATGACAGCAGAAGGGGGAGATGCACATTTGATGAACGGGGTGATCAGCTTTCAAAACATAGATATAAAGAACAGACAGATAATTTGTGTTTATTTGCAGTCTTTCCAGAGTATCAAATTAATCATTGTTAATCGTATGAAGAAATATCTCAGGAGAGGGGAAAAAATGTGTCTTTTTCTTAAAAAGACAATTTAACGACAGTCATAAAATTAATTTTTTTTTCAAAGGAAAAGAAAAAAAAAAAAAAGCAAAAGCGAACACTATTGCCATCTTGTGGATCCCGGGTGCAGGAACATGTTTCAGGCTCCGCTTAGTGTCCTGGTGAGCTTGGATAAGGCCCCAGTGTTCACTAGAGTCTGCTAAACAGCTGGATGTCTTGTATGCAGGAGTCCTAGAGGGCAGCAGGAACATTCACTTGATAAACCAGCTTTAGAAAGAAATGGTCACCCTTTACCCTGAGTACTTGATAAAGTGGGGTATCTCTGGACTTTTAACAATGAACCTTTTCTTTTTAAACAGCTGGCTCCTGCTTGGCTTCATTCCCATTCATTCATTTAAAAGTCTTACCCAACATGCTCCTTTACTTCTTCCAAATGGTGGGGACATGGCAAAGGAAATATGAAAACAGATAGAAAATGCTCGATTATTGAATCAAAACTGTATTTCAACTTTGTGTGGTGTGTATGTGTGTGTGGTGTGTGTGTGGTGTGTGTGTGTGTGTGTGTGGTGTGTGTGGGGGTGTATGGTGTGTGTGTGGTGTGTGTGTGTGTGGTGCGTGTGTGTGTGGTGCGTGTGTGTGTGGTGTGCTGTGTGTGTGTGTGTGGTGTGTGTGTGTGTGGTGTGTGTGTGGTGTGTGTGTGGTGTGTGGTGTGTGTGTGTGTGGTGTGTGTGTGTGTGTGTGTGTGCACGCACGTGGAGGTCAGAGGATGATGTCTGTGTCCTGTGTCCTGCTCTGTCACCCTCTGCCTTATTTCCTTGAACCTGGAGTTAGACTGGCAGCTGGTAAGTCCCAATCATCCTCCTGTCTCCATGCTCCATGGGTGATGAGGATTCAAACTCAGATCCTCCTGTTTTCACTCTTACCTTCCCTAGCCCTGTATTTTCAGCTTCTGAAAATGCATTTGACTGTCATCCAGACCCTATTTGCTTAAACACATTAAACTTTCACATATAGCAGTGCACATGTACATGCCCCTCCCTACACATACATCCCCGAAGTGATTAATTTTCCTTCCTTTCATCCCATTTTACTCTCAAGCAAAGACTCGTAGAGTCCTCCAGGGCAGGGACTCTGCCTTTGGAAGCCTGGTGCTCGTCAAATATTAATTGTAATTTATACTTATTAATTGATTTGTCTTCCGGATGTCCTCCTGCTGAGGTGCTCGCTGATATTCTATTCTCCTGGTTCAATTCAATAAGAGAGACATTGCTTTGATTTATACAGTGCTTATTGATAACATAAAAAGTTAATAAAAATTATTTTTACACGTATGATGTGGATGAGAAAGGCCGTATGTGTGTAACACATATAGAGCTATAATGGGGTAGGGAGAAGCAGCAAAGATTGATCACATTTTGTGTCTTTCTGGCTAGACCTAGAATTCTGATGACTGGTATTAGAGGCATACTTCTAAATACAAAAACAATAATCTTTAAGTTTTGAATTGGAGGAATTTAAAACAGATCATTATGTTAGGGCATTCAGTAAGCCTGAATCTGAAGGGAAAGGGAAAGGGGGGTATGTAACTGATGGAAAAACCCTCAATTCAGAACTCTGGAAATTTAGTCTTGTAAGTAATAATCACGCATGTGGCATGTCAGAGACTGGAGAGAAGACAGTAGACACATCAGGAACTGGAATGCAGAACTTATCTCCAGAAACAAACTACTGGGTGTTGTGAATTGTAACAAGAGGACACACGCTAGTCCATAGAAAGAATTTGCAGGATTTTGAGCATTTGGAATGTGTACAAAGTGCAATCTGTGCTGTAAAAGGCAAAAACACCCAATCTGAGGCATCAAGCCCACTGGAAATCGACAGGCACTGAAGTTACGATCAGAAACCTGGTCATGTTGGTGCACTAGTGAAACCTGGGGAAGAAAGGACCTTCTGGGATCTCTGGCTTCTTAAGCCTTCAAAAGAGGCTTAACTTCCAAAGGACTAAGCAAGACTAGACACACAGATACAAAAAATAATATCTGGGAAACAGAGAGAAATCGAGTGTGATTCCCAGGGCATAAAAACACATCAATGTTAAAGATACTAAACCTGGCAGTAAACAGTTAATATATACAGCCAAGAACATCTCGAATGCAAGGTGACAGTTCTCTTGCCTAATTTCCTGTTCCAAGAATAAATTTATGGCCCAGATGTAGGCCAGTGATGTAACAGTGGTAGATTTTGAAGGGCTGTATACCAGGAACTCCAGAGGCACATAAGGATAGTGTGAATAAATTTATTTTTCTTCTGCTAGAATATAAGTAAAAATGGAAAAAGGCAAGGTGGGAAATTCATCTTTATCACACAAGTTTAAGAGAAAAACAAAACCAAATGAATACTTCCATTGTTGACAGTGTGGCAGACCAGATAATTTGGAACCCTACTTATATCGAACATTTAGAAATACAAGACAAAGCATAGTAAAACTTATTTTCTAGCTACACTAGAAAGAGAGTAGGAGCCGGGAAGTAACAGGAATATAAAATCATTATCATAGGTATGTGTAACTGTATAAGCAGAGAGTTTGTCATAGACATATTCAAGTAGAAATAAGAGAAGTTGAGGGTTAGCAGAGAAGAGAGGGGACTTGATGTAGTTATAACTCATAAACCCAAGTTTGTCAATGGGCTATGTACTTAGTGAAGGGAAAGAGGTCAGGAAGATGGCAGAGACCACTGCATGTCCCTACTCTTTTTAAAAAAGATTTATTCATTTTTGTTGTACGTGTATGAGTGTATATTTGCATGTATGTATGTTCATCACATGTGCCTGGTGTCAGTGGAGATCAGAAGTGGGCATCAGATCCCCTGGAACTGGAGTTACAGATGTTTGAGAACTAACTGCTGTGTGGGTTCTGAGAATTGAACCTGGGTCCTCTGCAGGAGCAGCCAGCGCTCTTAACTGCTGAGACTTCTCGCCAGCCTTGCATGTCTCAGCTTTAATTTTGGAATTATTAAGTGTAGACATAGCTTCTTTTTTGTTTGGGGACTGAATTTATATTCTCTGAATTGTCTGTAAATGCCAGGATAGGAGATTAATATAAAATGGTCCTAAACTAGTGATGTCCTTAACATTCCAAATAAGGAAAAATCACAAAGAGCACTTTTATAACCCAGATCCATTTTATTGATAAAGGCTAATTTTTCAAATGAGGTCACAATACAATATTTTAAAACTCAAAATTGAGCAGTTCACCATGCTCGAGTTAGCATATAAGAAAGCATTTGAACATAAAGAATTTGAAATAAGTATTTCAACACATAAAAACGAATATGTTTAGTATTAGAAATGCTAAGAATTAAAATCAAACTATGAAAAATCTAGTAGACAAATGAAGGAGCTGACCACAGACTTTGTAAACTGTAGTTTGTGTTTGAGGGCTTGTTCAATGTTTAGCACATAGATAAAAAGATAGAAAGTGGAAGAGAGAAGTTGAGATGTGGAAAACAGAACAAGATGATTAAGCATAGTGAACTGATTCAGAAGGGGAGACCATTGAGATGAAGGAGGGAAAAAATCAATGATTCCAGACTGGAGATCTTCTAGAACTAACGAGAAGCGATTTGCAGATCACAATGAATTCCTGGCAGAATAAATAAATAAGTTTTAAAAAATAAGTAAAACTTCATTTATAGAAATAATTAGTGATAAAAGAACACCCTAAAATCAAAATCAAATTAATTTAAAAATTAATAACAATGAGGTTGTTTTCATATTTCTCAATTGCAGCAAAAGAAAGCCATAAACAAAGAAAATAAAAAACTTTTTCCAAAAGTTTTGAAAAATAACCTTCTGTTAGATTTCCATACCCAGCTAAACTATGGTTTACATGTGACAGTTAAAGTCATCGAAGACAAATGGAAGTAAGAATCTCAAACTCGGAAGTGGAGACATGGCAATAGCGATGGAGTTGTTGGATATAAACATGGGGATTCAATTAAAGCACAGAGCATCGCTAATGTAAGTTCAATAGAGTAGGACTAGGTTAAAGCTTCCTCTAGGATTAGAAGCTGATTAATGCTTATTATGTTTATTTATTTAACACATTTATTGTGCATATTGAAATTGGGTATTCTAGTGTCATCTCTGTTGCTATGATAAAACACTCTGATCAGTTAACAATCAAGACAGTCCCCCCATAGACGTGCCCACAAGCCAATCCGATTTAGGCAATCCCTCAATCAGGCCTCTCCTCTCAGATGACTCTGTCTTTGTCAAGTTGACATTTCAACTAAATAGGACAGGCTAACAATAGGTAAACAATAAGAGAAAGGATCTAGAACATGTGTTTATATATTTGCATAAAGTAACAACTTTCTCCTAAAGAATTGAGAGCTGCTCTTAGAACACATATCTATTATAAACACATTATGTATTGGATATGGTATATTTTGTTTATGCAGACAGATTTCATTTTATTTTTCTGCTTCATGTAGCATCTTCAGAAAGGAAACATTTAGGAGCTGGAGAGTTGGGTCAGCATTAAGAGCACTGGCTGCTCTTGCAGAGGACCTAGGTTCAATTCCCAGCACACACATGATGGCTAACAACCCATTCCAGGGGATCAAGCACCCTCTTCTACCTCTGCAGTCATTGCTCAACATTCGTGCACTTATATACATACAGGCAGTACACACATACACATAAAATAAAAATAATAAAATATTAAAAAAGGAAACATTTCTCTATACTAAAAATAACAGTATCATACACAATAATACTTACCTTATATTTCTCAGTACATATATGTTAAAATGTTTAGTTGTTATAAAAAATATCCCTTATGGATTGGCAAGATGGTTCAGTGGGTAGAGGTTCTTGCCACCAAGTCTGATCCAAGTTTAATTCTCCACCCAAGATCCAATGGTGAAAGGAGAGAACCAATACCCACGAGTTCTTCTCTGACGTCCATGATCCTTGATGTGTGTATGCATGTGTACACCCACACATACACCCACACAAGTCAATAAATGTAATATCTAAAGAATTCTTTTAGAGTTGTATTTATGTAGAATGTATTATTTTTTTCCCATTGCTATGGCAGAATACCTAACATAAACAACTTGAGAAAGGATTGATTTGTCCATGGTTTCAGTCTATGTCTGACTGACTCCGTGGCACGAAGCAAGGCAGAACACGGTGGCAGTGGGGGAGTGTGGCAGAGAAGACACGTCACCTCATGTGGAACAGGAAGCAAGAGTAAGGAAGGGATTGGGGCCACGTACAGCCCTCAAAGCCATGACTCTTGGGACCTTGTTCCTCTGATCAGGCCCTTCCTTCTGAAGAGTTCACCACTTCCCCAACAGCTCTTCATCTGGGGATCAAATGGTAAACACATGAGCCTGTGGGAAGCAATTTTTGTTCAAATCATAACACTGTTGTACCAGTCTTTCTTAATACCTAGCTCGTTGTTCTTGAATCTCTTTCAATTCATAATTTATTGTTCTTCCTTGGAATTGGCTTCTTGAAGAAGGACAGTTACACCTTACAGATTGCTTTAGTGCAACATTCTGGGTATGAATTGTCTTATTCTTTTTCTCTGTGTTTTTATTATAACCTAAAATCTGCATAAAGAATTGATGAATTCAAGATAATTTTTTTTCTTAGACTGTATCTTTGGTGATGTCATGCATTTTATTTTTATCAAATCAGAAAGCATATTAAGTTTATTCAGTCCTGGTGGGTTTGGTCCGCCCCAGTGAAGGTTTTATGTGGTGAACGGCATCTCTTCATCATAGAGGCACATTTTCCTTGTGACTCTGTAGTGCTCCTTGTATCAAAACTCTGTTTCCCCAATCATTTACTCTCTCAGTTATCCTTAAGTATCTCCTGGGCAGTCTGCTAATGACAGTAACACATTTTACTCTATCAATTGGGACTATTTGGTTATCTTAAAATAAAATTCTTCCTAGAAAAGTAAAATAAATCTTTAGAATCTTCCCTTTATTTAATACCATTTCAAGGTGAAGAGTTGTTTTTAGAGTGGCTTCAAGTGGTAACAAAAGCATTTAAACTTTTTTCTCCCTAATTTTTAAGGAACTCTTTGTCACTATAGACACATAGGCTTTTCTAGATGCAAAGTGCTTCAATTGACTCCAATCACTATTCTTTTCAATGTGTAAATTGACACAAATCTGGCTATTAAAGAACTCTTCCAAGTTGACTCTTAGGTCCTTTTGACAGGTCCTATTAATCTTGAAAATGTTCTGGCAGAACAAGATTTTCCTTCTCCCTCCTTACCTCTGTTCCAAAGACCTCCACTCAGCCATTTCCCTCAAGGACTCTTTGTTTCTTTCCATCTTGAATTGTACTAAGATCCAAAGCTGAGCCAGGAGTAGGCTTATTACTCCGTGATAACAGCCCTGGGCCTTCTGCATGTATGAATGAACCAGCACCAGGCTTGACTTGCATTCACTTTCTCCCCCTCTTTTCTCTTGTTCTTTTTTCCTTTCTTAAATTTGGCTACTTTGCACTGTCATATAACACTTACGTTCTCCCTATTCCTTATTGTGATAGTACTTGTGGTAAATGAAAAGAGATGAAACACCATTGGGAGCACAGAAATTCTTTGGGAAAGTTGCCCAGGTGTTATTTCCAGGCAGCACTTCTAGAAAATAATTACAAAGCCTGATAGTAAAGGAAGGCAGAGCATGCATGCAAAATAATAAATAAATAAATGAATAAATAAATAAATAAAAATAAATAGCTTACCAGAAAGAACACAGAGCCGCTAGCTCTGTTAAGATCAGAACTGAACAGACTGTAGGACAGGAACATTTAAGCATAACTGTTTCATGGTAGTAAGAGGAGTAATTACTGAGTCAAATACAACAGTTCTGCAAGTCTGCACTTGTACCTAATGACCCTCAAATTTTATGAAGTAAACTGACGCAATCTCAAGGGGGTATTCGCAAAACAATCATACAGAGATATTTTAGCATTACCTAGGATATTTTAATATGTAAGACATAGTCATAATAAAACCATAGAGCTGGAACAAAACTGTAGGCAACCTTTCGTAATGGCTCTATAGGACTATGTGGTAGACTGCAGTCAGCGTGTTTCGGCAAGCATACAGCAAGGATAAAATGTCAGTCAACGTGCCACAAAATCAGACCTTCAAATGCCTAAGAATCAGTGTCCTGTAGACCTTGTCTGACCAATGAGGTCAGAAACCGAACAATAAAACGTCCTTCCAAATGACTCCTACGATAACAAACAAAAATGATGATAACGTTACACAGCAACATTTGGGACTTTTTCAAGTCGGTCATTTCTTTAGGAGGAAATTGTGGTGTCCAGGTATTTGAAAGAGGAAACTTCAGAGAATTCATCAGTCAATCCAAGAAGCTGGAAAATGGAAGAGTAGAGTCTCTACACAGAAAGTGGAATGATGAAGTTAGATATTAAAAACCTTCAGGAAATAGAAAACAGAGTCCAATGCAACCACATGTGTGGAGGTAAATTTTGTTTTTAAAGAAGACGAACAAAAATGAAAAACCTCGGGCAAGTGTGACCAAGGGAAATAAAGGGAAGAAAGAAAACAAAACTAGAAACAAAACATCAGGAACCACACGCACGTTGCCCCGTATCTTCAGCAGCGACGATGGCCTGCGCATCTTCCCTGTGGCCATGAGGTCCGTGTCACCTTCCATACAAGAACAGCCCCACATAGTATTTATGGAAACTTGTATGAATGAGGTGAACGTCCTTGACAATTGCAGGATATTGACTTCTAATTTATGGAACAAATTAATTTGTTTGATCTCTCTCATTTTTCTCTAATGACTAAAGACTGGAATTCTTTAAGGAATTAAGCCATGGTTTGAGGGAGGCTTAAGATATAGGGCAATAAGGTCAACATCTAGAGATATAACCTCTGTGTGTTTGAGTCATATAACATTATTTTGAGGGTCTCTTACTCCAATTGTGTGTTAGAGATTTCAGAGGTTCACTCATTTATTTATGGCCCTGGCCTCAGAGTTCTTTCATTTGATAAATACCTATAGAATTATTATTATAATTATTAATTATTTTTATTAGTGTTTGTATCTGAATGCCACAGAACACACGTAGAAATCAGACAACGTTTGGGAGTCATTTCTCTCCTCCTACCGTGAGATCTGAGAAGTGAACTCATGCCATCGGGTTTCTGTGACAAGCGCTGTTATCTTCTGCACCATCTCGCTGCCACACAGTTTTCTTTTCATATTCAACTGAATTTACAACAAAGATATGTTTTTAATAATACAGTGATAGCCACAAACCAAAATATTTCTCTGGAAATCGGGGCTGGAGGACAGTGTCACGGCAAAAGCTTGAAGAGGGAGTTGTATCACAGAGTAGAACATACCTTCAAACAAAAATATTATTGGAGACTATTCCTGAAGATCACTTTTTCCCTCTGATTGTTTGAAATACTGCCAAGTTCCTGGCAAAACTAACATGAAAGAGAAATACCTAGTAACACACAAGATACATATTTATACCGTTTCCATTTGTATACTCATGTGGACTCTGACATATTAACCCTTCTTTGGAACATTTATTACTGGGAACAAATTTGATACTAAATGAGTACTGATTTGGATATGGCTGTAATGTCCATTGTGAACTTTATATTAGAAAATCATACTATTTTTGGATTGTTATCCTAGAATGCTGATCTTCATTCACGTTTAAGACAAACCTGACTCTGGATTTTCCCTGGTAGTCCTCCTATAAGGAAACCTTCATATGGAAAATCCCCTGACATATTTCTTAGGACCAAGAGATGTGTAGAATGCACTGTGCGGATCACACATAGTGAAAATACAGAAAGACTTCAACATTCAAAGCATTTATTCCCTTCCTGCTCTGATATCAGTTGTTAAGCGATTAGCTCCCGATGTTACGGGCGTTAAGAACTGAGAAACTGAATCAAAAATTATCACTGCATTCAGCTCTCTAACAAGATGTATTTGAAGGTGGAATTCTGCAGTGGGAGGACCAACAATTAAAATCTCACAGACTTTCTTTCAGTTAAGTAAAATTTGCATCTTGAACAAATTAATTGGAATTTTATAACAGATGGAGCCAGATCCAGGGTCAGCAGAAAGAGAGTTTTCAGTTGATTGATGAGATGATGAAAATTTCCTCCTTCCTTGATGTAATGAAAGAACTTCACAGAGATAATTTGGGCACATCAGTGTAGCCTGGGCCTTAACAACAGGCACGGATGGATACCAGAGTGGAAATATATTAGGGCCATTTCAGAGCGTCTTCTGAATCAGCACACTTGACACTTCTCCCATTGGATGGTGTTTTTCTTCTCAACTTGTTGGCTAAGTGACAACACAATGACAAGGGATTTCTCTGTGTCGCAATAAGCAGAACGAGGCTTTGTGTGATTTAAGGCTATTTCTCTCAGCTCTGTGAAATAAGAATCTCAGAGTGGCATTTGTGAATAGACTTTCTTGATTTGTATTAAAGCGCATTACACCCTACCAACCACCCCATTAGGCACTGTAAAGAGCTTGTCTTTGTTGGGTAAATGAGTTAAAGTTGTATACAGTTTTTCTTAAAACAACTCGGGCACTCTAGACCTTTCTTCTTAAGGGACATGGGTTGTTTCTTTTATAAGAGTCAAAGAAAACAACTTTACATACTTCCCCAAGATTGAAAAGCTTGGAGGCAGAGACAAGTGCAGACACCTGCCGAGTTATTTTTCTGAACATTTTTCTGACTTACCTACTCAGTTTGCTGTCCTTTAGTGACCTGTATTATGGGCTGCTGCTCACAGCAGTGGTTGAATATACATTTGTCATTCAAGGGACTAAAAATCCCCAAAGTGTTACTGGCCTGGGTGTAATAAAACAGACAGCTGAACTCGAACTGATTGAAATGCAGTCTAGCCTACAGCCACGGCACAGTTAAAGACCCAGGCATGACAGTGCTTATAAATTGGCTCCATGGAGTGCCTGCTACCCTTGCATGTATGTGTGGCTTGCTGAACTTGATGTTATGCGGAGCATGACATTCACCAGGAAGCGTTAAACAAACCAAAAAGATTTCCCCCATCGCCAACATAAACTACACAGATAAACGCATTCTGTACATTTTGTCCACACATGCATGTACACAAAAAATATATAATGGTTGTGGAAGGTGGAGGTTGAAGAACAAGAATGAATCATGGTAATAATAGTTATTTGCGTGTAGACATGTGTGCATATGTGATGTCTGAGGTTGAAGTGAAGGGTCTTCCTCAAGAGCTGTCAACCTTATTTTCTGAGATAGAGTGTCTTACTTGGAGTTAAACTGGCCAGCCAGAAATCCCCACAGAGCCTCTGTCTTTGGCTCCCCGCACTGGGATTAAAGGCATGTACCTACACATCTGGCTTGTTTACATGGATTTTGGGTGATTAAACTCAGATCCTCATGCTTGCCTGGCAGTTGCTTTACTGATTGAGAAATCGCTGCAGACCAACATAATAGCTACTTTAAAAATTATGTATATGTATGTGGGGGTATATGTACATGAGCACAGATGCACAAGGAGACTGGGTGCCAGACCCCCTGGAGCTGGAGCTGCAGGTGGTCATGAGCTGCCTAATATGGGTCCTGGGAACTGAACCTGGTTCCTCTGCAAGAGTAGCACAAGCTCTTAACCACCGAGCCGTCTTTCCAGCCCCATCTGTTTTCTTATTGACTCATTTGGCACAGCATCTTCATCAAGATCTCATATGTGCCAAGCATATGTAATATAGGACGAGGGTGAGGACTCTATATTTGTGTCTGAGATTGGGAATTGGGCTTTGCCAAGAACATGCTGGGCACCTTCAGTTTGTAATCTGAAAAAGTACATCAGACACTTCCACAGTCTACAGTGTCATCTCCATTGGGTTCTTTGAAAGCAGAGCTTTAAAAGGCAGTTGTCATTACAAGAGATTTCTGAGGTCCAGCTACCTCCAAAAGGGCTTTTTTCCAGTCTCGTTTTAGATGTGATCATTTGAATGGTGTAATTAAATGAGTTTGATTTTATGAACAATCTGCATCCTGCCGTAACTCTGCCTCTAACCCCCTGGGGTCAGGTCTCTGTCGGTCCAAGTCCTTTGTCTGCGTTCACATAAAATATACACTAACGATGCCGTAAGGGCTGTATATGCACCTGGAGGCTCAGGAAAGATCCTGTTGCTTCCTGCCCTGGGTTGGGAAAAGGGAGGAGGATCAGTTGATCAGATAGAATGGGAAAGATCAATTAACCTATAATAGCCTGGAGTGCTCAGCTGGTTTCTTTAATACACTTTTTATGGCTCTTTATCTGCTGGCCAGCAAGCTGCTTGTCCTTTCCGTAAGAATCACAGAGCACTAGACCATGACAGCAGCTGAGGCCAAGGGAAGGAGAAGGTCTCCCTCTCATGAGGTGAAGCGTAAATGACTGTGGATCTGGCTTTGCAGGGACAGTATATATTTCAATTCCTAAATAAGCATATTACATGCATCCAAATGATGACGGATACAGAGAATTGGAAAGATCCAGCCCTTCACAACTCTGTATTGGACCATGCCTTCTGAAGATGTTTTCTTTTTAAAAGTTATCTCCTGGAGTCAGGGTTTCTTGGAGCCCAGTTTGACCTCGAACTCTCTGTGTAACCAAGGATGGCCTTGACCTCCTGATCTTCGTGCCTGCACGGCCCATGTGCTGGAGTTTCAGACATGCAGCACCACGCCTGGACAGCAGTATGTTTGTTTGTTTTTCACATGTGCTCCTGGTGCTTTTACCTCTTCCTTAAATCAGAAGAAGGGAGTGGGGATTTTTTTTTACAGCATTAAGCATTGTTTACTTCCATAGTTACCTTTTTAATTAGACATTAGCACAGTTTACATGCAAATAAAACAGCTATACAGGTTTCTGTGTGAATTTGCTTCTTCTTGTCTCTGTAAGTGATTGCAGCTAATTTTGGCAAATAATTTATATTGCACTTGAAGGCATAAAATGAATTTACAAATGAGAAAAAATTAAAACAATTGTTTCACACCCTCTGACATTTCTTCACATCTTGAATTTGAAGGTTTTTATCTCCCTGGTTGTCCTTAATTATCTTTGTACTATAATAATTCCTTTAGAAGGGATTATCAGAGAATCAAACCTGGTTTTTATAATCATATGGAAGCCACTGAAACGCTTTTTTTTTTTTTTTTTTTTAACGTGCTTTCATATACTACCTGACTCTCTTTGGAAATACTGACCAATTTTCCGTTCTTCTTAATTACCCTATGTCAGATGTAACCTTTTTAGTATATGTAGGGAAACCTTTCTTGGTTCCTTACATAGGACTCTAAACACAGGCATTGCATATGAAACTGATTGCTAATTCATGTTAATACAAAATATCTCACACCTCTAAGGGAATGTGACTTAATTATTCTGAGTCAAATATGAGTGACCCAGGAACATGGGTTCATATGTAGATAGCATGTTTCAAAGTGGAAACAGTTACATGAATTTTTATACTCATGGGACAAAAGAAAGTCATAAATCAAAGTGTTTTCCAAATATGTTGGTGGAGATTTGAGGATATAGCTCAGTGATGGAGGACTTGTCCAGCATGCATGAGGCCCTAGGTTCAGTCCCCAGTACAGAAAAAGAAAATCAACTAGATACATTGGTGGGAACATCAGTCACATGGTTTATAACAAAATGGGTAAAACCTTGCTAAAGGTCTTATTTTTTTAAGATTTATTTTATTTTTTAATATGCATGAGTATTTTGTCTGCAGGCATGTTTGTGCACCATATATGTGCCTAATGTCTGAAGAGGCCAGAAGAGGGTGTTGGATCCTCTGGAACTGGAGTTACAGGTAGTTATAAGCCACCAAATCTGAGTGCTGGGAACTCAACCTGGGTCCTCTGCAAAGAAAGGCACATGCTCTTAACCTTAAAAAAGCCATCTCCCAGGCCCTTGATAGTTTTTAAATGATAGCTGATGGTTTTGGATTGGTGGACGCTAGTGATCTGTTAAGAATACATTTGAATTTTACTTGATATTTGAAAGGATGTCAGTTCAAGATGGGCAGGGAGTGTTATTGAGGGCGGTAAAGACAATCTAAGATTATTTGGCTATGAATCTGCTTCATTCCAACCCTGCAGACTCTTGAAGTTCAGCTTTGTGGAATCTTTGACATAGGTGCTCTTTTTGGGCGGGTGGGGGGACTTCAGTTCATGCGCATGAGCCACCAAATATTTAGAGAATACCTCTTGTCTACAGAAACCAAAAGAGTTATTGAAAATGCACTCATGGATAAGAGCTAAACTTTAGAGACCATAAACTCTGGGCGGGGGAACAATACAATAATTGCATATGTGAAGGGAAGACCGTTACAGATGCCACTGTACGGGTTCTGCCAACAGAGTGGAATATCAAGCGTACAGGTAGGCATAAGGGCTAAGGGTCAGACTGGAGCCCACCTGGCAGGCTTTGAATGTTAGCCCGTACCATTTTACCAGCGGTCTAACAAACTCCATAGAGAACAAAATTAGTAGATAGCTTGTGAAGTTACTCTCTAAGAAAAACATGAGATATTTGAAAAGCACTTAGAATAGAAAGTGTGAAGCCCTGACGTAAAGTATGGATCTCTAAAATGTCCATTATATTAATTCTATAAGAGAGTTGGGGATGACTCAGGAAATGTTCACTGAGGTGATGTGTTAATTGACTGCTGAAGGATGTGTAGAAATTTGTCATTGTAGATAAGGGGATTGATCAGATGGACAGCTTCAGGGATGCCATACCACACAGGGTGCTAAAACATCACTTGACAATTAAAAGATGGTGAAGTCGTATTTATAAGAACAACTCCCAGGGAGCTCACTGATTGCAGTTTTTAGGAATACCATGAAAAGCAGATCTGGGTAGAGGAGGAAGACCCCAAGGGCTGTGCTCATGGAATGACAGATGGCCACTAAGTGGCTTCCTGGGAGTTGGGTATGCTTAACTATCATGGTTATTTGGATGAGCTCTTACCCACAAGACTTGCAGTGTTTTCCCTAGTTTAGTATTAATTTAACAGAATGTCAATTGCTAGATTGCCTTGAAGCAAGGCTATATGGTTATCCCGAGCAAGGGAGAGCCTGAGAATAGTGAGGGATTCAGGAGCACCCATGGTGGAATAATTCAATGTAAAGTATAGAAGGTTCTGGACGGGTTGCAGGAACTGCTGGTGAGAAGACAGAGAGGGTTCTGGGATGAAAGGTCTTAGTCACAAATTAAAGAGTCCAGGCTAAATTCTGTAGGTAATGGATATCTACATGTGGAGTATAGGTGTGTGTGTGGGGGGCGGCATAAAGAAGCTCGTCATGAAGATGGCTCTGTCTATGAGGGGGCCAGAGATGGGAAAATACTACAGGGGTTTCTGAAACAGACAAGAATCTGGAGAATGAGAGTCGGTCAGTGGTTGTGCACATGAAGAGGGACTGAATCAAAGGGGAGAGTCATCTCTAGAGACTTAAGTGACCATTTATAGATGCAGGAAATGGGTGTTTCGTTGCCATTGCCGTTGATATTTATTTATTTAATTTATGTTCACAAGAATGTTACCAAGTTCTGCCAAGCCAAGTTTCAAAATGCGATTTGGAGCCAGGAGAGGCATGAATCACATTGGCAGGTATTCCAAAGGATGCCGTTTCCCTAAAAGAATTTAAATCAATTATGGACTGCTATGATTCATAAAGGTAAGGTGATTGTGCTGGACAGCTGCAGTTGTCAGCTTGACACACCTGGGATGAGAGAACTTCAACTAGGGAATTTCCTCCATTGAACTGGCCTGTGGCCATGTCTGCAAGGCATTTTCTTGATTACTGAGTGATGTGGGAGGGCCCAGCCCACTGTGGGTGGTGCCGTCCCTGGGCAGGTGGGCCTGTGTTGTATAAGAAAGCAGGCTGAGCACAGGCTAGAGGAGCAAGCCAGTAAGCAGTGGTTCCTCCACAGTCTGTGCTTCAGCTCCTGCCTCCAGGTTCCTGCTCTGAGTTTCTTGCCATGACTTCCTTTGATAATGGACTGTAAACTGTAAGTCAAATAAACCCTTTCCTCCCCAAGTTTGTTTTGGGCAGCAGTGTTTTTGTTGCAGCAATAGAATGTAATTAGGACAATAATTATTAATAACTTTCCAAACCCAAACGTCTTTAAAATGTTTTATTTTTATTTTATGTGTATGAGTGTATAACCTGCATGTATGTAAGTGTACCTGTGTCACGGAGTGCCCATGGAGGTCAGAAGAGGGCATCAGATTCCCTGGAACTGGAGTTATGGACAGTTTTTAGCTGCCATGTGGGTAATGGGAATCGAAACGGGGTCCTCTTCAAGAACAGCCAGTGCTTTTAACTGCTGATCCATCTCAGCCCCCCCCAAATATGATTCTTAATAAAGGAAATCTGTTTATGTTTAGAGAATAGTCATGAGTATGTTCTTTGTCATGAAAGATAACCTAGGGCTTGCAGAGATAGCTCAGTCAGCAAAGGACTTGCCTCGCAAGCCTGAGGACCAGAGTTCGATTCTCAGAACCCATATACTGGGAAGTGGGAGCCTAGAGAGGTAACTCAGTGGGTAAAATGCTTGCTGCATAAATATGAGGACCTTAGATCAGATCCTTAGTGTCTGCATAAAAGCCTGGCGTCATATACCTGTAACCCCAGTGCTGGGGATGGGGTGGAAACAGGTGGAAGTCCAGGTTCAATGAGAGACCCTGTCAGAAAAAATAAGGCAGAGAGCAATAGAGGAGGATACCTGAAGTTGACCTCTGATCTCCAAACGTTCACACACTAGTGAGCACATCTGCACACACATATATACATACACACATAACACTAACAGTAATAACAGAAATGCTAGGAGTGGTGGTGTGTTCCTGTAATCCCAATGCTGGGGGATGTGGAGACAAGAAGATCCCTGGGGCTCACTAACCAGGCAGTCTGGTCTAGTTGGTGAGCTTAAGGTTAATGAGAGACCCTGACTCAACAAAGGTAGATGCTATTCCTCAGAATGACAACTGAGGGTTTCCTCTGACCTCCACACCTATGCATACACATCTGGACATGCATCTGTATATATGCACGTAGCCCCTACAGAAACACACATACATACACTACACACACACACACACACACAAGGCGGGGGGAGAGGACGGACATAAACAAAACCATATTATATTTTTGCTTTGATTATTTTAAGGTTTCATTCAGAATTTTACACATCTGTCACTCTTATGAGTGCTTTCTCCTGTCTTCTCTGAAAAGAATTTGACAGAAGTCTACATATCCTTTGAACTTTAAAACCCTTGGATTTCCTGTAGCTTAATTAAGGATTCTTTAGCTTAACCAAGTTATCTGTACTTTGTTCTTTCCTAATTGGGCTTGGAGCCAAGCCTCTGAGCAGTTCTTGACTAACATTCCTGGCATATTTTTTCATTGTACTCGCTGTAACTTCTCCCAGCCTTCCTCTCACCCTAAAAGAAGCAGAAGCTCTACCATAAACAGATTTCCTCTAGGCAAGACGGGAACTTCTTTCTCACTTATGTAAGTCACACAAACGCATATGCCACAGAATCAGAGTAAACTTAAAACAAGGCAAACATGCACAATATTATAGTCAGAGCCTTGAAATACCACCCAGCTGAAACCTTTGTGTGAAGAAGAGCTCTCTGGATGCTAGATGTTTATTGCTCAGCAATAGCCACACTAGAGGTGTGACTCCAGTCAGTGTTCCTCAAGAAAGAATTTCACACGGTAAACCTGTATTGAGATAGAAAAAAAAGACTCTGTATGTCTGTAGATCCCAGGAAAAGAAATATCTTCTCCTTAGTTAGTGGGTGGCTAGAATGAGCTGTTCCCATAGGCTCAAGTATTTGAACACTTGACCTCAGCTAGTGGTGCTATTCGCAGAGGGTTGGGGACACAGCCTTGCTGGAGGACGCTCATCATTGGGGTGGGCTTGAGCGTATATAGCCACACCCACTTCCAGTTAGAGTCTCTCTGCTTCCTGTGTCTGTTTGAAGATGTGAGCACTCAGCTTTCTGCTCCAACTGCCTCTGGCCTTGCCTCCCCTGTCATGATGGTCTTTTATCAGTCAGGAACTGGAGTTCAATAAACTCTACCTTCTGTAGCTTGCCTTGGTCATAGTGTTTTATCACTGCAACAGAAAAGAACTAGCACAGACAGAAAACAGTAAGTTTCATTTAAAGAGAGAGAAAGAGAGGGAAAGAGACCGGAAGAGCAGGAAAGGGGGAAGGAAATATGTTTATGGAGCAGCCCTGACTGTTGCTTTACATACAGCATATGTTAATGTCATGGGAAAACTTGGAGGCAGGTAGTTTCTCCTCATGTTGGGTTTGAGGTAATAGGTTTCCCAGGGGTGAGTGTGCTTTGGAGCACTAGCTGGTAGGCACCATAATTGAAGTTAAATCTTTTGACATGATGTGGAAGTCCATACTCCTCCTTACCCATACTGTACTGCCAATTGCTTCCCCTTTGAATTATTTATTTTTTTGGGGGGGGGGTTGCGTGTTTTTCAGATAAGAGTCTTAGTACGTAGCCCCATTTGATCTCCGACTCATGCTCTCCTGCCTCGGTCTTCTGAGCATTAAGCTTATGGGCATGTACCACCATACCCAGCTTCCCTTTGAGGTTTTTAGAATTTTATATTTAAAACTAATTTAAAAAATAGGGTAACTATAAAGACAGTCATGTAATACTCTCTATTTCTAAAAATCTATGTATGAGTTAGTTATTTGGATATTGAAAAGGTTTGATAAAGAAAATGTGATACAAAAATGAAGTGAGATTCCAAAGCTAATTCCCGCCTAATCTCTCATTTAGGTTCTAAAGTCACAGAGCACAGAGGAAATGATGTACTTCGGAGGAGAAAAGGGGATTTGTTTATTAAAGTTGAACTAAACTCCATGTAAGCTGTTGCAGTTGGTGAAGTCTTTGTTGCTACCTCTTTTTTCCAACGTTGGCTGCTCCCCTGGAGTCTTGTCTACAAAACCTCTTGTATCAGTCTACGTCCAGCCAGGATACAGACACCACAGAGTTATGGATAATAGAAATTTCATAGAGAATGATGAGCTGTGATAGAAGAGCAACTACAGGCACCCTCAACCTGAAGGAGAGGACCCCAAAGAGGACAAATGTGGAAAGGTGTGTCCCTTCTCTAGGTGTTCAGATCTGAATGGAAAACATCTGATGCAGCCACTGGATGATGCAGTTCTTCTCTGGGTTTCCAAGTCTGACCTTGCCCAACGGTGTGGAAAGCAGGGAGCAAGCATCTGGGGTCCAGCTTATCAAGAGGATGCTGTCTGAGATGTGTAGGTGAGCCAAGGTTGTGGACAGATGTGCAGAGGAGTCAGTGCTGCTGTAGGCAAGAGGCTGGGACTGTGTGAGGTTTGCTTCAGAAAGTACAGGAGGATTGTCACTGGAGTCAGGCCAGGACTGGAAGCTTATCAAGGGATTGTGCTCTAGGGCAGAGTTGCACAAATGTCCTAACTAGACCTGAGATACCTGTGGAAGTAACAAAAAGTGCCAGCCAACCAAAAGACCTGGCACACAGGACCAGCTTGAGGGGTTCCTTCCTCCAGCAGTGTGCAGTGCTTCTCCTAGGGTCTTCTGACAAAGCCTCCATCAGGCTCTCTGTGAAGGAGAAATGCTTGCAGTCTCCCTTCATTACAGCACAGTACTGGCTACTGGTGCACAGGTACTGGTTACTGGCGGGTAATATTTGGAGCTAGGAGGCAATGATTGATAACTAGATCACTTCACTTCTCATCAGGCAAAGATGATCAGACATGACCCAACACATTCTCCAACAGCCTGCTTTCCTCTTCTTCCATATGATACTCTTCTTCTCAGTGAAAAGAATTCTAAAAAAACAACATAAAAGGTGGTTTTATTAAAATTGTGAATGGTTGATCATACACCATCATATCAGGATATATCTGGATTTTCCAATTGACAGTTATTAGGGTAGTATCTGGCATGAATAAAATTCAGTAAATATTCATTGCAAGAATGAGTGTCAGCAATATTTATATAAATATGTATGAACCAATAGTATCATCTATAAGTGGTAAAATTTTCTGGAGTGAAGGTAAATTAAATGAGAAAGGAACAAGATGTAATAACACGGATAAGAAGTGTGATTTGGAATAAGTAAATGGATGGATTTTTTTCATTGATGCCCATATTGATAGTTGGATCTTTTCCCATCTTATCTCTGTTTTCATAGTGTCTTCTTTTCTCTTTTGAAATTACAGATTCACTAGACCTTCAAGGAGCTTGATTGAGGGTTTCTGAATTCAGAGGCTCTGGAGGGATGCTCTGATGGGGTAAAAAGCAGGAATGCAGGGATTACATCCTTGATCAGGATTAATTTTGTTTGGATAATTATCTTCATTAAGAAAAGTGAGTATGTGCCTTACTGGGGATGCAAGAAAATGTGGTTAACATATATATATATATACTTTCTTTACTACCTAAATGTCATTTACATTTTTTATTGCCAGGAGAATCAGCCAATGTCAAGTTTATTATCTATTTATTAATTTATTTATGATACCCCACCTCTGTGAAAAGATGACTTAAAGTGAAATAATTAAACCACATAAAAGAGTAATATAGAGTCACATAAAAAAAGGGAAGGGCAAATCTATAGCATAAATCAAAACAGTATGACTACCATGAGGAATGAAATTATTTGGGCCATGTGTTGGCTGCCTGGTTTAATTAGAAAAAGAATTACTTTGAGTTCTAGACACCTAGACTCAAACTCTTGTCCTGCTGTATGCCTACTGGGTAGCCCTGGTAATGACTTTTCTAGAGTCTCAACTTTCTAGCCTATAAAATATGGGTGACATCAGCATGTGATGACTAAAGAAAATTTAAAAATTTTATTCCTTCTTTGGTAATTTCATATATGAATTCTATGCATTTAGATCATATCTGCCCTTCCAACTCCTCTTGGGAACTCAATACACATATCCTTCTCCCAACACCACCACCCTCCTCCTCCTCCTCCCCTCCTCCTCCTCCTTCTTCTCCTTCATCATCATCATCATCATCATCATCATCATCATCTCTAGAGCTTATGTATTATTTAGTTGTCATTTTTTCTCCTCCCCCTCCTCCTCTTCCTCCTTCTTTGTAGTCGACTGAGTCCAATTAATGCTGCCCATATGCACATGAGTGTAGGATGCCCTCCGCCAGAGCGTGGTCAACCCACCAGGGGCCACACCACAAAAGTAAACTGACCTTTCTCCCCTGAACATCACCTGCCAGTAGCTCCTCAGATCCTCACCTAAGAGTGAGGCCTTATGAGCCCCCCACCTCCCATGCTGGAATGTTGACTGGGTTGATCTTATGCAGGCCTTGTACTAGTAACCATAGCTGCTGTGCGTTCATGAGTACAATAGTCATGCCATGTCTAGAAGGCATTGTTTCACAGTAATCTTCCTCAGCCTGTGTCTCTTATAATCTTTTTGCTCTATCTTTGGGGATGATTTTTGTGTGTTCACAGGAAAGTATTGTGAAACAGATGTCCCATTTAGGGCTGAGCACCCCACAGTCACTTATTTTCTGTAGTTTGACCAATTGTGGATCTCTATATTAACTACAATCCACTGCATAAAGATGCTTCTCTGATGAAAGATGAAAGTTGCAATAGTCTATGGGTTTAAGTATAAGCATTTAGAAGGCAGTTTGATACTATGTCTCTATAGCAAAATAATAGTAGTAGGACCTAGGACCTCCCCAGCCATGGGTTCTTGGCTGGGTTTACAGTATCAGGCATGAAGGGCAGATCTTAAGGGCAACTGGAAATCTCTTGGTTACTCCCGTTAAGATTCATGCTACTATTGCACCAATGGCCATATCGTGCCAGACTGGTCATTATTGTAGCTTACAAGGTTCACAGCTGGGTCAGACTGTTTATTGCTTTTTTTTAACCACCAATAGTCTGAAGAGCACCTTCTGTCACTATTCAAATAAATATCAAAAGGAAAATTCCTTGTCAGACACGTGGTTGACACTCTCAATCTCAGTGTCATGGATATGAAACTGCTAAAGCAGCCTAGACATTTTACTGAGCAAATGTTACTAATTGATTCTGTCCACCATGAAAACAACCCCATAGAAGGTTGAGTTAGTTACAAAATACACCTTATAGCACAAAGAACATTTATACCCACAACAGAGGTGCCTTATAATTCAAATTACTTTTAAGATGATCTGTCTAAACAGAATTTCTTGTGTATGGATATTTTGAAGTCATGGAAATGTAAGTTTTACATGGAAGGATACAAGGGGAAAGTCCTTGATATCCTAAGTGTGTTGAATGAACAACTGGAACTTGTCTTAGCATTAGTAAGAATAATCGAACATGCGAAATGCCCTGAAAGCAGAGGCGGTCACGGCGTCTTTCTAGCATTACTTTCTAACTCCTTTTGCTTTTCACTTAGAGCCATCAAGTCATTTGCCACCATCACCACAGCACAATCTCTCGACCACTGGCAAATTGTTGCTAGATTATTCTCTCTTCCTTCTTACTTGCTTTTTCAAGTTATTTTGCACTGTGCAATAAATCTCTATTTCAGGGCTGCTGCCTTGATTATATCCCTCTGTTTTCCCTCAACTCTGGCAGAGGGTCCCAGCGCTTGCTGAATCAAATACAATCTACTAATAATAGCCTTCAAGGTTTTCCATCAGGCTGGCTCTTCCCTCAGCCCGCTCTCTTAGGCTTGTAAATCAGTGCTTCTCTTCCCTCCCCAAAGCTCTCTTGTTCCCCTCAACAAATTCTCAGCCTTCAAAATAACAGCTGCACACTCACCTGTCCCACCATCAGTTTTTAACTTACCTACTCTGATAGACTTCAAAAAAATTTTTTTTTGTAGTCTGTAGTAACGGTCCCCAAATCCTTTGTAGAACATTCTAGTATCCGGATATTTATTTGAATACACTATTTACATTGAGTATACAGTTTTTCATCTTCTAAAATCCTGTGTAGTCTCTTCTATGTGTTGTGTCATCCCAAAAGATTAGAAATGGTGCTGTTTGCTCTGTGGGTCATTAACAAATATTTGTTGACTTAGTAATTAACTTGTGGGTTTCAGACTACATCAAATATTCCATATGGGAAAAAGCACAGAAGTACAGATTCTTTGCCATGTACTAATTATTATTTAGGGATTTTATGCAAAATATTATTGAATTTATGATACAAAGATTTTGAATATATTTAAACCCATGAGAAACACATTATATAAAACCTAATGGGGAGGAAATTTAGAGATAATGCGAAATGTTCCTTTTTGCATCTTTTCCATCACTGACCACACTGGTTGCAGATACAGCTGGGGACCTGAAAGTAAAGCAGGTTCATGGTGGGTTCTGAAAATTGTAACAGTTTTGGATCATTTCTGATTGCAATTCATGAAACAAGCCTTTCAGATTACTTGTTATATTTGGTGGCAATTGAAAGGTTTCCAAAATTCCAATTTTTAGAACTCCTAGTCACTGCCCAAAGACTATTCTGGCCAATTGAATTCTAAAAAGAACCTCCAACCCCCACAAGATCCTGTTCCTGGCAGATTTGCAGATGTAATTAAGGTTACTAATTAATCTTAAGAGAGGGTAATCTCGTGTTGCCAGCTGGGCCCAATGTAGTCACATGAGCCTTTAAAATAAAAGAGGAGAGTAGAAAAGAGTTTGAGCCAGATGTGTGGTGGAAGAGGACACTAGAGATTCCAGGTACAAAGAATCTATATGCAGTTTCTGCCTCTGAGAAGCAGAGGGATGAAGCCTAAGCGACAGGACTAAGCTTGCAGCCACCCAGAAAGTAGAACAGTCCTATAGCCCCAAAGAACTGGACCCTGCTTACCACCTGAATTGGTGTAGAAGCCAGAGATGCTCAGAGTTATCCAAAAGAGCCCAGACAGCTGCCATTTTGAGTGTGACTGTTTGAACTGTGGTGGGGAAGCCCATCACACTGACTGGGTGTTAGATCACTAAACTTCGAGACAGTAAATTCATATCATTTCAAGCCCTTGAATATGAGATGATTTGTTCTTGCAGCATTAGGATGTGAATATGTACATGTCAAAGACACAGATGCTATTTAATTCTTGTAGAGATTTTAGCTCATTACAGAACTGGTCCCTTCTGATCATCCAGCAAGTCATGATGGAGGCAGAATAGAAAGACTGGAAATTATGGGGGTACGAAAAGAGGAATGAGCATCTCACCCTGGAGTCTGGGTGAAGTTTCTCCTCAGCAGAGAAAAAGAATTACAGGCCAAATAACATTTACTTATGGCTTCTTTCCCTTCCCAGCTGAAAACTTGCAACTAAAAATATATTTTTATTTTATGTATATGAGTATATTGCCTGCATATGTGCAAGTGCTCACATATCCTATAATGCCCATGGACATCAGAAGAGGATGTTGGAATCCCCTGGAACTAAAGTTATGGACAGTTGTTAGCTACCACGTGGGTGCTGGGAATCAAACCTGGGTCCTCTGCAAGAGCAGCCAGTGCTCTTAATTACTGTGCCATCTCTCTAGCCCTGAAAACATGCAATTTTTCATGAATCTCACTGTAAACTCCTTGTTTAATCTTAGTGGCTTTGGATTTTTCCCTTATCAGATTTGACCCCTTCCCAAGCATCTCCAGAGCCACAGTATAATCTCAGTTATCAAAAAGAGAAGGAAAAAGGAAAAAAAGGTTTTTGAGCAACCCCTTCAGAGGTAACAACATATATATATATATATATATATATAACATACACACACACACATATATATATATACATATATGTATGTATGTATGTGTGTGTGACTAACGCTGAGATACTTTATTGGCGCTCTCTCCCCCTTGAAAAGCCAATACCCACACTTGGGAGTGTCTTGTTATTCCCCTTTTTCTTATCCCTGAGCATATAATCTATGTCTAAAAAGTCTCTTATGTTCATCACTATCTGCTGCATAAGGAAGCGTCTCTGGTGAGAGTTCAAAGATGCACTAATCTATGGGTAAAACAGTAAGTCATTAATAGCCAGTTTAATACTATGCTCATTTAGAATAATAGTAGTAGGTTCTCCCCTGTGGCCTGTGACCTGTCTGGCTACAAGTTCCTAGGCCTGATTTCAGTGTCACGTTTGGGATCCATCTTGTGAAGGGGACCTTAAATCCAATCCAACACTGGTTGGTTACTCCTATAATATTTTTGCCAGTATTGTATCATCAAACATTTCTTGCCAGGTTGTTATTGCTGTAGCTCAGAGGATTCACAGCTGATTAAGGTTGATTATTAACAGGGAGGCTGCAGAATGCTTATCCCCGAGTAGGACTCCTATAGCAAACCCCTGCCTCCCAAGGCTCAGGGATTATTGGAAAGGGGCGGGGGTAGAAAGATTGTAAGAGCCAGAGGTGGTGGTGAATGACCACAAGGAAACAGAGTTTTCCAGACAGGTAGGAAGTTACTCATATGAACTCATAGCAATGGTGACAGCATGGGCAAGACCCACATAAGCTAAGTCAGACAAAATCCCAGCATAGACATGGGGAACTTGGTAAGAAAACAGGTCCCTACTGGCAACTAATAGCTACTGGGAGAGAGAGAGTGTAAGTTTTCTTTAACATGGTGATGCTGGGTTGGTTAACCAGGCTTCAGTGGATGGATCCTCACAGAAAGGCATTTGGAGACACAAATTTAACTCTATAGGCCTTATTATATATATAAATATACATGATATATTTATATATAATATATAATAGAATACATGAAATAGGGAAGTCTAAATATGATGAAAATACATTGCATAAAACTTGCAAAATTCAATAAAAAAGAAATTGGAGGTGAGACAAAAATGTCTTTTGGTAAACTGTGATTCTTTTTTTTCTGGTGAGAAACCCACGCCCACACTCTTGGGCGTGCTTTTATTATTTTTTAAGCACCTTTCTATTTTTAATAAGAACCCAACCCTGCTTCATACTGGATTTCTAGCCTATGTCAAAGCCATGGATCCTGGGTTTGCCTGAGTTGAGGTCCCTAAAGGATTAAGGGAACACCTCAGGCTGCTGAGATGACAGTGTGGAGCTCAGCCTCTGTCCCCTCACTGCCGACATCGGGATTTGTGGCTAATCAATGCAGTGTACCTCCACCTTACCGTCCTCTATTAGGGAATAAAATTTAGCTTCTAATTCAAATAGATTTCATTCTCTTTAAACCTCTCAACTAATGCTATTTCGTCTGTGTTCACATTTGGTGTCTGATTTGATTTGGTTGGAAGTATTTACGGAATAATACTTTTTCCCTCATAGTTTGAAAGTTAGTTTTCTTGGTTTCTGTATTGTTGCAATTTTTTTTTGCCATGTTGATTCTGACTCCTTTATTTGTATGCTTTAACTTCTCCCTAAAAGCTATTGCAGTCTCTATGCTCCATGTCTTTATATGATGATACACCTTGATAATAGGTTTCATTTAATTGTATTTTTTGTGACTGTGCTGTGGGCCTTTCTGATCTACGGGTTCATGACTTTATGTCCTATGAAAGTTTCCTAAATTGTTTCTTTGATGAAGTCCTTCCATTTTTTCCATTTTTTATGTAAAACCTATCATTCAAAGGTTGAAACACCTTGTCAGATCCTTTGAAATTCATATCTTCATTATTTTAAAACCCCTATTTATGGAGATTTTTTAACATTACATTTGTTCCTTTATTAATTTTGCTTTTTAAATTATATACCCTCATGCTTTTAGATCTCTTATGGTATTTTGCATGTGTACCCCCCATATTTTTCTCATTCCTTCGAGGTAGCTTTAGATGACTATTTCTTTATCTACTCCCACCCCCATAACTATCTTCTTTGCCTCTGTGTTATCTACATTCTTCTTTTTGAGTTTATTTGGGGGCTCTACTTTGTGTTAGACTTATATCTCAAAAGCAAGTCAATTTTCAACAATGCATACAGACAGAATTTATTAAACCCAGATAGATAGAATCTCATTGGCCAGAAGCCTCATCAGTGAATGCTGTTGTAATGCGGCGCTCGTGGACGCTGCTCCTAACTTATTTAGATTTTAGTCCTAATTATGGAATAAACACATATTAACCAAAGAGTACACTTATGACCATGTGACCCCTCCAGATGCTGGTACCGAGGACAGGAGCAGTTGATCCGATATTCACTCAGTCTGTGCTCCCAAACATCCCGACACTCCGGGAATTCCTTCATTCTTGTATCCCCAGCCTCCTGGCAATTCTGTGAGCTCTTAATGTCCTTTTAATAATTCCGTTTTGCTCAAGTTATCAAAAGTGACCGAGTTGATTGAGCTTTTCCGCTATATTACCCCTCTCCGCTACCTTTTCAAATGACTGTGGAGGCAATTTGGCCGAGGAAGGAGCACTAGCCTGGAAAGGAAGGGATCGGATTCCAGCCTGGGTTCACCATTTAATTATAGACAAAGTTGTTTCTGGGGAAGAATCCCCCAAACAGTATAAATACTGGAAATTCTGGCTAAACATACCTTCTTAATTTCTTACAGGCTGAGATAATCAGACTATTGGGAGCACTAAACGCAAGGAAAGAAATTCCGCTAAATTAAACCCAAAAAACATTTATTTAAGGATAATTTAAAAACATTTAGAAAGAGGAGATAGGAAAAGAGAAAGACATCGGAAGAAAACAAGCTGTGCTGACTGACAAAGGGCTTCACAGCTGAGAACAGAAACATGAGTGGGCCTGCCCTTCCTCTCTGCATCTGGGTGTCATATCTCCACAAGGGTCTGTCCAATGGATGGTGAATGCTAGAAGCCTGCGGGGCAGCCTTTCCCAGTGGTCCTTCATGTGACCCTTTGAGGGTAGGGATTTTTTTAAGTAGTTTGGGTAATTTACCTAATTTATATTAACAGAGTGGCTCTAATAGGTTTCTAGATCTGAAAGTTGAATGAATTTTTAGTTAAATTATGTGGTTCAGGGATATTTTGTCTTTGTGATAAAATCTTAGAACTTCATGCCAAGCCTCTTGTAAATACCTAATTACTGGACACCCTGATAGGAGAATTTGAGACTTACTTTGTGGTGAACAAAGAGAAAAGTTGCTTTTGGAATGTCTTCAGAGGTCGAGGAAGCTCAGTGTTTACATCTCAGTGGTTTAAGGTGAATGTATTGACAGGACAAGCCATAAGAGTTGCCGGTGACTCTAATTTTCAACAACAGGTAGAAGGGTGTTTTGCAAACATGATCTTGTCTTCAGCAGCTGTTTGTCAAGTTTTTGTTTTAACATCCCTGAATGATTTATTTTAGTCATTTATATATTTATCACTTGATCTTTTATTTATGTATATGTCCGTGTGCCATGTGTGTATATATGGGTGCCCTCGGCAGCCACATGAAGGCATCAAATCCCCTGGGGTTAGAGTTACAGAGAGCAGAGTTCCTCTGGAAGACCAGCAAGTACTCTTAAGCACTAGCCATCGCCCCAGCCCCTGACTAATTTATTTTTCTGTGAGAAATCCCATGATTTTTATTGGTAAGAGACACATACTCAGTGAAACAGTTCAATTTCTAGGAAGTATTAAAAACCGTGATCTCCTGTTCATGGTTCTACTTTATTCATTGGTAACGGGGATTTGGCTGTGTGGGTTTTCAATTGTCTGTGTCTAAACTCTTCTCTTCTGTTGATAGATTCTCCTAGATCTTTGTGTCATTTTTCAAACTGACATCTGTTCTTCTTTTCTTGTATTTATGGCTTAAGAGTCTCTGTGTGTGTGTGTGTGTGTGTGAGAGAGAGAGAGAGAGAGAGAGAGAGAGAGAGAGAGAGAGAGAGTGTATGGTGTGCATATGCATGTTCATGTGTGTTGGTGCATGTGCACATGGTTGCGCATGTGTGTAGAGGCCAGAGTTGACGTTGGGTGTCTTCCTCCATTTCTCTCACATTGGGTATGGAGGCAAGGTTTCTCACTTGAACCCAGAGGTTATCAGAATGGCTAGTCTAGCCAGCCAGCTTGCCCCTGGGATGCCCTGTCACCACCTTTCCAGCACTACAGACAGGTTGTCAGCCCAAGTGGCTCTCATGTGGATTCTGGGATCTAAACTCAGGTCCTCACTCTTGCATGGTAAGCATTTTGTTTGCAGAGTCATTCCCCCAGCTGAATACTAGCAAAGACAGGGCCACCTCAGTCTTATTGATTTAATTACATTCCTAATGTTTTATGCAGTCCATTTATGTCATGACTGTTACTGATTTAAGAAGTCATTCACATTATAGTTTGCCTTAGCAAACATTCTATATGATAGGAGTTTTCTGTTTCTAGAAGTTTGTTAGAATTCCCCATAAAGAAAGCCATGCCTGGAAAACTATGCCTGGAAGTCCTCTCCGGGTTATAATTTTCTCAATACAGATGGTTGGCACAAGAATTTATTCTAGCAATATTGACTAATTTAGACTGCATGTATATTTATGAATGCATACATACTTAGGATTTAAAAAATAGCATATATTAATACTTCCCCCTTTTTTCTCTTTTTCATTCTGTATATGACAAGAGTGTATATTTTCATGTGGGGGTGCACATGCATGTGCAGGTATGTGTGCATGCTTGCATAAGTGTGGATGCACATGTGTGTGGTGATATGTGTACACATGAGTGTGTGTGGAGGCCAGAAGTGAAACTTGAGTATTTTCCACCTTGTTTATTTTATTTATGTGTATGAGTGTATTGCCTACCTATGTGTAAGTGCACCCATGTTTTGCAATGCCCATAGAGGCCGGGAAAGGACTGGAGTTACAGATTGTTGTTAGCACTCCTAGAACTGGTGTTACAGATGGTTGTTAGCACCATGTGGGTGCTGGTATTTGAACCTGGGTCTTCTGCAAGAGCATCCAGTGCTCTTAACTGCCATCTCTCCAGACCCCACCTTATTTTTTGAGACAGGGTCTCTCACTGGGACCTGGACCCTAACAATGAGATTAGGAATGGCCCCAGGGCTCAGGACTACAGACTTATGCCTAGCCTGGCTCCTCATATGCCTGCTGGAGATGGAACTCAGGACCTCCATTTTTCCAAGGTGAGCTCTTTACTGATGGGACAATCTCCCAAGTGCCTTTTGTTTTTAATGTTTACTTTATTATTTGAAAAAGATGTTTGTATTAATTATGTTTATGATCTTTCCTTTTAAAAAGTAACTTTGTTGAGGGGAATATTCAAATAAGTATTGTACAAATTAGAGAGAATAGTCAATGAACTAATGTGGCCATCATCTCGTTTCAACCATTATCAATATGTTCTTGTTTCATTTATCACTGCAGACATCATGTAATTCTAAATATGAATATTTAATGCATATATTTTAGCTTATGTCAACATACAATAATTACTTTTAAAAACAATGCTTTTCCTGATTCTAGAATTTCATGCAAAGTATTTTAATCACATTCAGACCTCTCCCTCTACCATCTCTACCCCCACTGAAGTCCCCCTCCCCTGACTTCATGTCCTTTATTATTATTTTTCTTTTCTAAAAAGGCCTATCCAGTCTAATCTGTGTTCCCCAAATGCCCTTGAGTGTGGGCCCATTCCTTAGAATTTGGTCAGCCTATCAGGTGTCACACCTCTACAGAAAACTAACTCGCCTTTTCCCTGAAGCTATCTGCTGCTAGTAGATCCTCAGCTAGGGTTGGGGCTCCCTGCCCACCTTCCCTATCTGCACTGAGCTTTTGCCTGGCTTGAACTTGTATAGGCCTTATGTGTACTGTCATAGCATTGTGGGTTCCTATGTGCAATTGCCCTGTTAGGTCCAGAGAACATGGTTTCCTTGTATCCATCCACTACCTCTGGCTCTTGCAATCTTTCTGCCCCCTCTTATGCAATAATCCCTGAACCTTAAGAGGAGAGAGTGTGATATAGGAATCCCATTTAGGGCTGAACATACCATAGTTTCTTATTCTTTGTGTGTTGACCAATTGTCTCTGTGTTAATCTCCATCAGCTATTAGAAGAACCTTCTCTGGTGAGAGTTGAGAGATGTGCTCATCTATGAGTAAAAAAAAAAAACACTAGAAGTCAGTTTAATACAATGTCTACTTAGCAGAATAATAGGACTAAATCCTCCCCTATGGCCTGTGACCTGTCTATCCACAGGTTCTTGGCCCTGATAATAGGTATTGGGACATATTGTGATGTTTTTCCAAGCCAGTCATTATTGTAGCTTACAGGATTCACAGCTGGGTAAAGTTCAAGATTACCTTCCCCTGTCAGTAACATGCATAGCACCTTCTATCACTATGAAAGCTAGCCAATAAAGCTTTGCAGTCAGTATCAATTTGTTTGTTCTATGTCTCATATATGTGGTATCTTCAACAATAGGGGCTTACTGTCAAATTCTCGTGGGTAACCACACACAATGGCTATACCCAGTATTGTGCATATGCTAGATATTAACCCTCTGTCAGGTGTATAGCTGGAAAATATTTTTTTCCCATTCTGTAGGTTGTTTCTTCACTTGAACGATCATATCATTGCTGTACTGAAGCTTTAGTTTCTTGAAGTCCCATTGGCCAATTATTAGTCGCTATGCCTTTTGTTATCAGGGTTCTTTTCAGAAAGTCCTTTCCTATGCCTCTAAGTTCCAGTCCCTACTGTCTCCTCTATCAGATTGAAGGTATCGGGTCCTATGTTGAAGTCCTTGATTCATTTGGAGTTGAGTTTTGTGCATGGTGAGAGATAGGGATCTAGTTTCATTCTTCTACATGTAGCTGTCCAGATTAACTAGCACCGTTTGTTGAGCATGCTGTTTTTGTTCAATATAAATTTCTGGGCCCTTTTCAAAAATTAGGTGATTGTAAGTGCAAGGAATTTAGACTGGGTCCTCAATTCTATTCCATTGGTCAATGTGTCTGTTTTTATATTAGTACAATGCTATTTTCATTACTATAGCTCTGGAGTATAATTTGAAATCAGGCATGGTGATGCCTCCAACATTTCTTTTATTATTCAGGATTATTTGGGCTATCCTGTTTGTTTTTCTCTGCATTTCCATATGAAATTTGAGATTAATTTTTTCAATTTCTGTGAATTGTGTTGGAATTATAGAAGGGATTGTGTTGAATCTGTACATTGCTTTGGATAGGATGGACATTTTCACAACATTAATTACCAAGCCATGAGCATGGGAGATTGTTCAATCTTTTGGTATTGTCTTTAGTTTTTTTCTTCAATGTCTTAAAGTTCTTTTTTTTAATACAGATCCTTCACTTCCTTGGTTAGATTTATTGCAAGATATTTTATAGTTTTTGAGGCTATTGTGAATGGGATAGTTTCCCAGATTTCTTTCTCAATGTTTGTTGTCAGTATATAGGAAGTTTACTGATTTTTGTGTTAATTTTATGTCCTGCTACTTTGCTGAATGTTTGTGAGCTCTGGAAGTTTTCTGGAGGAAATCTTTAGGGCTCTTTTATATACAGAATCATATCATTTCCAAGTAAGGCTACTTTGACGTCTTCCTTTCAATTCATATCCTCATTATCACCTTCATTTGTCTTACTGCTCTAGCTAACACTTTAAGCTCTGTATTGAACAGAAATGGAGAGATTAGGCATTCTCGTCTTGTACCTGATTTTACTGAGAATGCTTTGATTTTTTTCTCTAGTTAGAATGATGTTGACTGTGGGCTTGTTATATATTGTCGTTATTGAGATATGTTCCCTGTATCCTTGGATTCTCCATGACTTTTATCACGAATTATCAATGGCTTTGTTGTGTCTAATGAGATAGTTAAGTGTTTTCTGTCCTCAAGTCCATTTATGTGGTGGATTTACATTTGTTGATTTACTTATTTTGAACCATCTCTGTATCTCTGGGATGAAGCCCCCTTGATCATGACGGATAATTTTTTATATATTCTTGCATTCAGTTTTCAAGTATTTTGCTGAGAATTTTTGCATCGACATTCATCAGTACCATTGGCCTACAATTTTTTTATTATTATTTTTGGTTGGGTCTTTGTCTGGTTTTGGCATCAGCATAATACTGGCTTCAGGGAAAGAATTTGAGAGTGTTCTTTCTTTTCTAGTTTATGGAATAATTTGAGGAGTATTGGTATTAGTTCTTAGAAGGTCTGATAGAGTTCCAAGCTGAATCCTCCTGGTCCTGAACTCTTTAGGTGGGAATTACCACATCTATCGTGTTGGTTGTTGCTGATCTTCTATTTAATATTTCACTTTTCATCTCTGACTTTATTCATTTGTGCATAATGACTTTTAAGAACATAGAACATATTACCATGCCGAAAAGATTGACACAATAGCTTATGACTATTAAATACTGAGAGTGCTAAGATGTTCAATGACCTCAGCTGCCTGCTCATGCACACCACACACACACACACACACATACACACGTGCACACACACTATGTACCATCAGCTGGGATTGTTGACCACTGGGTTTTCTTTGTCCTGCAGAATTTTTCCCATTTTGGATTTTGCTATTTATAGTCTTATTTAACATTTCCCTCTGTCTCTTCATAGCCTTAAAGTCATAGTAAGATTTGAGAGACAGATCAGACTGTCTTCTGTCCCTTGTGTCTCCCCTTCCCCTTCCCTTACTTTATCCCTCCTTTCTTCCTGTTCCGTTTCCATCCCTCTTCTCCCCACTTCCTTTCTCTTTCCCTTCTCTCTTTTTCTCTCTCCTCTTTCTTTCTACTACCTTTTCTAGTCCCTTTCCCTCGCTCCTTCCTTCCTTTAAAATTCTATTTTGTTGCGCTTTTGTACATGTCATGCAGCAGTTCTTAATTAAATTAAGCCACCCCTCCCCCATCTATGTCCCCACACGCCCCCCACAGGGCCTCATGTATTCTGCCATAGATGTTAAGTCACATCCTGTCAAGTATTATACCCAGATGTCCTTCAGTTCAAGTTCATCTATTGGAGTCTGTTCAGCCTATCTAGAGATCTTAAGTACAGTCTACTCTCCCTCACTCAGTAATAATCAGTCTCCAAGAATCCTCAGGCAAGGGCCGGCCCTGCCCCTTTCCCTTGCTCCACTCTAGGCTTCTGTCTGATGGAGTTGGCATGGCTCTTCCTTCCTTTTTAAAACAAAGTTTTTGAGACATGATTTCATTGTGTAGTCCATGCTGGCTTTGAACTTGGCAAATCTCCTGACTCTGCCTCCAGAGTTCTGGGATCTCTAAGTCCATTTCAATGTGATTCTTTTAAAACTGTTTTTCATGAATTTGGTCTTCTCTTTACAAAACTTTGTTCCCTAGAATCTCTGCATTGGTGTGTTTCTATGGATCTATAATAATATGTCTTGGATTGTAGTCTGTTGTGTGTTCATACACAGGGCTACAGTTCTGCGTGTGGGCCGGCCTTTCTGCAGTGTTTGCACTGTCTAGAAAGATGCTACCTAGCCTAATTTTTTCCTGTGACAGCTTTGTATGGCATTTGACTGAAATTCTTCCTCATCCTTCATTTTTTAATATAACATGGATATTATTTTACTTACAGGCGGGATGGGGAGATAAGCTAGGATAAGTTCCCTCCTTCCCCTTCCTTAGCTTCATGGTTCTAGAAATCTTTTTTAGATTGAAAACAAAGGATAAAAAATAGCTTCATCTTTTCTGAGATCTGTCTTTGCTGCCCTTACATGGATTGTCCCTGCCCCTGGCTCCTGTCATTCTTGTTCTGCTCAATTTGGATGTTACCCATCGCTGTGTCTTATCTGTATAAGGTGTTGTCTTAGAAAATAAATGAACTAAGCATTTAACAGAAGAATTTAAGCAAATCCTCCAGAAAAAGGAAAGTATCACAGAAGGTAAAAACAAAACTTTGATTTACTAGCTTTTAAATTTTCAGGTCCAAATGAGCCTCAATATCATCGGACTGTTTTTCAGTATGAGTCCCTGCCTGTGTGTTGGATCTGTCCTGGTTCCAGCTTCTGCATTTAGGATGCCATGCTGACCTTGTCAGGGAATGTCCCTGAGCTCTGGAGGCCTGAGAGAGGCCCATTCCATCCTGAGTGCGTCACCTGTGCTGACACCTTGTAACCTGGGAACTGTAAGTGGTTTCTCCCCACTAGTGTGCTCTGAGGGCTCACGACATAAGCTTCACTTGGTTTTATGCATCTTTGGCTTTATTTTTTTTAATTGTGTGTGTGTGTGTGTGTGTGTGTGTGTGTGTATGTAGTTTGTGATGTGTGAGTGTGTCTCCATATGTGAGTGTGGGTGCAGGCATGTAGGGTGTGCCTGTGGAGGTCAGAGGACACCTTCAGTGTCATGTCTTGCTTTTCCACCTTGTCTGAGGCAGGGTCTCTTCACTGGTGCTGTACCAGCCAGAATAATTGGCCCAGAGCCTCTGGAGATTCTCAGGTCTCTGCCTCCCACTTCCGTTGACTCCAGGGATTTCAGACAAGGATTACAGATGCTTATGTCACTGAGTCTAGCTTTTTACCTTGGATCTGGGGATACAAACTCAGGTCCTCAGGCTTGTCTGGCAAGAGCCATCTCCCTGACCTGGTTTGTTCTAGCTTATGGAGGATACAGAAGATCCCAAAACAAATACTCCCAGTGACACATCTCTCATCCACTTTGGAGTTCTATGATTGACTCTTGTTTTTCTTATTTTTTAAATATCTGTTTTTACATTTTGTGATTCTTTCCTTCTTCTGAGGGATTTGCCTGGATTCTTCTGTTAAAAGCTTAATTCATTTATTTTCAATTGTTGTTGATTTGCATGTGTGTGTGTGTGTGTGTGTGTGTGTGTGTGTGTGTGTACCAATGTGTGTGTGTGTGAACCTTTCTATTTCTGCCTCTCAAGTGCTGGAATTGCAGGTGTGAACCTCCCTGCCTGCTTCCCTTAGATTTTGTTACATAGTACTTTTGTTTTATAACTTTTATTCGGTGCTATTTATTTTTTCAATGTGTTTCATTGTGATAAAAATGTTGTTTGCATAATAGCAAAGTTCTGGAATTTTGTACTTTCATGGGCTAGTGTGTATGCAAAATTTGGGGAAATGTTTTATGTGTTTAAAAATATGTATTTTCTGTATGTTAGATAGAAAATTATAAACAGTGTGAATTGTCTAATTTAAGCTCCGTATTTTATTTTTTCTTCTCTTGAATTATAATTTTCTGAGAGAGGTGTGATAAAGTGACCCATTTATGAGTGGTCCTGTCAATTTCTTCTTCCCAAGCCTATCGGTTTCGCTTTGTATATTTCAAAGAATATTGAAGAGTTAGTAGAATTTATGACTGTGACACTCCCAGAGCAAATCTTCCCTTTCATCAATATAAAATATTCCTCTTGCTTCATGTGCTATTTTGTGCTTTTTTTTTCATACGCATGTATATATGGGTGGTGTGCAGGTATGTTTGCATGTGTATGTAGATGCATGCACATGTGATACACACATGTGTATATACATGTGGAGGCCAGAGACTGACATTAGATATTTTCCTTGAGCACACTCCACTTTATATGTTGAGACAGGGTGTCTCACTGAACCTGAGTGAGTTGTGGCTAGCCAGCTGGCCAGCTTGCTTCAGGCTTGGTCTCAGCTCTTGGCACTCTGAGATTGCAGGTGGGCCTCCATGCCTACCAGGGTTTTACGTGGACTTTGGAGATCTGAACTCAGGACCACACTTTTGCAAGTGTTCTACTTTCTGGGCCATTTTCCCAGTCATGTGATCCTTAATTTTCTCTTCTCTTACCCGCCTTTTTGACAATTTTTCTTTCATTTTGAGACTTTTATACAAGTATATAATGAAATATGATCTACCCCCATCTCTCTCCTCTGACTTCCCCATCTCTCTAACCACCACCCCAACTTCATGTTTCTTTTTCCATTCATTCATTCATTCATTCATTCACTCATTCACTCAGTGTTTTCTTTTTGAAAATTATTTTTCTAATTCTAGCATTTTTACCATATTGGTTTGGGTATCTCATGAAAAAAAGCCTGACTAAACTTCAAAAACTATAGTCTCTGCCTTAATTTTTTAACATTTGTTTATCTGTATACATATCTAAATGTGTGGGCACACATGTGCCGTGACATGTAATGGTGGCAGAGGACAACTCCCAGGAGTGGTTCTCTCCTTCCACCAGTGGGGCCTGGGGATCAAAGTCAGGTCATCAGCCTTGGTGGCAGCACCTTGGCCACTGAGTCAACTTACCACTTTCCAGTCTCTGCTTTTTAATAAAGAAACTTAACCTATTCACAATTACAACCTCTTTTCTATTTGGACCTATTTTAATTATCTGGATTTTCCTCCATTCTTTCTAGGGTTCTAATTGTGTTTACCGCACTTCTACCTATGTATTTGAAAACTTCACATTTTATTTCATTTTTCTAGTTGCTGTCTTTAAATATTTAACATATACATTTTTCTTTCTCTCTACATTGGGGTGCTACATGGGTATCATCTGTCTCCCCCATATCATGATATCATTAGCCTCCTGGGATATTTTTGTCTATAATGTATTGCAAAAGTATTTTTTTAGTAACATACCCACAAGCATTTTTATGAGCTGTTGAAACTCTGAAAAAGAGATTTTCCTTTCTACATCATTAATTACTAATCCTGATATAGACTCATAGGTTCTAGATGACTTCTCCTAGGAGTTTGATGATATCGTTCCATTGTTCCCTCACATTGATGATGACAGGCTTTTCAAAACGGTATAGCTTTCATTTTCTGTCTTTCTTATGGCATTAAGGAATTTATACTAATTCATAATGGTGTGAACTTCAATGGTGATGTTGTCTATGTGTGCACGCATGCTTCAGTGACTTCTGCTCAAAGCCACATGAACCATTTCAAACACATTCTTCCTCAACACTGTGATACATTCTCTATAATCCCTTAGAATGTTGTTGCTCATTCTTTTTGATAGCTCCCCCTCTAGAAACCCCCTAGATGGGTGCTAGGATGGTGGACTTCTCCATCTCTTGCTGCTTCTTTTGCAATTCTAATCTCTTGACCTTGGCTTTGGTGATCTGAAATTGTTGATTCGGTCTTCATATTCAATGTTTTTCTCCTTATCAGTAACTGTTGAGTCAAATTTATCTTTTATATTCAAAGTTTAAATTGATGTGCTTTATTTATCTCCTTTATTGAACAACACAGTGTCATGAATATAGAATTTTCATATATTTATTTTAAAGTATTATTTTATTTGCCTTATCAATTCTGTTAGTTGGGAAGACATTCTTGTTTTTTTGAAATTGACATCCCTTGTAATAATTTAGTTTAATGCAATATCAGTTCTTGCTGTTTGCTCACTTTTTAGCTAGAGATACCCCTTTAGACAATAACTTTATCTGTTTTTCTCCCATGGGGTAAGCAGGGGCAGGCCAATTGGTTGAGGCATCCTGATTGGAAAAGGAGCTGTCTGCTGGACATTGGTGCTGGTGGTCTTTGTTTCTGCCAAGAGTCACCAGGACTATGGACTTTGCCTTTTTATAAATTGAGCTTTTTAAATTTCATACATTTCCCACTCCAATCCAGACCCCCTCCCCCATCCATGCCTCCCCTTATCCCCCCACCAAACCTATGATACTCTGCCATACATGCTGAGTCCTATTCATTCAGGTGTTTGTGCCCAAATACCCTTCAGTGTAAATGCATCCACTGGCGTCTAATCAGCCTGTCCAGTGGTTGTATGTAAGTCATACTCTCCCTCACCCAGCAACAATCAGTCTCAAATAGTTCTCGATCTAGTGCTGGCCTGCCACCTATTTCTCACCTCCCCTTTGGGCCCCTCAATTAAAGTTGAGCTGACATGGGTCTTTGCCTTTTGTCCCCTGCTTTAACTCACCAATTCACTGTTCCTGAGTGAGAGGCAAAGAACTTCATCATTCACAGCACAGGAGCCATGAGCTTCCTGTTCATGTGGTCTTCATTTTCTCCCTGCAAGTCACACAGGGGACCCCCGAGTAGCCCAAGTGGATGCTGAATACACAGGGGTTTGCATAACAGCAGAGAAATCTTGACCTGAGAGAACTTTTATAATTAGCAACAGGAAAACTTAGCTGACCTTACTCTGTTAAGAGACAGTCTTTATTTTGCTGGATGATTAACATCTTCTGCTCCAGAGAGTAAAGATAGACCTTCATCCTTGCAAAGATAGCTTACAACAAAGCAAGACATGCAAAATCATGAAAGACCCACAAAGAACTACCTCTACACTACCTTATTAATAAGATTCTACCTTTCTATTGTCTGACTATATGGTCCTCTATGCAAATAGTGATACTCTGTGTTCTCCAGTTTTCCGTTATGTATGGTTTTCCCTCTGTGTGTTGAACTAGTCAGTACCTCTATAACAATGCTGCACCGTAGTGTTGCTAACAGCTCCTGTTCAGATTTCCAAATTCATAGCACTATACTTCTTTAAATATATTTGCTGTTAGTTTCTGGAAAATGTTCTTCATCATGCATAGAAATTATTATTTGATTTTTATTTCATTTTTTGCTAATAAGGAACTGCTGCAATTTGTCTAACACATTTTCTTCATATGGCTATAATCATATTACTTTTTCCTTCAAGTTTTAAATATAATAAGTGACATTTCAAATACTGGTATTGAATCGTCTCAGAATAAGCTCTGTTTAGTTATAGTCCATTATTGCTATATAATTCTATATTTAATTTCCTCAAATTTTATTTCAAAATTGCATCTATATTTATAACTGGAATTTTCTACAATTTTCTTTCAGAGGTTTTGCTATCAGGATGAAATAGAAGACATACTTTCCTTTTTTATATAGCTGCTCCATGTCTTACAAAAGGATTATGTCCTTATAAACCCACAGTAAACCGAAAATGCATTCAAATACCTATGGTTAGCAATACCGTGCGTGTGGAATAGGAGTTGTTTCCTGTCCCGATCTGTGGCTAACTAGGAGCCACAGCTAGCTGCTATCACCAGGTGTTGTGACAGTCTGACTATAAGACTAGCCCAGGAAAAGAGCAAACTTCAACAAAGTACATTCCTACTGAAAGAGTATTGTTTCACAAAATTGGAGAGTTGAAACATTGAAAAATCCTAAGTGGAACCATTCCCCAACTATGACAGCCAAACAACAGCTCCCTGGGGCTTGTCATCAATAGGGCACTAGTCTCCTCCTGGAGGGCTCTTCCTCTTGACCTAACAACTTCTCTAAGGACCACCACCTAAAACCATTTCATTGGGGGAATTAAGTTCCAAAACATAACCTCGAGGAAGGAGGATACAATTAGGAACCCTTTGTTCCTCTCGGCTTTGGTCTGCTTCTTAGTCTGCAGTCAACTCCCTGGGGATTTATTTCTCCCTTGAACTGAATTTCAGTTTCCTCTGCTCCTAGGACGTGTGGGGAGAAGGGCCGCCTGGGTGCGTGTGGAGAGATAGCTCCTACACAGTTTCACAGAAAGCCCTGTTGCCCTTTTCCTTATGCAGTTCCTGGCTCTTCCACTTCATGAAGCTTTACAGGTTCCTGTATTGTCACAGCTCTCATTGCTATTCTACCCCTCGAGGTCTTAGACGTGACTCCCCTACATCTGCTTTCATCCTCCAAATGAGTTTTGTGTCCGCCTCTCCCCTTTTGTTCTCCTGGTTCTTGTGTTTTTACAACTTTTTATTTCTCTAATGCTCACTTTTTCGAGTTTCTGTGAGGGAGAGGATATGAAAGTATATGGTCCAGACATGTTCCAAGAGAGGCATGTGTTAGTTTCCTCTCTCTGAGCAGTTGCCATGATGTCATCAGTTTTTTCTGTATGTGTTTTATAATTTGCAAGTTATATTTTACATTAAAAAGTATTTTCTGGTTGATAGTTATAGGTGGGCTAAATTTTCCATTTAACTCAAATAAATAGATTGAGAGACTACAGTTAAGGAAATAGTCATCTATATTCATTTGCTAAATATGGATTCTTCCCTCACTTGAGACTCTGAGGTAACTCTAAGGAGGAAAGCCTGGTTGGTGTCTCGGCCTTCGTTTTGTGTCAGTTCCGTGTGTTAAAGGAACAGAGATAAACCATTGTCCTTAACTCCTTCTTCTCAGCTATCTTCAATTCCAAGAAAATAAAAAGCTCACAGGACAGAGCATCCCCCAGATGAGAGGTCACTGCACCCTCACTGACAAACAGATTAATAGTCTATCCGAACACCCTGCAGGGCAAACTTGTGCTGAGACAATGTTGGTCAAGGCTTGACCAGGGCTGCTTAATTGTATATAACACTGATCGTTGATTTAAACATAAACTTCATTTTAGGACTCTGAAGAAGGATTTAGGGATCACTAGACCCCTTTATTTACCCCTTGGTCCTAATGTGGCCACATTGAACTATTCTCTTTTATCTGTTTTTTTCCCTCCCATGTTATCTCTTTAACCAGCATACGGGGATAGGTGGCCAGCATAGCCTGTTTGGGCTGCTGTAGCCCAGACTCCTACCTTAAAAATCTATCATCACAAAAATTATTTCATTGTTTTTTGATAATGGATTTATACCTATGTCACACATCTGTTTCTGCTAAAATTGAATGATTTCTTTTTTTAAATAAAAAATGCTAAGCCTGAGAATTGAGAACCATACAATTTAACTTTGGATTCTATAGTTGGAACGTAAACATCAGCTTTGAGTCACACAACAGTAAGTTTTATTTTGCAGCAAAGAACAGACCATTTTTGCATGCAAAGCATCTGTGTTTCATCAAAAGCTCAGCATCCACATGTATAAAAGCTACTGGCTTTGACAGTGACTATGTTACTGTAGAGCTTAATTTGGTATAATCAATTTGATAATTAGGGAAACTCTCCATAGAAGACAATAGGTTTGGCATTCATAAACCAGCTCACAGTAATATGTCTTCTTAATAATTCACACAATGGCTGAGGGTTTTTAAAAGATTCTTTCAGTAGAAATGCCTTCCATTGGAGAGTTGCAGTTGCCTCCAGAGATTTCAAAGAAATGTTGAAAAATGATTCTAAATGAATAATGGACCAAATATCTAAATGAACTTCTGTAGACCAACATCAAATTTTATCATTTCAGATGTATGAAGAGGTTAGGTAGTACTTTATAAATGGAAATAGAACAAATTTTCCTCTCAGTTCAGTAGTCTACTTTATCTTATTTGTGCTATATACTTCTGAAATATCTTTGGTCTATATTTATTCCACTAATCAAGAGTATTAAATATATTTGCAAAAAGACCAGGTCATTTTATTTTTCAATTCTTTTTTCCTAAAATATATGAAAGAATGCAGATCCTTTTGTACAACAGTTTTGAGGATTAAGCTGTAGTTATTGCACATTAGCCTTACAGGGCTTTAAAGATGAATCTGTTAAGACTTTTCCTATCGCATGGCTTTGTCACAGATGGAGCTGTGTTACCCTAAAGCTGGGTCTTGAGTTCTCACCTGAAACACTGGGAAGTCTGACCTTGAAAGATGTGAGAAAGTTGCTTAGTTCAATGCCTAAAAACAGCCATGTTATTATTTCTCTAATTATTAGAATTTTATAAGAACTAATTTAGCTTGGAAATATACATTACTAATAGAATGTGAATAATATTCTGCTCCTATTAAGGAAAATGGGAATATGTCCTCAGGGGTATAGGAAAATTTAATCAAAATACTTCACAAATTCTGTTGTAGGACAGATTTCATGCCCTCCACAGTTTTCTGTTTTTATTAGCCAGCAATACACAGAACAGTAAAAAGTTGCCAATGTAAAATGATTTTTATGTCATTTGTTATTTACTTTTCAGGAACATTAAAACATACATAATAAGTATCTTGCAGTTTTATTAGCTAATAGATATTTAAATAGATTAACAAATTATGCTTGGGGAGAAAAAACTGTAACATTGCTTTAAAGGTTGTGCTATGCATCATAAAACTTTCAGTCAGGAATATATTAAACACGTTTATTTGCAGCAGTTTTCTTTCATATCTTGCGTCGGGCTACTGACAAGTAACCTCTCTTTTAGTTCTGTTGCCTTGGGCTATAAATAACAGGAAACCTGGGTAAAAAATGAACAACAGAAATTATTTTTTCCCCATAAGAATAGTGGTGACGGGCAATTCTAGAACTGGTCTTTTTTCAGGTCTCCCTCTCTCATGGCCCAGATTCTGCTGTTTAAGAAGAGAGCTACTTTGTGTGTGTGTGTGTGTGTGTGTGTGTGTGTGTGTGTGTGTGTTTTGTATGTGTATGTTTGTATTTATATGTGTGTGTTCATGTATGTGGGTAGTTGGTTTATATATTTATTAATATACATTTACTTAAGATTTAAAATCTCATTTCTATAGTTCTTCCTTTTTGGATTTTTTTGTATGTGTTTGTGTGTATGTGCATATGTGTATATGCATGCATTTTCAGATGTATGGGTACACATGTGTATGTGGATGCATGTTCATATGTGTGCAAATGTGTGTGGAGGCTAGAGGTGAACTTTATATGTCATGTAGATAACTTCTCAGAAGTTGTCTACCTCATGTTTTGAGACAGAGTCTCTCATTGGGACCCGAAGCTTAATGATTAAGCTGGGCTGGCTAGTCATTGTGCCCTAGGGATTCTCCTGATCTCGCCTGCATGATGCTGGCACAGGCATAGGCCACCAGGCTCAGCTTGGAGCTGGAGATAGATCTCGGCTCCTCAAGCTTGTATGACAAGTACTTTACTAACTGAGCTATCTACTCAGCCCCACTGTTTAATTTTTCTTTAAAAAGCAGTGACTTCTTTTTCAGAGTTATGGATCAGGCACATATCTGTGCCTAAATTCACCAGGAAAAAAAAAAAAAAAACTCCAACATAATTACCATGAATGGACTGAACTAATCAATATTCCTTACCTGGGTCTTAGGAGAAATTCATGACTGGCAGAGTTGCCTGATGTATCAGTAACTTTCTGTTGAGGAGGAGAAATGTTGCTAGAGAGCCACATACATACCTGGTGATGAGCCTATGACATCTGGGCTGTCACAGCTGTCTGGGTCTGAGAGCAGCATCTTCTCCTACCCTTTCAATTCTTGCAACATCTAGCTTCCCCTCCCTTGTGTGACTGAATCCTCTTTCTTCTTCTTCCTTTCTTACCTTTCCCCTCTCTACCCTACTATTCCTCCCTAGAAGCAAAATAACTGATCTCCCTGCTTCAGGTAAAATGCTTTACCTGCACGATTTGTGGACTTAGTATACTGCTCCCTTTCTATCTTCATAAATGTCTGGAAACGTTTTCCCGAATGAAGACAAAGGCTTCCTTAAAAAATCTGCTTAGGGTAAACTAGTACTCAATTTACCTTTCTCATTCTTTACAGAGTGAATAAACTTGAAAACCGTATGAGAAATCTCATTAGAAAATGTCATTAGAAATCTTCTGAGTCTGTCAGTCTACTCCAGAGCAACAGAACCCATAGGACACAGGTGCCAGAAAAAATCCATGGATACCTCCTCACACATGGGCACACAAACACATGCATACTACGCACCCTTGCATAATGTTTTATAAGAAGTTGGATCACATGATTATGGACACCATCAATTCCTAAGACCTAAGCCAAAGTTGGCAAAGTAGCCACCTAGGAAAGCTGATGTGCAGTTGAATACCAAGTCTGGAGTCTGAGGACCAAGAGAGCTGATGATCTGCTTCAGTCTGAAGGCCAACAATCTTGACACTAAGAAAAGCCAACATTTCACTTTGAGCCCAAAGGCAGGAAAAAATTGATGCCCTACTTTAAAGGTGACAGGCTGGAAGAATTCTTTCTTAATTTGCAGAAGAGTTAGCCTTTTTCTTCTACTTAGACCTTCAACTTATTGAATGAAGTCACCACATAAGGGGAGGCAGCCTGCTTCATTCAGTCTGCCATCAAATGTTAACTTCATCTCAGAAAAACACCCAAGATAATGGAGTGTCTGACTTAATATCTCAGTACCCTGTGGCCAAGTCAGAGTAGCACCTAAAATCAGCCATTCCAATAATCTGTTGGCTTTATGAGCTCAGAGAAGAAGAAGGGAGGAGGAGAGGAGGAGGAGGGAGAGGAGGAAGAGGACA
>NW_008329624.1:559204-564148 GCF_000622305.1 Nannospalax galili
GAGGAGGAGGCAGCTGCTGCCTGATCTTACCTTCAATATTACTAGTATTCCCTGGATCATGGCTAGGATTTCTGAGAGCACAGGAAAACAGCCCGCCTGTCTTCTTGGACTCTTCTGTTCTTCAGCTCCCATGCACTGATCTATTTTTACTTGCTCCTCCTCCCACAGATGCCTTTTCTGACACTCTGAATTAGGTCAATCCCCTGATCATTCCCCGTAACAGCACCACATGCATATTATTTGTTGTACCCATCACGCTAATTTACACTAAAGCTATTGTACCCAGTTACATGCCAGTATTCTTTAAAACTCATTTCAGTCTTGAATCAAATAATCAAAAGGAAATAAAGACAATAATCATGGCTGGTGTATTTATATCTTCAGTGTCCGGAATATTTGGTACATGATAAACTTTGCTTGGTTTTCTGCTGAATAACTCAATGAATAAAACAAGGACTTGTCTAAAGCAGATGAGCTTGGAGAGGTGAAGTGTTCTGAAGAATGGTGGTGAAAACAGTTATTGCTATAGAGTAGCGATGAGTCAAATCTGGCATCTCATCTCTGATGAGAGCTACAAGATTAAACAGAAGTATAGCAAGGCAGAAGTTCAATGGGATGTGGCTGTTTTCCAACCAAGCTCCAGCAGTTGGTAGATTACTTAGATGCAGATGTGTGTGTGGCACCCTGTTGTTGATGAATTCCAGAGCTAGAATCCAAAAATAGATAGTGGAGGGAGCATATGATCATGGAATAGAGGATGAAGGGAAGAAGATAATTCACTTAGAGATCCAGAAGATTGCCAAAGAGACTGAGATAAGTTGGTGGAGGATGACGGAAAAGCAAAGTCAGAAGGTTCAGACCTATTCAAAGAACCAACAACTTCAAGACCAGCAGAGGAAAGAAAAGGGAGTCTGAATGAAGAGCAGAGCCACAGCATAAAATGCTTCGGAGATGAAGATTCTGCCCCAAGAAAGTAAAACCGTGGGGGATGGTGGTCACCTTGGCAGCTCGTGAGAACAGAGCAAGGTGAAGGCTGCTTTCTAAGAACACAGACAAGTTAGGTGGGATCAACGAGTGTAGACTACTACGACCACATTTGAAGACAGTGATAACAGCAGCAAGTGAACCACCGTAGAAAAGCGAAGATAATCTCATCAAAAAACCATTGTTAGGAAAGAGGAGGTGAGCACAGCCGCAGACAGAGGGAGGAAGGCAATGTGGAGATACCAAAGATCCTTCTTCTGAAAGCAGCTGGATGCGCTGTAGTCTGTGTCTGCTTGTATCTTTGTGTTTTAGCCTTAAACATACTTACTGTACTTGAACAATTCCCCAAGTCATAAATCAACCTGTATGGTTTCAACTTGCAAAATGTTTTCCTTCCCTGGAATTGATGACATTGAGATAATTTCATTTAGAGATTTTTTTTCAGCCTCATGTTATCATCCATGTTGAGAGTACCCTCTGTTCACATGCAAACTGTCTCCTCTTCCATAAAGTCTAGGACCTGAACATCTACAGTGGGAAGGGTGGGACAGTGAGTCACTAAGTTGGGATGGGGTTTCCTAGGGAGTCACGTCCCTCATTCCACTTGACCAGCCTTTTGCTATTACGTAGGTGACATTTGTCTGTTAAGCTGCTCTTTCCTCTCTTAATTTAGAGACATGTCTATGCTGAGCAGCCCAGATAACTGATCAAGAGAGATGTTAATTAGTACCTTAACACAGTGAAAATTAATGTACTGTTTAGAAATCTTTAGATAAAGGTGGAGTTTTGGAATCTTCGGTGCCTTTGTTTTCTATAGATTCTAATCTATACAGTGCTCTGGGATCCTCTGAATTACTTTCTAAAAAAAAAAGGAACCGTTTCTTTCTTCAGTCTGTTTCTTATCATAAATAAAATTCTTTGTGTCTTTCTTCCCAAGTCCTTGACTAAATTTTAAGCTGAAACTCTTCCTTGGGGTATTCAGTGAATGGCCTTTGAAGTAGTTTGGTAATTCTGTGTTTTGTGGAAGTGAAGTTTATGCAAATAAAAATGGCTTGCTATTCTTTTCTTGTGCTTCTGGAAAAGTTATTAGATTTCAAATGTGATGGATCCACACCAGAGCTTGCCCAAGGCCTGAAGCCTCTTCATGTGGTCTTCACTGAACTGAATTACAGGAACCACTTGCTTTTCAGATCTCAGCTTTGCTTTGCAGGTAGGTGAAGCAGTTACACTGAGCTGTTTTGACTTTCATCGTGTGTTAGGAGGAAGACAGGATGCGGCTTTTGAGGGAGCTCTTAAAGTTTCAAATATGAACACTTAAGAAATGAGCTATCATAGTACTCCAGGGATTGCAAGAAAGCAGCTTATTAGAGTAGAAAATTGTCTCAGAAGCTGCTGGTAAGAGCAATAGGGGATAACGAAGAAAACGCATAGTCCTACCCTCCAGGCATCCTTTGACCTCCATCCAGGGTGCACTGAATACAACATGTGACTTTGAAGCAGGACTTACCCAAGGCCATTTAAAAGTGTGGTCTCCTTAATTCTGATTGATTCTGTTGGTCATATTTTGTGAATTTGAAAATTTGCTTTTTTCTTACTATCGGCAGAGGCAGAAGTGTTTTTATTAGGAGTATATACTTTTAGTATTATTTTATGTAGAAGTAAAATATGAATTATCTGTTGTTTTTCTATAATAGATATAATAGAGCTTTGCTGGGTGTGGTGGTACACACCTGTAACTCCAAGACTTGGGCTATATAGTAAGTTCCAGGATGGTGGTGGTTATATAACAAGACCGCATTTCAAATAAATAAGTAAATAAATAGTCTCAAGTATTTTTTAAATTTTATGTAGGTGTGTCTGTCTGTATATATGTGCACCCATAGAAGCCAGAAGAAGGCATTGGATCTCTTGAAGCCGAAGTTACAGACAGGTCTGAACTGCCAGGTGTAGGTGCTGGAAACTGGACTCAGGTTCTCTGCAAGAACAGCAAGTGCTCTTAACCACTGAACCATCTCTCCAACCCAAGTACTGTTTTGAAAACGTTCACTGAACTACTTCTCAGAGCCTATTTGTAGTTCTTTGAAATTGGAGTTCCTCCTGTCATGGTGGCACACACCTTTAAACCCAGCACTCAGGAGGCAGAGACAGGCAGATCTCTGTGAGTTCAAGGCTCTCCTGGTCTACATAGAGAGTTCCAGGCCAGCTGTGGCTGCAGGGAGATCCTGTCTCAAAAGAACTGCCCTCCTCCCACCCCTAAAAGGAGATGGAGTACCCTCCACCCAAAGCCTCATGGGACAATACATAAATGCATAACGAAGAGACCACTGTGTGGAAGTCAATTTGCAGAATAAAATACAGCTGATGACTAACTCTGATAGGTGAGCAACTAGTCATGGAATTTTCTCCAGATTTCCAATGCCAGGAAATGTGACAGGTGGCATTCTAACACCTCACATTCTACTCATCTGCAACCTAGGTACCTAAGAGAATGGAAAAGTTGCTACCATGTCATGTTATGGGTTAAAGGTCTATGCTTGTGGTCTGTGTTGTAGGAAAGATATGTTAGAGTCCTGTGTTGGGACCCATGAGTCCCTCACAATGTGACGTCATTTGGAGACAGGATCTTTATCAAGGGAATCAAGTTAAAACAAGGTCACTAGCATGGGCTCCAGTTCATAGGAGTCCTTGCAAAACAGGAAACTTTGGACACAACAACATACAATCTCCACATGGCATCATGGGCCTTAGATGGGAGATTAGAGTTCTGTCTCCACAACTTCTGAGGTCACTAGAAGCTGCAACAGCTATTTGTGAATATGTAGCCTGTTTGTTTCTTAGATGCAAAGGACTCTGATCTCTGGAAGTCCTGAGGGCTTACAAACCACAGTGTCTGGAGCCACAGGCCTTTTCTCTAGGACTGTGCCCAGCTGTGGTGGTTCTAGATTGGTGTGGACAGGAAGGAGGGGTGGATGTGTGATAACTTGTTGATGTTTTATAACTGCACAGCTGTCACCAGGATTTACTAACCCCCCTTGCATGTCCTTTTGCTCATTTTGACACTGTCGATTCTGCGTAATTGTCCAGTGTTGCTCTACCATGTTCTTTCCTACCCGAAAGAGGAAACAAATACTGCCTCTGAGTTTTTTCATGAAGACTTATTTCTACCAGGCTGTTCACCCAGGTGCCTGAACCTCTAGATTTTTCAACAGTCACAGTTAGCTTTAGCCACACATAAGAGTAACCCCAATAGAAGAGGATAAAGATCATATTTAGTCACAGAGGGCTGCACCATCAAAGGTATAATGACCCAGGTCCTTTTTCCTTAGTACATGGTCATTTCTAAAACCATTGCACAAAATAACTGCTGCAGATCCAACTATCACATATGCATTTCAACCAGGACGAAGGGAGAAATATCCACTTCTTAGCTGCATACCATTTCACATCCTGCCCTTTGTGCAGAGCTTAGTCAAATGGCCCCAACTAGATGAAAGGCAAGATCTCAGGGGATTCTAGTAGAGTGGATGATGAAAATTAGATTCGGAGGTAATTAAATGTCTGAATCGTGTATTAAACGTGTCAATATGGAGTTAAAACCTATAGTTCCTGTTGAGGCAGTCTCAAGCATTTGGGAAGTGTGTGTTCTCTCTGAAGCACTTTGTTCTTGGGTCTGAGCCATTGCTATCTTTAAACAAGATTAAGTCATTTCTCCCTTTGTTCTCCTGTGTGTGTATGTGCATATATTAGGTACCTTTCTGTTGCTGTGACAAAACACCACCACCAAGACAACGTATAGAAGGGAAAGTTTATTTGGCTTATGGTTCCAGAGGGGTAAGAGTCCGTGTCAGGAAGGCATGGTGGAAGAGGCAGCCAGAGCAGAAAGTTGAGACCTCACATCTTCAAGCAGGCATGGGAAGGAGAGAGAGAGAGAGAGAGAGAGAGAGAGAGAGAGAGAGAGAG
>NW_008329624.1:564192-585657 GCF_000622305.1 Nannospalax galili
CAAAGAGGAGAGCGCACATATACACAGACGCGGGTGGAGGAGAGAGAGAGAGAGAGAGAGAGAGAGAGAGAGAGAGAGAGAGAGAGAGAGAGAGGCTTGAAGTGGGACAAGGCTATGAACTCACAAGGCCTGCCCTTAGTGATGTGCTTCCTCCAGCAAGGCCACACTCCTAAAGGTTCCACTGCAATAGCTGTGTCATGTCCCAGGTCCACCTATTTCATGATTTCACTTTTAACAGTGGAGTAATATTGTTCTGTGTGTATGAACCACCTTTGACTTGTCTATCTGCCTGCTGATGGCCAGCTAGGTTGATGCATTTCCTAACTATTGTGAATAGAGCAGAAGTAAGCGTGAATTTGCAAGTGTCTCTGTGATAGATATGAAGTCCTTTGGGTCCATGCCCAGAAGTGGCGTAGCTGGGTCATTGGCAGTTCTATGTCTAGTTTTTTTTGAGGAAACCCCAGACTGATTTTCCAAGTGATCACACCAGTTCACACTCCCACCAACAGTGTGTAAGAATTCCCTTTTGCCATATCCACACAAGCATTTGTTGTTATTTGATTCCTGAGGCTTGCCCTTCCGACTGGGGTGAGATGGAAATTTAAAGTACTTTTAATTTGCATTTCCCTGATGGAAGGATGTTGAGCACATTTAGAAAAGTGTTTCCCAGGGGCTGGAGAGACGGCTCAGTAGATAAGATCACTGGCTCCTCTTGCAGAGGACCCAGGTTTGGTTCCCAGCACCCACATGGCAGCTAACAAATGTAACTCCTTTTCCAGGGGAGCCGACACGTTCTTCTGGCCTTCTCATGCATTGTACAACATGGGTACACTTACATACATGTAGACATAACACTCATACACATAAAATAATGAAATATTAAAAAATAAAAGTGTTTTCTAGTCATTTGCATTTCTTCTCTTGAGAATTTTCCATCTAGTCCATACACTGGGCAAAGATGTGCCAAAGTGGCTTGTGTCAAGCTCTTGCACACTTGGCTTTGCTGTCTTTGCCACCACCTCAGGATGGAGTGGCCCCACCCACTCTCACCACACCTACAATGCAGCATTTTCCCAAATTACAAAGATTCAGTCATCCCTAAATCATATCTGGGAGGTCTAGATACGTATCCATTACTGATGCAATTATCAATAAGATGCCGTTAGGAAAGTAGCTGAGGACCTCAGGTCTGCAGCGATGCTCTGTCATGCTCACAGGTACAGGCTTTCATTAGTTATTTTGTGTTGGCTTTAAGCTATCTTTGTCCTCTTCGTTAACAAGATTATATGTGGAACTAGGTGTGTGTGATACGTACTGAGAACGTAATTAGCATGCCAATACAAAGTCCTTTGTTTGTCTTACCAATGCACACCAAATTCTAACTTGTATAGATATGAATAAATCTTTTCTGTGTCTTTTCCAGAAGAATGCTAATTAAAATGACTTCAGACTGCTTGATCTGTGGCCACTGTTTTCTTGGGGGACTCATTTTCATTTTCATAATTAATATATGTCAACATTGTATGCAAATATATTTTGTTTAGCAACTTGGCAAAAGACACTGAAAAATTGAAAACTTTTTGCTTGTGTATGTATATGGTATGCATGTATATGTACATGCACTTGTGTGTGTGTGTGTGTGTGTGTGTATACACGTGTGGAGGTCAGAAGTTGCCCTTGAGTGTCTTCCTCAATCACTTTCCACCTTATATATCGAGGCAGCGTCTCATACAAACTCAGAGTTCTCTGATTCAGCTAAATGAACAACCAGCTTGCTGCTGGGATTCCCTGTTTCTGCTCCCTAAATTGGGATTAAAGGCAGCTGTGACGCCCTCCTGGCTTTTAAGTGGGTGTCAGGAATATGAACTCCAGGTCCCAAGCACTTTATCCACTGAGTCATCTCCTTAGCCCTAAAACTTCTTTTCAGAAACCCTAAGGAAACAGAAATTCAACATGGTCATTTCTATTTTATCACAGATTTTTGATACATTTAATTGTCTGATGGCAAATATGAAATCAGTCATTTATATAGGTGAAGTATTGCCTAGAAAATGTGAAGAGGAAGAAGGATGTTTTCGATTTAGTAAAGTTGACATCTGTACGTGCAACAGAAGTGGATTGTTTTTTGTGTTAGAGCTTTTTCTCCCTGGAGGGAAATGATGCCAAGCCTTTTAGTCTAACTACAGTCACACTAACAAGTCTAACTGAACAAAGAGTCATGACCAGAGTGTTCCTATTGGAGATATAAACTGAATGGACCTTCTGAGTGAAAACTGAGTCAAAACAGTAAAGCATGCCATGGAATGCACTGCCATGTGGCCTCTGTGTGTTCGCCTAACCTAGCGAAATGAGAAGTCTCTCATCTACTGTGATTTGCTGATATTTGCTACTATTTGTTACTTTCCAGATTCCATAATCTTATTTTTGTAGAATCCCTTTTGCCCAGAGCTGTGTAGTTTATAAGCATTTCCCAACTTTATTGAAGGCTCATTTTTAAAGAATAAATTGCACATATTTGAATTGCATAATTTGATGAGTTTTAACATGTACCTACAACTGTCAGCGTTCCTTCACAAAGAATAAAAATTATTTCCATCACACCAAATGCTTTCTTACTCTTTGCTGTCCATCTCTTCCTGCATCCCTGTTCCTGGGACAACGTCTAATTTGTTTGTATTTTCTAGACCTTTATGAATGAAATCATGTATGTGCCTTTTGTATTGACTGTCTTTTCTTTACCTTGTGTAATGATTTTCAGATAGGCATTTGGTGCAGACATTAATATTGTATTCTTTTTATAGCTGAGCACTATTCTGTGGCATATGTACATGGTACATAACCCCTTACCTTTGTACACCTTTGGATTTTCTAGTTTGGGGTAAAAAAATGAAGCTTCTGTGAACATCTTTGTGCAAGTCTGTGTGTGGCTTTATGTTTTCATTTCCTTCAGCAAATATCTTGGAATGAAAGCGGTGGGCCATATGGTAGGCATGTTTAACTTTTCAAGAAACCCACAAGCTACTTTGCAAAAAAGTTGCCCCTTTTACCTCCCTTTCCCCACAGGGTATGTGTGCTTCATCTGCTGCTCCTCGTGAGGGATTGCCTTCTGTATTGTCAGTCTTTGGGTTTTAGACATGTGAAGGAAGAACGGATGTTTTGTATCATTTCATGTTTTTCTTGACAATTCCTATGTGTTTTTAAAAAATTTTATTTTATGGTATCATACCTTATCACAATCCCAGAGAAAGGACCCAAATCAGTTCTGGACTGGAAACTCTAAAACTGTGAGCCAAAATAAACCATGATTGTTTATTAGCTGATCATCACAGATATGTTGTTATAGCAACAAAAAGCTGACAGAGTCTGACTCATTTTGAATTTTATACATTGCAAATGATAAAGGTCAACGTGATTTATTTTTTAGAATGAATGGACTTTCCAGTCGTTCTAGCACCATTTAATAAAAGGCTCTCCTCAATGAACTATCTCAGCGTCTTCAACAAAACTCATTAAAAGTGTATCTATGGGCATATTTGTATACTACATTGGATTATATCTTTCTAACTGATCACTGATTTCAAGCTGCCTTGATTACTGATGATTTATAAAAACTTGTTTTTAAATAGAATCTATTTTTAGAACTATCTTAGCCTTACAGAAAGGTAACCAGTGGGTACAGAGATTTCCCACATATCTCCTCCACAAACATGCACTTGGCCTCCATCCAATAAACCAGGTGCTTATGTCCTCACAAAACTCTTTTGTGGAACCTAAAGTGGGGTTTGGAGGTGAGACACTGAGAGGTGATGATGTTATGGCAGAACCCTCATGAACGAGATGGGTGTACTTATAAAAGAGGTCCTCAGCCATGAGGTTGGAGAGATGATCAGGGGTTAAGAACACTGGCTACTCTTGAAGAGGACCTGGGTTTGGTTCCCAGCACCCACATGGTGGCTCACAACCATCCTTAAGTCTAGTTCCAGGCGGTCCAGCACCCTCTCTGGCATCTGTGGGCATTGCATGCATATGGTACACAGACATGCATGCAGGCAAAACATTCATGCACATAAAATAAATAAATAGATAGCTAGGACCTCAGCTGAGCATGGTGGCACATGCCTTCAATCCCAGCACTCAGGAGACAGAGGCAGGCAGATCTCTGTGAGATCAAGGCCAACCTAATCTACATAGCGAGTTCCAAGTCAGCTGAGGCTACAGGAAGACCCTGTCTCAAAAATACCCAAACATGGGGCTAGAGAGATGGCTCCATGGTTAAGAGCACTGACTGCTCTTGCAGAGGACCTGGGTTTGATTCCCAGTATCCATATGGCGGCTACAAACCGTCCTTAACTCCAGTTCCAGGGGACTCCGATGCCCTCTTCTGACCTCCGCAGCATTGCACGACATGGGTGCACTCACATACATGCAGGCAATACACTCATACACATAAAAATAATAAAATATTTAAAAAACCCAAACCAAGCAACCAAATAATCAACCAAATGGCAACAGCCATAAAAGAGGTACCAAATGACTCCCCAACATACAGAAGTTATAGTAAAAAAGTGGCCATTCATGAACCAAGAAGTGGGCCTTCACACACTCTGAGCCTGCCATTGCCTTGATTTGAACTTTTCAGGAACTGGGAGAAATTAGGGGTTTTTTGATTATGTATAGTTCTCTCAGAAACTGACAACATGCCAAAACATTCCACACCCCTATTGGCAAAGAGGACACCACCTGTTACTCTGTACCCTCATAGACAGGGTAAGGCCAATGTTCTGGGTTTTCCCATTCTAATAACTATGCAGTGGTGTCTTTCTGTACTTTAATTTGTATTCCCAAGATGACTGTAAGGCCACATTCTCTCCTGGGAGACCCATGTGCGCACTATGGGATCCCAGGGCCATGTGGTCCTAACGCTGACTGATAAAACTGACAGTATGCATTCTATTTGGGTTTTTGCATAAAGTTTATAAAGTCTGAATGAAGGTTACTTACAAAGGCATACACCCATGGGCTCTTTCCCTACATCTCAGCTAAGCTTTTGAGATCCTTGCTGCCAGAGCCATGCCAAGATGACGACTTTCCTACACTTCTCTGCTTCCCCAACGCCTGTCCTTAGACCCTCCCCTTCATGCAATTGAAGCTGACAGATTGGGTGGGAGGGGTGACTGTCTCCCCCTGTGCCTACGGAGCCTCTTGGGGTTCAGTGCTAGTTTTCTAGGAGGACATGCCTACCCAACACGACCTATGATATGCAATATCTTGCATCTGTTTGTCATCCTCCTGAGAGAGGTGGCTTTTCCAGGCTTTAGTCCGCTTTGAAATTGTTTGCAAGGCGGACTTTTTTTTTTGTTTTTAAGTCAGGTAGGGTAAGTTCTTGAATTTTGTTTTTCTTTTAAGCAATTTCCTAGTATATTTTACATCTTTTAAAAACATTTTAAACTTTGTTTGACTATATGAGAAGGGAGGGAGGGAGGGAAGAAGGGAGGGAAGGAGGGGTGGTGGGAGGGAAGAAGGTAGGAAGGCAGGAAGGAAAGAAAGGAAAGAAAGGAAGGAAGGAAGGGAGGGAGTGAGGACCGAAAGACAAAGAAAGAAAGAAAGAAAGAAAGAGAAAGAGAGAAAAAGAAAAGGAAAAAGGAAAACAGAGTCTTGAGGGGCTAGAGAGATGGTTCAGTAGTTGAGGGCACTGGGTGCTCCTGCAGAGGACCTGGGTTCGATTCCTACCACCTATGTGGTGCCTAACAACTGTTCACAGCTTCAATTCCAGGGGACTCTGACGCTCTCTTCTGACTCTGCAGGCATTGCACAACACAGGTGCCCTTATATTACATGCAGGCAATACACTCACAAACATAAAATAAAAATAATTTAAAAAAACCCGAAACAGAGCCTTAATGGGAATGGAAATTGTGTTAAGTTTATAAGTTTATTTGCTTAGGATTACTTTCTTAATGATTTTGGATTGTCTTTTTAAAAAATTATTTATTTAATAACCACATGATTAGAAGAATCTGTATTTCATTACAGCATTAACATATTCAATAACAATTTCCAGAGCAAAGATTTTCAATATTGGCTCTAAATTTTTAGGTTCACATTTGAACTAATACAGTTATACATTATTGTACTCGGTATAAACCTTATAAGACATAAAATTGAATGAGGCTTTAAACTTTAAAAAAGATCTCCATTTCATTTTAGAATATATTGTTCCTTGCAGAAAGACTCATTGTTTTTGCTACTAACACTGAGATGTTGGCGCATGCATCTCTAATCTGTATGCATCTGATTATTATTAGTTCTAATCGGTTGCACTTGGATTCTTGTTACTTTCTGAGATACTTGGTACCTGAGCATGGACATAAAGTCATTGGGTAGAGTTTCAATGGAAATGTTTTTCACCTCTACTAATTAACATGAAGCAAATTTTTATTCTTCCTCAAATATAACTCATTTTTTATTTGTATTTCATACAGAACATGCCAAACAATCTTATTCATCTATATACCCACATCCCAAATGGCAACCTCCCATAGCACCCCCTCCTCCCCCGCAGAGCCCATATACTCTGTCATCCCTATTACTGTCCACTGCATTGTCGGCACCCCAGCCGTTCCCCAGTGCTTATCCATCTGCTGAATCTAGTCAGCTTGTCTAGAGTCCCTTGTTTTAGGAAGATCAGCTCTTCCTCATCTAGCAGCAATCAGTTGCCAATATTCCTTAGATAAGATTGGGGTCTGCTGTTCATTTTCCCAGTTCTATGCTGGGTTACTGTCTGGGAGTCTTTTGGGTCACCCTGACCAACAACTCAAAGGAAGGTATTTCCTGTCTGGCATTGTTTCTTGTTATGTAGCCTTTAGCTATACACATGGACTCTTAAAGAATTATATTGATCCTTTTAATCTTTGGTTATACCTTCCTTTTGGGTGTTTAAGGCCATACACTTGGTCCAGATCAACCAATTTATTTTTACTCTTAAAGTCGTTTGAAGATCTGTTCCTCAGGGGTCACATAGGCTTGGGAGGAGCCCCTGGCTCCTTTCTTTTACCAGTTCCATCTTTGTGAAGATAAGTCAAAGGTCCTACTCCACTGTGGCTGGCTTCACTTGGAAACATGTAGGAAATGTTTCCTCTGTGTTGATCCTCCTCTTTGTAGAATGGACATTGGTTCAAGTCCATTTGGAGGGGTCTCCATGGACTTCTTGATCAAGAGGACAGGTGACTCACCACAGTTATGGGACATTTTGAGAAATGCTCATAGTCTTCTAAAACTTAGTCGACGTAGGAGGGCACGGAGCAAAAACTATCCTTTCTGTCCCTCTGACCAAATTAGTATAGGCCTCAAAGTATGGTTGTTAAACATCCAAGGTTAGTTCCACCAGTCGGATGCTTTTAATTACCATGTGCCATGTGGAAAAAGCTTGAGCAAAGACTAAACATTTTCAGATAAACCTTGCCTAGACATATATTCCTTGAGCTAGTTGTATGTATAATTCGGCAGAATGTTGTTCGAATAATATGGTTCCCTCTGTTTTTTTTTTTTTTTAAATCTAGTTAGGAATTATTTATCTCGTGCATTGTCTAACCCTTCCACCATGATTTCCCCATTTAAAGTGCCCCCATTTTTCCCATTTCTCCCTTAATAATACCCTTCTCCTATGGTCCCACCTTTCTTGAGCTCCTTCTTTTCCTTTATCCACAAGGATAACCCTCCCTTCCCCCTCCATTAAACTAACCCAAGTTTAATCCATATCTCCCTTATTAGCACCTGTTTCCTACTGTTCTTCTCTTTCAGAGACTTTCTTTTCCTTTACCTCCCTGGTTCTTTTTCATTATCCTGGTTCCTGTAGTTATGTCTGGATACATACTCACTTATAAGGATTTGGTGCTAGGCTCCACATATGAGGGAGAACATACATCTTTTTTTTTTTTCCCCTGAGTCTATGTTATTTCACTTAGTATAACAGTTCCTAGTTCCATCCATTTACCTGCAAATTTCTCTTTATTTAATCTTTCTTTACTGCTGAATAGACTCCATTGTGTAAACATTCCACATTTTTGTTAACTACTAGTCAGTTGAGGGGCACTTAGGTTGCTTCCATCTCTTAGCTATTGTGAAAAGAGCACCAACAAACATGAGTACAAGTGTCTCTGCAATAGGATGAGTTCTTTGGGTATATGCCAAGGAGTGGTATAACAGGGCCAAATGGCAGGGCCATTTGTAGTTTTTTAAGAGTTCTCCACACTGCTTCCTACAGGGGTTGTACAAGTTTGTGATCCCACCAGCAGTGGATGAGCGGTCCCCTTTCCCCACATCCTCTCCAACATTTGGTATCATTTGTTCTCTTGATTTTAGACAGTCTGACTGGGGTAAGATGAAATCTTAAAGTGGTTTTAATTTGCATTTCCAATTGCTAATGATGTACGCCTTTTAAGATGCTTCTTAGCATCTTTATTTCTTCTTTTGAGAACTCTCTGTTCAGCTCCTTAGCCCATCTTTTAATTGGGTTACTTTCTTTCTTGATTCTTTGTTTTGAGTTCTTTGTGTTTGAGTTATATATTCTGGATGTTAAATCTCTATCAGATGTGTTGCTGGTGAAGATTTTCTCCCATTTTGTGGGTTTTCTCTTCACTTGTTTGATTGCTTCTTTTGATGTACATAATCTTTTTAGCTTAATGAGGTCCCATTTGTTGGTTCTTGACCTTGTTTCCTGAGCAATTGATGTCCAGTTTAGAAAATCCTTTCCTACCCTTGTATCTTGTAAGTTATTGCCAATGTTTTCTTCTAACAGTTTCAGAGTTTTGGGCTTCACACTGAGGTCTTTGATCCATTTAGAGTTGACTTTTGTGCAGGGTGAAAGAGGTGTTAAGTTTCATTCTTCTACAGGTGGAGATCCAGTTTTGCAAGCACCATTTGCTGATCATGCTGTCTTTCCTCCAGTGGAAATTCCTGGCCCCTTTGTCAAATATCAGGCGGCTGAAATTGCATGTACTCATATTTGGGTCTTCAGTTTTTTTCCATTGATCTACTGTAGCAGGAGGCCTCCAAAGATGGCAAGGACCCAGAGCCCTGGGATTCAGAGAGAATTCACTTCACTCCTTGGTCCACAAATAGCCCACCAAAAGGAGCCCAGGGCTCCATACCCTGCTCTCAAGCCTGGGGTCTCCTGACAGACTGCATGCCGTGGACCAATCAGAAAATGATACGCTGACTAAAGGGACTTGGGGGCAGAGAAAAGGGAAATATAAGGCATTCCCCCTCCTGCATTAAAGGAGCCTACAGCACCTCGCCTAGTGCTTGCTTCTACCCGACTCCTGGGGTCTGTGTGGTGACTCCGTGCCTCTTGCCCTCCCAGTCGGCAGGGGACCCGATTCAGGTGAGGGTCTTCACAGCTGGTCTGAGGACAACCCGCAACAATCTACAGGTCTATTTTTATGCCTGTACCATGTTGTTTTTAAGACTATAGCTCTGTAATACAGTTTAAAATCTGGTATAGTAACCCCCCCTCCCCCAGCATTGCTCTTAATGCTCAGGGTTTCTTTGGCTATCAGAGGTCTTTTGTGCTTCTATATGAACCTTAGGATTTTTTTTTTCACAATTCTGTGTAGAATGTCAATGGCTTTTGGTAGGATGGTCATTTTCACAATATTAATTCTTCCAATCCATGAGCATGGGAGGTCCTTCCATCTTCTGATGTCTTCCTCAATCTCCTTCTTTAAAGATTTAAAATTTTCATTGTAGAGATCTTTAATGTCTTTGGTCAGGTTTATTCTGAAATATATTTTTTTTTTTGCAGCTATTGTGGATATTGTGAAAGGGAGTGTTTCCATGCACTCTTTCTCTGATTGCTTGTTATTGATATATAGAAAGGCTACAGACTTTTGTAGATTTAGGATTATGTAACCTGTCACTTTACTGAATGTGTTAATAATTTCTAGGTGTTTTCTGGTGGAATTTTTGCCATCTCTTAGATATAATATCATTTTGTCTGGAAAAAATTATAATTTGATCTCTTCTTTTCTAATTATTACTCCTTTAATTTCCTTCTCTTGTCTATTGCTCTTGCAAGAGTTTCACGTACTATGTTGTAAAGGAATGGAGATAGTGGGCAGCCTTGTCTGGTTCCTGATTTCAATGGGAATGCTTCCAGTTTTTCTCCGTTTAGAAGGATGTTAGCTGTGGGTTTGTTATATATGGCTTTAATTATGTTGAGGTATGTTCCCTCCAGTCCAATTCTGTCTAGGGCTTTGAACATAAATGAATGTTGAATTTTGCCAAAGGCCTCCTCTGCATCTATTGAGATGACCATGTGCTTCTTGTCTTTGAGCCCATTTATGTGATTTATGACATTTATTGACTTATGTATATTGAACCATCCCTGCATCTCTGGGATAAAGCCAGCTTGATCATGGTGGATGATCTTTTTGATGTGTGTCTGTATGCAGTTTGCAAGTATCTTGTTGAGAATTTTTGCATCTATGTTCATTAAGGATATGGGTCTATAGTTTTCTTTTTTGGCTGTATCTTTACCTGGCTTTGGTATTAGAGTGATGCTGGCTTCATAGAAGAAGGAATTTGAAAGTTCTTGCTCCATTTCTATCTTTTTCAATAAATTAAGTAGCACTGGATGTAGATCTTCTTTAAATGTCTGGTAGAACTCTGCTGTAAATCCATCTGGTCCTGGAATTTTTTAGTTGGGAGGCTTTGTATTACTGATTCAATTTCCTTATATGTTATGGATCTGTTTAACCTGTTGATCTCTCCTTGATTTAGTTTTGTTGGTTCCCATGCTTTTAGATACCTGTCCATTTCTTTTAGGTTTTCAAATTTTGTAGCGTATAGGTTTTTAAAGTATTTCCTTATAGTGTTCTGGATCTTTTAAGTGTCTGTTGTGATGTTTTCCCTTTCATCTATGATTTTGTTGATTTGGAGGTTTCTGATTTTTTTAAATGTAGGCACTTAGAGCTCTAAGCTTCCCTCTTAGGACCGCTTTTACAGTGTACCAAAGGGATTGTTGTGTTGTGCATCCTTTTCATTTAGTTCCAGAAACACTTTTCTTTTTTAAAAATATTTTATTATATTTATGAGTTATATTGCCTGCATGTATGTAAATACACGCATGTCGTGCAATGCTTGTGGAGGTCAAACGAGAACATCAGATCCTCTGGAACTGGAGTTACAGATGGTTGTTAGCTGCCATGTGGGTGCTGGGAACCAAACCTGGGTCCCGTGCAAGAGTAACCAGCACTGTGTTGTATTGTCCTTTTCATTTAGTTCCAGAAATACTTTTCTTTCTTTCTTAATTTCTCTTTTGACCCATTCTTCCTTCAGGAGTGTGTTATTTAATCTCCATGTGTTCATGTGTTTACTAGGGCTTTTTCCTGTGTTGATTTTGAGCTTTATTGCACTGTGGGCTGATAGAATGCATGGAATTATTTGTCATTTTGTATTTGTTGAGGTTTGTTTTGTGCCCCAGTATATGGTCGATGTTGGAGAAGTTTCCATGGGGCGCTGAATAGTAAGTATATTCCTTGGTGCTTGGCTTGAATATTTGGTAGATGTCTGTTAGGCCCATTTCATGTATTGTATTCTTTAATTCAGTTGCCTCTCTGTTAATTCTCTGTCCTGTTGACCTATCTAATGGAAACAATGATGTATTGAAGTCCCCTACTATTAATGAGTTGGCATTAATCTGGGTCTTAAAGCCCTTTAGTACTGTTTTTATGAAGTTGGGTGCACCAGAGTTTAGTAAATAGATGTTCGGGATTGTAATATCTACTTGGTCAATTGTTCCTTTGATCAGAATGAAGTGGTCCTCTTTATCTCTTCTGATTACTTTTAGTTTGAAGTCTATTTTGTCAGATGTTAGAATTGCAATGCCTCCTTTTTTTGTAGTACCATTCACTAGGTATACATATTTTTTCATTGTTTTAGTTTAAAGTAGTTCCTGTCCTTAAAAGTGAGATGATTTTCTTGCAGACAACCAAAAGATGGGTTTTATTTCTTAATTCATTCAACTACTCTGTGTCTTTTGACTGGGGAGTTCAGTACATTGATATTTAAGGTTATTAATGAAAAAATGAGTATTGATTCCTGTCATTTTTATTTCTGTTCACATTCTTGGTATAGCTGTGCATTTCCACAGTTATACCTTCATTAAGTTTCTTTCCATAACCCCATAGGGTATAATCATTCCTTTCTTCAGCTCTTTCTATTGCTTCAAGAACTTGCTGAAGGGCTTGTTTTGTGGACATGAATTCTTTCAGCCTATTTATTTCATGGAAGATTTTTCTTTCCCCTTCGACTAAAATAGACATTTTGGCTGGGTATAGTAATCTGGGTTGGCATCTGTAGTCATTTAGAACTAGGAATACTTTTGTCTAGGCTCTTCTGGCTTTCATAGTTTGCACTGAAAAGTCAACTGTAATTCTGTTGGGTTTTCCTTTGTATGTGACTTGTTGTTTTTCTTTTTCAGCTTTCAGTATTCTCTCTTTGTTCTGCATGTTTAGTGTTTTTACTATGATGTGCCATGGAGCGTTTCCTTTCTGGTCCTGTCTGTTTGATGTTCTATATGCTTCTTGTATTTGTATGGGCATATCTTTAATTTTGGGAGATTTTCTTCCATGATTCTGTTGAAGATCTGGTCCATGCCTTTATCTTGGGATTCTGCTCCTTCCTGTATGCCTATGATTCCTAAGTTTGGTCTTTTTATGGTGTCACACAATTCCTGCATAATCCATTCTTGTGTTGTCTTAGTTTTCTCATAATCTTTGCTCGAGTGGTCTAATTTGTCCACATTATCTTCCAGTCTTGATATTCTGTTTTCCATTTCATTCATCCTGTTGGCGAGGCTGTCTCCTGTCATTTCTGATTGGCTTACTGAGTGTTTCATTTCCTTTTTCATTTCAGCCTAAGTAGTCTTCAATATTTCTAACTCTTTTCTGTATTCATTCAGAAGTCTATCCCTATCTTCTTTCAGTTCTTTGCTTTCTTTGTGTGTTCTTTAAATTCACTGAATTCTTTTATCATGTTTATTATTGTTCTTTTGAGTTCCATGTCCTGTGTTATCTCTAGGGAGTCCTCTTTGTACTCCTCTAGAGGACTGTTGGTACTTGGTGGGTATATATCATTTCATTTTTTCATATTATTATTTTTTCTCTGTGACTTTGACATGTGGATTTCTTTTGTAGTTTCTGATTCTTGTGTGAGACTCAGGCTTTCCTTTGTTGAGTTTAGGTCTGCTTCTTTTTGTAAAATTTATGTGCCTTTGTGGTTTACTTGCTGGGCATGAAAAGCGGGTTGTTCTAGGCTTCAGGTTCTCTCTTTTGATTTTATTTTGGAGTGGCCAAATTGCTTTCATCTTTAGGAGTTCCCACAGAGGCTCTAGTTGGTTGAAGATCAGATGCTCTCAGGCTTTCTCCTAAGGTCTGGATCCCTCCAGGAAAGATGTGGGCCTCAGAAATTTGGAGTAGGGCTGGCCTGGGAGCAGGACCCAGGAAAGATGCTTACCCCAGGAAACTGGTGGCTATGCTACCCAGGAATGCAAAGAAAGGTGGGGGAAGGAAGAGGCCCAAGGGCACCTGGGGACTATAGGGAAGAATTGTGTTGGTCTGGATGCAACGGATCAGGAAGCGGTGGGGATTCTGGGTCAAGAGGTCAGTCCAGGTGCCTGGGGTGCCAAGACAAGAAATTGGCCAGTACCCAGGCTAGGAAGAGAGATGAGGTAGGGGAGCTGTGAGGGTGAATGAGGCTGTCAGAGTCAACGCACGGTGGGCACCACGGGACTTACCCAGGAAAGATGCTTGCACCAGCAACCTGATGGCTGTGCAGCCCAGGGATGCAAAGGGATGTGGGGGTGGGACCAGGCCAAAGTGCTCCTGGGGATTGCAGGGAGGAATTGGATTGGTCTGGAAGAATTGGAGTTTCTTGGCCAAGAGGTCAGTGCAGAGGTCTGGGGTGCCAAGACAAGAAATGGGCCAGTACCCTGGCTAGGAGGAGAGATGAGGTAGGGGAGCTGGGAGGGTAAATGAGGCTGGGGGAGTCAAGGTACGGTGGGTGCCATGGTACTTTCCCAGGAAAGATGCTGGCACCAGGAGGCTGATGGCTGTGCCGCCCAGGAATGCAAAGGGAAGTGGGGACGGGGATTTTGGATCATCTATTCTGTGCACACATTGTTCTCTTTAATTAATTAGGTATGTGTTTTGTAGATTCACTGAGATTTTGGTAAATCAGAATGCTTAGTTAAGAATTTTACAATTTGTATTTCTATTATTTTTGACTATTGTAATTTCCTAAATGCTAGTACTAATGTAGCAATGGTGACTCTACATTTTTTTTTCTGCTGATTTTAGGGCAAGTGTTTGGCTTGTTTGCTGTTTGGGATGATGGCTCTGTGTAGGTGTCAGATGGAGGAGGTTTCTTCCTATTTAAGATTTTCTAAAACTGAAAATGTGAATATGCTGGATTCCATTGAATTTCCCTCTTTGCTATTTTTACATTACTTAATCAAATTTATACATTCTTTTCCACTTTCTAGGATTTTTAAACCACCATTCATTCCTTCCATAAACTCTACATGGTAATAAGATATTAAAATTTTTGCAGTTAGATTCTATATGCTGATATTCTACCAAGAATCTTTTCATCTGTTTATGAGGGATGTTGGTTCATACTAAGCTCATATCCAGATGCTGGGCTTGTCGGTGTGTCTTCATTTTCACAAAGAATGCAACAGGTTGACTTTATTATTACTTGCTATTTATTTATTTATTTATTTATTTATTTATTTATTTATTTATTCTGAATATGTAAAAGGATTGACCAGCAAAATCAGTTCTTTCATTTGGGCCACTTAGATTTTTTTGTTCACTAAAAGTTTATTTTCTTTAATTACCATATGGATATTTATATATTTTTTTGAGACGTTTTTGCAAGTAGAATTTTTATGGTAGTTTTCTTTTTTCACCACTTTTCAAATTTGTTGCCTTTCCCCCAAAATATTCCATTATCTTTTTAATATCTGTAAGATATGTATTAATGATCTCTTTATCTGATCACCCAGAAGTTCGTTAACTTACTGATCTTTTCAGAAGTTCAGCTTTCCTGTTTATTCATTTCCCTTCTGATCTTTTTTCTGTTGTGTGGATATCTAATCACTATCATTTTATTTCTACTTGTTTCTGAGTTCATTCATCTCATTTTACTTTAATTATCACTAAAACTTTAATTAATCGATTTAGATGCTTTTCTTTTCTAAGCACCTACAGGAGGGTTTCTCTCTAAACATTGTTTTAGTCAGTGCACATATTTTACTATGCGGTGTTTTTGTTACTTAGTTCAACATATATAAGAGGTTTCATTTATGACTTTTTTCTTCAGCCTATGAATTACTTAGAAACATGATTTTTGCTTCCCAATATTTGAGGTTTTCCAAGACATCTTATCATTAGTGATTTCTAATTTCATCCTATTTGTCAGAGTATATCCACTAGAATTCTATTGTCTCAGATCAATCCCTTAAAGTTTTTAGAAATTTTTTGTGGTCAACTTTGGTAAATATGCCATGACACTGGATTATACTTTCTGTTCTCACTGTGAAGAGTGTTCTATAAATGTCGATTAGATCAAGGTAGCTGAAAAGATGTCTTAAATATTTTATGTCTCTCCTGGTTTTCCCTCCTAACTATTCCTTCAGTTGTTGAACTATGGTTTTAATATCATCATGATGATATTGTCTGACTTTCTTTTTAATTTTTCTAATTGTCTGAGTATCAGCTCTTTGCTAGGTGTACACATATTCATAACTATTAGGCCATCCTTACAAATTTTTCTCATTTATCATTAGGAAATGTCTTTCTACCTGGAAATAATCTTTGCCTTCAGATCCCCTTTCCCTCTGTGAACACCATCCCTCTAATCTTTGTTTACTTACTTTTGACCAATCTGTGTCTCCAAATTTGAAATGCCTCTTTTAATGCCTCTTATTTACTGTGCCCTTCTTATGTGCTTTGATCAGATCTGAGTGTTAATTAGATTTTCATATCAGTAACACTTAGTGTAACTCTTTATTTTCTAAATTTTTACAAAAACTTTACTGAGAATTTCATACATGCATATAAGGTGTTTTGATCAAATCCATGCCCACTCCCTCCCCTCCAACATTCCTCCCTATGAAGAGGTAACCCTAAAATGTTTTAAGGATTAGACACAAGCTCCCAAATACTTTAGTTATTTTTGGCCTTGGAACAGAGTATGTTGCTAACAGGCCCAAGGACATTTTAACTTTTAGCCAAGAAACTGGCTACATTTCTTTGGGGTCTTTTTACCTTAGTTGCCTAGCCGATTCCTACCTCTTATTCTTATCACGCCATCCTCTGAAGGGGTTACCCAAATTGTCAATAGGGAACAGGGACACCGACAGCTCTGGCTTCTTCCATGCTGAACAAGGGAGGGACACAGGGTGAGACAATTTAAGCACCCCTTCAGTGGGTCTATCTAAAAGACTCCCAAATTGCATAACTATTATCTCTAAGGGGAGAAGAAAGTCCTTGAATCATGAATGGGAGATGTGAAGGAGAAGTAAAGGCAAGAGTAATTAGCATTACAAGTTCTAGACAGGGAACTGGAAAAAAGTCAGAACAGGGCAATTTTCTAAGGTTCATATGAGAGTCCATTGGAATTTCTTGACAAATGCTTCCAAAAAATCCCTCTATTGGGTTCTTCCTCATTTTTCTTATATCTTCCAAGGCTGGACTAGTTGGCTGGAAAGAGTGGCTGGATACTCAGGTGAGGGTCCAGTGACCCTGCTTGGCACTCCTTTAATGAATGAGCACAACTGTCAACAAGCCTGATTGTGACTATGTTTAGTGATCAGGCTAGCCAAAGTCGTGATGATGGTAGTTATTTCATGTAGAAGGGACTGCTGTATATTTCCATCTTTTTAAAAGGACCTGGAATTTAAAAGAGTTTGGTGCTAGGAGCCACATATGAGAGAGAACATGTGACATGTTTTTCTGCGTTAAGATCGCCTCACTCAAAATGACTATTTCTAGTTCTGTCCATTTACCTCTGAATTTCATAATTAAGTTCTTCTTGACCACAGAAGAAAATTCTATTCTCTAAATTTCCTTTACTTCCATTATCCACTCATCTTTTGATGGACATGTATGCCGTTTCTGTTTCCTGCCTATTGTGAATAGAGCACCAGTGAACACAAATGAACAAGTGTTTTGCAATAGGATGAGTCCTTTGGGTATATGCCAAGTAGAGGCATAACTGGGTCAAATAGTAGGTTCATCTTTAGTTTTTTAAGAGTTCTCCACACTGTTTTCCATAGAGGCTGCATGAGTTTACAATCGCACCAGCAGTGAATGAGTGTTCCCCTTTCTCCATATCCTCACCAACATTTGGTATCATTTGTTCTCTTGATCCTAGACAGTCTGGTTGGGGTAAGGTGATACCTTAGGGTGGTTTTATTTTGCATTTCCCTAATTACTAACGATGTTGAACACTTTTTGAGATGTTTCTTAGCCATCTTTATTTCTTCTTTTGAGAACTCCCTGTTTAGATCTTTAGTCTATCTTTTCATTGGGTCATTTGGTTTCTCAAGTCTTTGTTTTTTCAATTCTTTATGTATTCTGGATGTTAAACCTCTGTCAGATGTGTCACTGGTGAAGATTTTTTCCCATTCTGTGAGTTTTATCTTCCCTTTTTGATTGTTTCTTTTGCTGTACAGAAGCTTTTTAGTTTAATGAGGTCCCAATTATTAATTGCTGACATTAATTCCTGAGTAACATCTGTCTGATTTAGAAAATCCATTTCTACACCTATATCTTGCAAGTTATGCCAATATTTTATTCTACTAGTTTCAGGGTTTCCTGTTTCACATTGAGGTCTTTGATCCATTTGGAGTTGACTTTTGTGCAAGGTGAAAGATAAGGATCTAGTTTCATTCTTATACAGGTGGAGATCCAGTTTTGCCAGACACCACTGATGCTCTCTTTCCTCCATTGTGTGTTCTTGGCATCTTTGTCAAATATCAGGTGGCTGAAATTGCATATATTCAGGTTTGGATCTTCAATGATGTTCCATTGATCTATGTGTCTGTTTTTGTGCCAGTACCATGCTGTTTTATGACTATGGCTCTGTAGTATACTTTGAGATCTGATATAGTAATCCCCCCAGCATTGCTCTTTGTGCTCAGGGTTGCTTTGGCTATCCGGGGTCTTTTGGGCCTCCATATGAATTTAAGGATGCATTTTTCTAATTCATGAAGTATGTCATAGGGATTTTGATTTGGATTACATTGAATCTATATATTGCTTTTGGTAGGATGCTCATTTTAAAAATATTAATTCTTCCAATCCATGAACGTGGGATGTCCTTCCATCTCCTGTTGTCTTCCTCAATCTCTTTCTTTAATGATTTAAAATTTTCATTGTAGAGACCTTTGGTGTCTTTTTTCAGATTTATTCCAAGATATTTTAATTTTTTTGTAGCAATTGTGATGGGAGCATTTCCCTGTATTCTTTCTCCAACTGCTTATTATTGGTATATAGAAACACTACTGGTTTTTGTAAACTGATTTTATAACCTGCCACTATACTGAAAGTGTTGATCAGTTCAGGGGTTTTCTGGTGTAACTTTTGGGATAATGAACATAGTTGCAAAAATTCTCAACAAAATACTTGCGAACTGCATACAGACACACATGAAAAAGATCATATGTTAAAGAGGAGTGGAGATAGTGGACAGCCTTGTCCGGTTCCTGATTTCAATGGGAATGCTTCCAGTTTTTCTCCATTTAGAATATCGGCTGTGGATCTGTTATATATGGCTTTAAATATTTTGAGGTATGTTCCCTCCAGTCCAATTCCCTCTAGGACTTTGAACATAAACGCATGCTGAATTTTGTCAAAAGTCTTTTCTGCATCCATTGAGATGACAATGTTGTTTTTGTCTTTGAGTTCATTTATTCAATTAATAACATTTATTGACTTGTATATATTGAACCATCCCTGCATCTCTGGAATAAAGCCTACTTAGCTGCATATATGCTGTGAAGGCCAGGATTGAAATGCTAGGGTCTAACATGACAAATGCTAGCACTGGCAATCTGGGGATAGATGCAAAAATTCTCAACAAAATACTTTCAAACCGCACCTTGGTTGGTGGTCTTCTTTAAATACCTGGTAGAATTCTGCTGTAAATCCATCTGGGCCTGGGCCTTTTTTAGTTGGGAGGCTTTGTATTACTGTTTTGATTTCCTTATATGTTACGGGTCTATTTAAACTGTTGATTTCTTCTTGGTTTAACTTTGGAGGTTCCCATGATTTCAGATATCCATCCATGTCTTTTAGACTTTCAGATTTAGTAGTGTATAGGTTTTTAAATATTCCCTTATAAGGGTTTGGATCTTTTGGGTGTCTGTTGTGATGTTTCTCCTTTCATCTCTGATTTTGTTGATTTGAATTTGCTCTTTCTTTCTTTTGGTTAATTAGGATAAGGGTCTATCTATCTTGATTAGCTTTTCAAATAACCAGCTCTTAGATTCATTGATTCTTTGTTTTGATTTCTTTGTTTCTATCTCATTAATTTCTGCTCTGATTTTTGTTATGTCTTCTCTTCTGCTGGGTTTGGATTTCATTTGTTCTTGCCTTTCCAGTGCCTTGAGTTGCAGTGTTAGGTCATTTATTTGGGCTCTTTCCAATTTTTTAATGTAGGCACTTAGAGATATAAACTTCCTTCTTAGGAATGCTTTTAATGTGTCCCAGAAGTTGTATTGTGTTGTATTGTCCTTTTCGTTGAATTCCAGGAATTCTTTTATTTCTTTCTTAATTTCTCCTTTGACCCACTCATAGTTTAGGAGTGTGTTGTTTAATCACCACAAGTTCGTGTAGTTACTAGGGCTTCATCCAGTGCTGATTTTGAGCCTTATTGCTTTGTGGTCTGATAGAATGCATGGAATTATTTCAATATTTTTGTATTTTTTGAGGTTTGTTTTGTGCCCCAATATGTGGTTCCATGATGTTCTGAATAGAAAGTGTATTCTTTGGTGTTTGTGTGGAATAATTGGAAGATGTCTATTAGGTCCATTTGATGTATGGTATCATTTAATTCAGATCTCTCTCTGTTTATTCTTTGTCCAGTTGACCTGTCTAGTGGAGACAGTGGGGCATTGAAGTCCCCTACTTTTACTGAGTTGGGGTTAATCTGTGTCTTAAAGCTCTGTAGTGCTGTTTTTATGAATTTGGGTGCACCAGAATTTGGTACATATATGTTAAGGACTGTAATATCTTCTTGGTTAACTATTCCTTTGATCAGAATGAACTGACTCTCCTTATCTCTTCTGATTAGTTTTACTTTGAAGTCTATTTTGTCAGATATTAGAATTGTTACCCTTGCTTGTTTCTTAGTGCCATTTGCTTGGGATATTCTTTTCCATCCTTTTACCTTAAGGTAGTGCCTGTCGTTGAAGATGAGCTGGATTTCTTGCAGACAGCAAAGAGATACGTTTTGTTTCTTATTCCATTCGCTTAGCCTGTGTCCTTTGACTGGGGAGTTCAGTCCATTGATATTTAGGGTTATTATTGAAAGGTGTGTATTCATTGCTGTCATGTGAAAGGTGTGTATTTCATTGCTGTTTGTGTTCTCTGTGTAATTTTGTGTTTCCTAGATTATATCTTTGTTTATTTTCTTTTGTTGCCCCAAGGTATAATTGTTTCTCTCTCAGTTCTCTGTATTGCTTCAAGTATTCTTTGAAGGGCTGGTTTTGTGGACATGTATTCTTTCAGGATGTTCATGTCATGGAAGATTTTTCTTTCCCCCTCAACTATAACAGACATTTTTGATGGGTATAGTTTTCTGGGCTGGCATCTATTGTCATGTAGAACTGCTAATACCTTGGTCCAGGCTCTTCTGGCTTTCGTAGTTTGCATTGATAAGTCAGCTGTAATTCTGATGGGCTTTCCTTTGTTTGTGACTTGTTGTTTTTCTTTTGCTGCTTTCAGTGTTCTCTCTTTGTTCTGTACACTTAGTGTTTTTACTATGATATGTTGTGGGGAGTTTATTTTCTGATCTTGTCTATTTGGTGTACTATGTACTTCCTGTATTTGTTGTGGATGTCTTTCCTTAATTTCTGGAAATTCTCTTCTACAATCCTGTTTAAGATCTGGTCAACACCATTAACCTGAAATTCTTCTCCTTCCTCTATTCCTATGATCCATAGATTTGCTCTTTTCATGGTGTCCCACATCTCTTGTATATTCCATTCCTTTGTTTTTTAAAAATTTTCCATACTCTTTGCTTGAGTGGCCCAGTTCTTCAACTTTATCCTCCAGCGTTGATATTCTGTTTTCCATTTCATTCATTCTAGTGGTGAGGCTTTCGCCTGTTGTTTCAAGTTGGCTTATTGAGTTTTGCACTTCCTTCTTCATTTCTGCCTAACTTTTCTTAAATATT
>NW_008329624.1:585680-633811 GCF_000622305.1 Nannospalax galili
TTTTGTGAATTCATTCAGAAGTTTATCCCTATCTTCTTTTAGTTCTTTGATTTGTTTGTGTGTTGTTTAAATTCGTTGAATTCCCTGATCATGTTTATGATTGTTCTTTTAAATTCAATGTCCTGTGTTATCTCTAGGGGATTCTCCTTGTAGAATTCTTCTACAGGATTGATGGGCTTTGCTGGGGACATAGTGTTTTGGCTTTCCATTTTATTATTCTTTCATTGTGGTTTTGGCATGTGAATTTCTTTTGTTGTTTATGATTCTGGTATGAGAATTAAGTTGAAGTATGCTTCTGTTTATATTATCTGGGAGTCTATATCGTTTCTTTATTGGTTATGTAAAGCTGGTTGGTACAGGGTTCAGGTTCTTTCAGTTTTATTTTGGAGGGAACTGATGGTTTCAGATCAGCTATTCAGGGGTACTCACAAAAGCCCAATTCAGGTTCCAATCAGGCACACTCAGGCTTCCTTCACCATGTGGAGGCAGGATCCAGGGTCTCTCAGGCAGTCCTGTGCATTGTCAACCCTATGCCAGAGGGAGGTCAGAGCGGGGCCAGAACTCGGCCCTCTCTGGTGGTCTGCTGAGATCCCAGACTTAGCCTACCAAAGCCAGATCTGCCCTGGGACCTTGGGAGAGGCCTCACAAAATCCCAGGTTGGGGAATGGTATGGTGCAATTAGGGGAAGCTCACCACCACATGGAGGCAGGATGGATGGGGGCGCCTCTCAGAGGGTTCTCAGAGGGTTCTCAGGGCCTCTAGTAGTTGGAGGCCAGAGGGAGGCCAGAACCCAGCACTCTCTGGTGGTCTGCTGAGCTCTGAGCAGCTACCCCGATGATGGAGGTCTGAATTCACCCTCTCAGGCTGTCTGCTAGGATATCAGCCTTACCCTACCAAAGCCAGATCTGCCCTGGGGCCTTGGGAGGGGCCTTTAATGTAACTCTTTATATGCTTAGGCTATCATTGTCCATTTTATTGTCTTTTCTTTGTGCTCCCCCTTTCTTTTTCTTCCCTTTTTTAAGGTTATTCAAATGATGTTTACATTCTATTTTGTTTTGCATGTTGCTATACTTCATTATTATTCCATATCATTATATATATTATCATTATACTTTTAAAATATGAGTTTCATTTTATTTTATTTATTACTTTATGTTGTGTGTATCAGTATATTATCTGCATGTATGTAAGTGTGTCCATGTGGTGCAATGCTCATGGAGGTCAAAAGAGGGCTTCAGAACTGGAGGTAAGGACAGTTGTTATCTGCCATGTGGGTGCTGGGAACCAAGCCCAGGTCCTCTGCTAGAGCAGCCAGTGCTCTTGACCATGGAGCCATGTCTCCAGCCCTATGAATTTTAGTTTCTTAAATATATGTATTTTGGGAGGGAACATGCATGTGCCATGGCATGCATATGGAGGTCAGAGAACAGCTTGTGGGAGTCAGTTCTCTCCTTCTACCAGATGGGGCCCAGGGATCAAAGTCAGGGTACCAGCCTTGGTCACAAGTATCTTTGCCCACTGAGCCCTCTCAGTGGCCTAAAATGTGACTTTCATAGAGACAGAAATCTATATTGCAAAGTTTCCCCAGTACCTATAGTGAATATTGCATAAATTATGTCAAATTAGAAAACGTATGATAATGATGTCTCTTTGGTAGTTATTTCCCCACAGATTTTATCATACATTGTCTTTATATACACCCATGGCTACATATCTTCATAATTTCATAATTGATGCTATAATTTTTACTTTAAAAATACATATTTTATGAGACTCAGGAAAAGTATCTTTTCAGGTATTTACCAGTTCCAGTGCTTTTCATTTGATTCAATTTTTTCCCCTGAATGCATTTCTCTTCAGCCTGGAGAAATGGATTGAGAATTTCTTTTTATTGCTGACATATTTTGTTGTATTTTTTGGCTTAAAATGTTATTTCAGTTTGATTTCTAAAGATATATTTCACTTAATATAGAATTCTGCATCTAATTTAATTTCAGTGTTTTAGGGATAGGGATTGCCTGTCTCTAGCCTTCAGATTTTCTAGTGAGAGATCTGTGATTATCTGTGCTGTGATTCTTCTGTATTTGAGATGCTTTTTTCTTTCTCTTTTTTCTGACTTCTTTCAAGTTTTCCTTCATATCTTTGAGGTTTTTCAGTTTGGACCATGATGTGTTTAGACAGAATTTTCTTTGCATGTGTCTTCTCCTGGGGTGTGTGCAGGGCGTGAACTTCTTCAGTACATATTTTTATGACTTTCACATAACTTGGGAGCCTTTCGACCATTTTAAATTTAAACATTTTTCCTGCTACATTTTTCATTCTCTCTTTTCCTTTCAAGACTCCTGTGATGCACTTGTCAGACTTTTTGATGTTTTATATAACTTTTTCAGACTCTATTATTTTCTATCTATATTATATTGGATACTTTTTCTTAAATTATGTTTTTTAATCACTTCTCTTTCCTCTGATGCTGAGTTCAGTGAGAAGGATGCTTTCATTTTCCTTTTTGCAATCTCATAATGCATCAATGCACTGTGATCATAGTCACCCTCATTATTCTATCTTAGCCCCTCCCACTTCCCATCAACCCCTTTCTTTCAAACAAATCCACCTCCTTCTTTCATTTTCTTTAGCCACTGATTTTAATTAAGGTTGATTACATCATCATGTGTTTGGGTTATTATCTGGAATATGGGCAACTTACCAGTGGCTACACTTCTGAAGAAATACAACCACTCCCTTGGAAATATTTAACTGCCAGTAGCTCCTCAGGAAGGGGTGGGGTCTCACGAACCTTTCCTCCATCTAAAATAGAATGTTGAGGGCCCAGTCTTGTGCAGGTCTTGTGTAGGTAACCACAGCTGGTGTATGTTCATGATTATAATGGCCATGCCATAGCGAGAAGATGGTGTTTCATAGCATCCCTCCTCATCCCTCTTATATCCCTGTCCCTTCTTCTATAATATTCCCTGGGTCTTAGAGAGGGTGATATTGATGTCCATTTTAGGGCTGATATTTAGCAGTCATTTATATGCAACATTTGACCAGTTATGAGTTTCCTTCAGACTGTTTCTGTTTCTCTAATGAGATTCTTGTACTCATTTTGAGTACTTTTAAAAAAATATTTTACTCATTTTTATTTTATGTGTATGAGCGTATTGCCTGCATGTAGGTAAGCGTACCCATGTCCTGCAATGCCTGTGGATGACCAAAAAGACCATTGGCTCTCCTGGAACTGGAGTTACGGTTAGCTGCCATGTGGGTATGTGGATGCTGGGATTCCAACCCAGGTCTTTTGCAAGAACAACCAGTGTTCTTAACCACTGAGCCATCTCTCTAGCCCGAGTACTTGTTTTTTAATGTTATGGAAAGTAATTATAACAGCTGCTTAAATTAGTTCATGTGATAATTCCAGTATTTTATTCAGTTCAAAACTAGTATCTTTTTATTATCTTCTTTGTGAAAAGGGGTCCCATTTTCACATTTCTTTGTATGATAACTTTGGATTGTGTACTGCCCACAGTGAATGTTGTGTTCTGTGGAGTCTGGGTTCTGTTATGCAGAAAGTCAGTGCTTTGTTTTATTAGGCTACGAATCCAGTGAGAGTCACCCTTAAGAACTGTCTTGCTCTCTTTGGATGATTAAGTCTCTAATCATTTCTCAAATGCTTTACTGGCTGGTTGGTTTTGAGCCTGCTACATATAGTATGACATCGAGGGTCCCGTCAGTCTTGTGTTGGTTAACACTCAGAATGTGGGCCTCTACAATGCTGGATCACTGATTTCTCTTAACAGTTGCTTGGGGTCCTTTCTGTGTTCTACTTATCTAGAAAGACATCATGGTTCTTACATGGTTTTAGCCCCCTGAACTCACTGTTTTACTGCTTAACCTTAATACCATCATGAAAAAAAATTAAACAAAAGGAGGGAGTCCATTCTGATGTCCATTTCTTCTTTAAGTTTTGACTTCCCTATGTTACTAATGTATTTTCTCTACAGTTTATTCTGGTTTTCAACAAGAAACGTTGACTTATAGAGAGATTATTTTACCATTTTAGGGGCTGAGCTTCAAGTTAAAGGGAATTTAAAAAGAAAACCTTTGCTACTGACAACAAATCTTGAGAACTGCACCATGAGCTAGAATTTCAGTTCAGATAGATTCTAGTGTTCTAGATAAGATTTCATTGCTTAGCTCTTTGTAACTTTCAGTAAGTGGATAGATGTTTGCAAATCACCAGCTTTGTCCTTAAACTAGTGAGTGAGCCCACCTCTGTCAAATGCACAAGGTATGAATCAGAGCCTGTTCACATGATTAAATCTGGTTCATTAGCATCACACTAATCATGTACTGGTACCACTCCTATACAATCAGAACTTCCTAACCAGCTCACCTCACATTTGAATTTTTCTTCCTAAAAATATTTGTAAAATTGTAGCCTTCCACTGCTCAGATGTATGTTTTGAACTTCCATTCCTATGAATTCGTAACAATTGAAGTGTTTATTCTCTGTGTGTTTCTTTACCATGCTTCCGAACATGAGTTATTTATTTAAATTAGAATTAGTTAATTATTTAAATTAGAATTTGTTTAAATTAGAATTAGTTATTATTTAAATTAGAATTTAAAGAGTTAGAACAAAGTCTACATAGGTAAATTTACCGCTGTGGCAATTTCTTATCCTCTTTCCCTCCTCTTCTTCCTCCTCCTCTCCTGTTCTTTCTGACATTTTCTCCCTTCCTCTGTCTCATAATTAATCTTCTATTTTCTTCTGGATGGAGTTCATTGATATGCCTCATCCTCACTAACTTCCTGGCCTCTTCTCGTTACTGTCTTCCATTTCTCGTCACCATCCTCAGACTTCAAAGGGTCACTCTCTTAGTATTTTCAACTCTTCTTTCTTTACCCTCTGAGAGTGTTCAGTCCCTGGGAAACACTAAGCTTGTTCTTGTCCTTACCACGACTGACTTCTATGTCAGTAAATCTCATGGTTGTTTCTCAGTAATCATTTTATCCAGCCCATTAACAACATTGGACAGAGGTGACCCATCGCTTTTCTTTGGAAGGCTTTTTTCATTGACCTATGACTAGAGCCACTTGGTTTTATCTTACTTTGTCCATCATGCTTTCTTACAAATCTTTTTCTTTTTAATTAATTAATTAATTAATTTTATATGTATGAGTGTTTTGCCTGCAGGCCTGTAAGTGTACCTGTGTTATGCAATGCCCATGGAGACCAGAAGAGGGCATTAGATCCCCTGGAACTGGAGTTACAGATGATTGTTAGCCACCACGTGGGTTTTAGGACCCGAATCTGGGTCATCGGGAAAACAGTCAGTGCTTTTTAATCCCTAAGTCTTCTCTTCAGCCTCAAATTTCCTTTTTTTGATCTCCATGACTTCTGAGGGTTGAACTTCTTGTAATTGTCTCTGATTGTATTCACTCTGTTGACAATCTCATCTAATCTTGTGCATTAAATACCAAGTTCTGGCTTGTCTTCTCTCAGTTCTAGACTCAAACATTTGGTGGCCTACTAAACTGACTTTCTGGTAGCATCTCAAATCAAACATGTTGAAAAGGGTTCATTTTCCTGCCAAATCTTTTCCTCTATATCTTACTAATTTTAAGATTATGATTTAATTATTTTAATTGTGCCAACTCCCAAACATAGGTTTCTCTTTGACTTTCAGTCTTTTACACCTTATATCTAGTCCGTCTGAAAGCCTTGCTCCCTTGGCTTTCACATTATACCAAAAGCTCCGACACTGTCTCAACCTCAATGTCCATTCCAGTCTGGGCCACCGTTCTCTGTTACTTGGATATTTCCAGAATCATCTAATCAATCACCTTGCTTCTACTTTTGCGCACTTATTTTACATTATTAAAAGATCCTAAAGAATGTTGCTGTTAAAATGTTTAAGTCAAATCTTGGCATTCTTTTGCTCAAGTCTCTTCAATGGCTTCCCATCTCATTCAGAGTAGAAACTAAAACCCCTAGCTTGTTGTTAGCGACCTGTACTGCCTGGTTGCCCGTCTTCCTGCATGTTGTAGCCTGTTGTTTATTCTTTTTCTTATGCAGAAGGTGGGGATGTTGCTAAGGCTTGAACGTGGGGCCTTGTTCATGCCAGGCAGGTACTCTGTCCGTGAGCTACACCCCTAGCGCTGCCTTGTTTTCATTTACCTTCTAGCTACACTCTGTTTGTTCCTCCTTGAACATACCAGATAAACTCTAGCGTGACAATTTCTGTGCATGATGCAAGGATTTGATGGGATAGAAGCCATGGAATGTAATGCTTTAATTTTTACAAGAATAATATAATTATGGACAGAAATAAAAGTCAGTACAAAAAACATATTTTATTACTATTGTTATTATCATATTGCCATCAAGGATCATAGCAAGTTATAAGCCAAGTTCTTAAAGCTAACTAATGTGAGCAATATTTTACTTGCTTGTGCTCTGCAAAGTCCACCTGAGTCTACTAGACAGCTGGTATTAACATGACAAAACATGTATACTGATTGGACATGCATTTATGAAAATTAAAAATGGAATTGGTGGGTAGAGCTAACCTCCTTTACCTCCCATTATTGTTAGTAGGCATAATAGATCATGAAAGCAAATTTCTTCCACTGTGCCATGTAGTGCCAGGTCAGCTTTACTAGTGGCATTCTGGATAAACTGCATTTTTACATTTTCTAAGTGCAAGTTCTCAAAGGAAAATAGGGATTATTTTGAGAAAAATTAGAGTAGCAAATGACAATGAAAAAGGACGTTAAAGAAGACTGTGTCGCTCAGTTAGAAACAGCAATTATGTTGACCCTGGACTGGAAGCGGTTCTTGAGAGGAATGAAATAATAGAGGCTTCCCCGAGGGCATAGACCACAAGGGTGCTTCCAGGCTACTCTGCAAATGACAACTTAAGGATGTGCCAGAGGACTTTCTCTCCGAAGCATTGTTCTTTCCTAGAGTAGCACATGAAAGAAGGTTACAGATGCATTTTCTTCTAATAGTTGAAATGTTTTCTGTGGCTCTAGAACAGTTTGTTTATAGTCTTGGCGAGCTTGTGGGTGCTGACTCTGTTGATCGCTCAAGGTCCCTTTCAACTCTTCATTGTATTACTCTATAGTTAATTAGTGAATAAGAGTGACTTCCAATTAATGTCACAATTAAGGCTGAAGTAGGGCTAAATCCTTGGCACTTCTGAAAGACATATAGATACGGTTTCCTTTTAAGATGTTTTTAGAGGTCAGCTTGCTGAGCTATCCTAGTCATCTGCCTTTTGGCACCAGTGAAGGGCCATGCTGTTTATCATAGGGCAAAGCTTGATGGGAAATTAGTAATCATATGCCATAGCATGGCAAAAGATCAACTGTTTTGCTTCTGGCAAAAGCTAATGATTTTTTTTTGCAAGAGCAGCATAATATATGATTTACCTTCCATTTTTCTCAGAAAATTAAAAAATGCATATATTTCTGCAAGAGTGAGCCCTAATATTGTAGAAAAATCTAAGAATCATCTAAAACAATAGCTTAGCATAAATAAAAAAAGATTGGCTAATACAGCACAACAAAAAATAATATTGCACTTGCCTCACTGCCCTGAATATCTGCAAGACATAAAAGTTTCACCAGAAAACAAAACTGTTTAAATAATAAATGGCTGCTATCAACTACAATGGGAGCAATTATAGGGGCACCCCCAAATAATTCTATAAACAATGGGTTACAGCTGTACTGAGAGCTCTGTGTTTTGTTTTGTAAAACATATTTCACTTCTAAATTAAGGAAATATTTTTATGTATGAGTGCGTCAGGTCATTGAATTAAGACTCTGTGTCTTTTGCAAACTAGTGAACTCCCTGAATACTCCAAATATAATACAAGCAAACATAATAAAGCTGAATTCCTCCTATTGTAGAAAACTTCTTCTTTCAATATGTTCAGATGATGCCTAGTGATGTACTTAAAGCCCCGCTCATTGTAACAGTCCTATTATTCCTATCATTGCAGTTAGAAAGTATCACTGTAGTTCATGAAAGAGAAGCAGGTAATAAAAGGAACAAAGGGTGAGTGAAACCACAGTTTTAGTTATCCAAAAGAAAAAGTGATCTGTTTATTATAAATCCATGTGGAGGACTGTTGGTCATTAATTTTAATCCGTGTTTACTTACTCCAGTTTTCATGGGTGACTAATATGGCACATAGCCCTCTCATGATGTAAATGTATCTATTCTGAGCTTTCCTGTTGAATTATTCATACACAAGGCAATTTGCTTAAAGAATGTTAGAATTTCTCCCTTAGGAAATAGACACATATTTGTAATTATTCTTCACAAAAAAAGAAAAAAAAACGTTAAATAAGTCTATTGGTAGTTTTTGCTTACCTATTTCTTCTGTTTGTAGCCCCTCCTCCCATGTGTGTGTGGTGTACACTGATGCATAGAGACACATGTGTATGTACATGTGCAGGTGTGTGTGCAGAGGCTGACATGGAATCTTCAATCACTCTTCCATTTTTATTTATGGAGGCAGAGTCTCTCCCTGAACTGGGATCTCCCTTATTGTTTAGCTGGCTCTGGAGATCCCGGGTTTCTGCCTCTGGGGTGCTGGAATTACAGGCAGGACACATACCTACCGGACTTGTATGTACATACCTGGGATCCAAGCAGAGATCATCAAACTCTTACTTGGCTCCTACGTGGGTGCCTGGGATCCCAGCTGGGATCGTCAAGCTTCTTGGCAAGTGCTATAACTGCTGAGTCATCTCCCAAGTCCTTTCTTACCATTTCTACTTTCCAATCTATGTTTCTTAACTGACTTTACTGGAAGACTAAAAACTAAATTCTTGTCTATCTTTACTAACATGGCAAGAATTTGGGAGGTGAGGTGGGTTATTGAATGGAGACATCTATCATTCATATAGAGTTGGGGATTGACGCTGAGTCTTTGTCTCACTTGGACCATAATTTTATGACATCCAAGGCAGAAGAATGTGTGGAACAGCCTTAGCTGCCCTGTCTTGTTCATGGTTTCTGAATCATTAGGCACCATGTGACTGCTTCCTTCTCAGTCATCCTCTATTGACTTCATAAAAGTGTTAGAATTGTCAGTTGCTCAAGGACAGAAACAAACCAGGCACGGTGGCTCATGCCGTAATCACAGTAATTGGGAGGCTGAGGCAGGAGAATAATTGTGATTTCAAGATCAGGCCGGCATATATAGCAAGCTCTAAGCCAACCTGGCCTATGATGTGAATTTTGAATTAGGAATAGAAATGGGGGAGTCAGGAAGGAAATAAAGAAGGAACAGCTGAGGAGCTGATGTGCATCCTCATTATTTTTAATGATTCCTCAAAACCCAGCTGTGACAGTGTGGGTACATCTCCTCCAAAGGCCTGTGTGTTAAGGGCAGAGTCCCTAGCACAACACTTTTGGGAGATGGTAGCAACTTTAAAGGTGGGACCAGGTGGGAGAAAGTGAGATCGTGTAAAATCACAAGTGTGTCGTATAGGTTGAATACCAGAGCTCAATACCAACCCAGGCAATGCAGTGAAACCCGACTCACAAAAAACAAAAAGAAAAAAAAATTGATGAAATATTTTTGCAGTCCATAAGATACCATAAGCTCTTCAAAAGCTTTTAGAGGTTATGTTTGCTTTGAGTTTCACCAAAAGCAGAATTTAAGGGTATAAACAAGTTCTTATGGCATTCAATAACCAAGGCTTGACCTCTTTAGGATATGCTGTGTGTGGAAGGCAGGGAGGTCTCTCTATGATCAAGTGAGGCATAGGCTCCCTGTTTCCTCTATATTCTCATAAAAGTCAAAATTAGTTCTCATCCTCTCGTTAACTCGCCACCCAAGACCCTGAACTGAGGGGGTTCATGAGCCATGTTTGTCCTTCATGTCACTTACTTGTTTAATCCATGCAGGCTTTGTTCAGTGCTAGCATTTGTTCTCTCGTGTAGTCCTCCTGTGAACATTCACTGAATGGCCAGTGTGCCAGGTGTAGGGCCAGGTGCCACGGATACTATAGCAATTACGATCAACATGCTTCTGTCTTCACAGGCTTTATATTGCCAGAGGTTCCCAATCTTGACACTTCTGAGAATGGATAATTCTGTCGTGGAGTGTTTAATAGCAACCCTGGGCTCTACCAACTACATATCATTAGCCATTAGCTCTAGTTGTGAAGATTGAAATGTCTCCAGGCACTTCCAAGTGTTCCTTCAGAAACAGCCCTGGAGAATGCTGTGGTAATTCTGCGTAGCATGAAAAGGAGCTGGCATTTGAAATGGTGCAGTTATCTCTGGTTTACAGACAGAGAAACTGAGACACATTAGAGAATGTAGTGTGGCTTCTCTTGGAAGACACAGACAAATCTGTGTGTTAACCCAGGTGGGGCACTTCTTCCCAAGTCTGACTTGGGAACCAGGGAATTGCTGGAGTTATTTACGGGCGGATGACTGAGGGGAAGCTTACAGAAGCTGGAGTGGCTTGGGCAGTCTCACCACGGAAGATTCTACCCAGTGACTCTCAAAACTTCTTCACTGGAGCTTCCTGCACACAGCGTTCTCCACAGAAGCGTCCACTCCTCCCTCAACAACTGTTTACTGCTGATATAACACTGGGCAGAGGCTTCAATAGCTTCCTGAGTTCTGTGAGATTCTGGAGTCTTGGAATGTTCTTCTGAGTTTCATGAGTCTTATGGTCCTCCTTTCTCCATGCAAGAGAAAACACCTATACAACAAAAAAGATAATTGATTCAGGTGAAACACATATTAAATATCTAAAGTAAACTTACAACCACTATCCTTTGACTTTGTAATTCTCTTTTTAAGATTTATTTATGTATTTATTTATTATTCATATGTGTGTATGTGTGTGTGTGTGTGTGTGTGTGTGTGTGAGCCTGAGTGAGTTTATGTGTGCCATGTGTGTCAGTATCCACAGAGGCCAGAAGAGGGCATAGGAGTCTCTGGAGCTGGAGTTACAGGTAGTCATCAGCCATCATGTGTGTGCTGGGAACTGAACTTGGATCCTCAGCAAGAGCCATCTTTCCAGCCTCCAGAAATAAATTTCAAATTGGACAAATGGAAAAAATAGACCAGGTAGGTAGAACTGCTATAAAGTTTAGAGAAAATATTGCTACTGGTCAAATAGAACAGCTTTGGTCACAGATCTTATGGAAAGTGAATTTAATTGTTTATTAAATATAGGAATATCACTATATAGACAAAGGCCACTTAAATAAAATAAAGCTTTGGGTTTGTTTGTTTTTGTAAACAAAACTCTGATAGTACAATTGCTAAGTGTTCTAATGACAAAGGAAAGTTTGGGGATTGTCTGAAACACAGACAATGATAGATATGAAAAATTTTAAAATGGTATCTGGAGGGTAAGTCCCAGAGTGAGCTGTGTTTGCAGCAAAGCAGAAGCAAAGAAGGTCGGCTCTGTGCTTGGAGCAGGTGACAGGATGCTAGCAGGTAGTGCTGAAAGAGCAGGAACCCTTGGCTTCCATTCTGTCAGGTCAACGCCATCAAGGAAAACCACATTTTTTGATCAGAAGAAAAAAAATATTAGTGCAATTTTTTTTTAACTCTAAGCCCAAAAACGTGGAAAAAGTCACAATGTACCTGATTTGTATGTTAGAATTGTTTCATTTCTTCATTCATTCCAGTATTAACTGAGTGTCTACCCCACACTATATAAGAGCAGGTCCTGTGTTCAAGCATTTCAACCTTTAGTGGAGAAATCCAGAAAGAAAATAAACAAGGAACCATATCTGAGATACTTAAAATTCGGGGCTGCCCAAAATTCCATGTACCATGTAGGGAAACACTTAGGACTCAATGGTGACCTGACCTGGTGGAAGAAAGGGTTAGCTGAGGTTACAGACTTCTCAGAGACTGATTGATGAGTAGGTTTCCTCCGGGTGGGAAGGGAAGGGTAGAGGTAAAGAGGATGTTAACACAACTTATTGTGTGTGTATGTGTGCACACGTGTGTGTGTGTGTGTGTGCACGTGCTTGTATGTACATGTATATAGGTCCTTACAGAGGCCAGAAGAGGATATCAGATTCCTTGTAGCTGGAGTTTCAGGTGGTTATAAGTCACCCAGTGTGGAGCTGGGAACTGATTTCCAGTCCTCTGAAAGAGCAGTATGTGCTCTTAACCACTGAGCCATCTCTCCAGTCCATAAAACTTTGATTTCTTAAAATGGAGACCTGCAGAAGATCCGATGTTTTCCCTGATCTTAACTGTTCCTTTCATGCACATGCATTCGATTTAATGTTTATTGTATTGGATAATTACAAAGTAGATGAGAGATCTAGTTAATGTGTGCACATTAGATAAGAAGGAGGGGGCTCACCTCTGCCTCCCCTTCCCGCCTCACATTTGGCTGAGTTCTTTTTATGTGTGTGGAATTTTCTTGTAGCCTATATTAATTCCAGTGGGATATACTTGAGCTGGTGACTAGAGGTAGTACCTGCAGCCATACAAAGTGAGCCCACCTTGAGGGGACACTGATTCAGAGAGACCAAGGCCCTGCAGATGGCTAAGTGTGGCAGAATAATTTAGAATAAGGTAGGGAGATTTAGAATATGCAGTCACTTCTAAGTTGTAGGTTGTGATTGAAGTGATACACAGGTTAGTTATTTCTTTCCTCTACCCTACTGTATTGGCACTGGAAAGTAGTGACCCTAATTATAGATGAAAAATAATGTAAGAGATCACTTGTTGAATGAAAGGTTTAAAATTAAAGAAAATAGCTGCTGGTTTACAATAAGAGACCAAAGCAAAGAACGTGGATTTTATCCTAGTGGAAATACAAGGCTCTGATTTCTGTCTGAAAAAATCTGTTTTATAAATTTGGTCAGAGGGGACAAAATGATTTATGTAAAAGAAGGCTTGTAAAGTTTAATTAATCATGAGTTTAATATAAACCAGTAATGTGACATTGCTGCTGAGAAAATAAAGTTAATCTTTTTTTTCTGTTGAAATTTTTCTTCTTTGATGTTTTTCAAACTACAGAACCAAAATTGCTTGTTTAAAAAAATGGAGCCAAATTAAATTTTGAAAGGATATGAAAAGGAGTATTTTCCTTTGTAGTTCTTGGTCCCCTTTTACCCGAAGGAGAATCATCTACCCAAAATGTTAGCTTTGACAAGGTTAAGAAGCCCTACACTATATTTACATAGTCAGTGTATTACTTTGCATGTCCAGATAATTCCCTCCAAGAAACTTTTTCATGTCAGGATCTCCTTTTCTTTAACACGGGGGCACCATTAATACTGCTTCATAGGACTGTTGTTAGTATAGTGACCTAAAGTCAGACAAGAAGCAGGGCCTTGGGAAGCATGAGCATTCAAACAAAATGCCAGAGAGTGGTGGTGGGGAAGGAACGGTCCACCTTGGCCAGGACAGGGATTAATAGGGCTTCAGCAAAGAGGGTGTCATGGATAGCTTCAGTTGTCAAATTGACGTATCTGGGAAGAGGGAACCTCATTTGGGGAATTGTCTCTATCAGATTGGCCTATGGGCATGTCTATGAAGTATTTTTTTGATTGTTGAAAGATGTAGGAGGGCCCAGCCCACTATGGATGGTGCTACCCTTGGGCAGGTGGTTGTGGGTTATATAAGACAGCAGGTTGAGCACAGGCCAGGGAAGCAAACCAGTAAGCAGTGTTCTTCCTGATCTGTGCTTCAGCTCCTGCCTTTGCTTTTGCTTGAGTTCCTGCCCTGACTTCCCTCAAGGATGGATTGTCACTTGTCAGCTAAAATAAACCTTTTCCTCCCCAAGTTGTCTTTGATCTAAGGGTTTTCTCACAGCAGTAGAAAGCAAACTAGAACAAATGGGTCAGCCGAAGTTCAGCAAGTTTGAGGAACAGTAGTCCTCTGTGGGGGAGGAGGGAGGAGAAGACTCATCCATAGGCCCCTGCAGACCTGGCAGTTATGATTTTTTAGAGGAAAACTGGAGGAACAGCTAGGGACTTGGTGTGTGTGTGTGTGTGTGTGTGTGTGTGTGTGTGGTGGGTGACTTTCTAGTCCTTCAGCTTTTTTGCATGGGCAGATGGAACATGCTCAGTAGAGCTTGTGGCTGAGGATGTTCACCCTGGGCAGGCTATACCACATGCTTCCCTCTCTGTGGGACCACTTAGAAACGGCAAAGATTCTCCTTGTTCATGGACCCCACAGCTTCATTTAGAGGTTCAACCCAGACAAGCAGGAGTAGGCTTTTGGGGAACACTGGCTTACTGTGAGTTTGTAAGAGAACTGGGTATGTCACTTGGGCTCTGGCAGGTACTGAGAGGCAGGCAGAGGGGATGGCTTCCCAGCGTGTCCTAACTGAAAGCTGTAGGGTAACTGGAGGCAGGGCGTCCTTGGGTGGATGTAGGTGCTTATTAGGCCTTTTCCAGTGGTTCTTCATATGAAACTGGTGCCCAAAGTTAGGAATTCGTCACTTATTAATCAAATCCTGGACCTCTTGATTGCTATGTAAACTATTTGCCTTCCTGGATTATTCCTACAGGTAATAACCTGGTTTCTTAGGTTGGGATTGTGGCTAAAATCTTACTTTCATAGGTTGCTGTGGGGTTGTAGGATGTGGGGCAAAGTTCTGTTGTTATACATAATCTAGTCATGATTGGTTTGCAGAGTCAGAGTACTTTACTTTGACTTTTTCCTGATTATTTCTTCCTTTCTACCTTTCTGGTTATTTTATCTGGTCTGAGGAGAAAAGAAACAAACAAGCAAACAAACAAAAAACCAAAAAACAAAACAAAACAAAACAAACAAACAAAAAAAACAAAGACAGAAACCCCAAGCTTTAATTGGTCATGTGTTCACTGAAGTTCATTTTTGTTCTTAATATATATTTGATGGTATATGAGGCTAATGATTTGATGTTCTGAAATACAGGTTCTTGCCTTCTCCACAAGCAGAAATTCATTCCTGGTACTGTAAACCTGGTCAAAAGGCCGAAGCTGGGGAAGTCATAAGCCCTAGGAGGAAACCTGCTACTATTGTTTTGCTAAATGTTCATGTTGTCAAATTGTCTCCTAAATATTTCCGCTTGTACTCATAGGGCAGTGCTGCACTCAAGCTTGGTGAGAAGATGCTTCTTTGTAGTGGACAGTAGTTCAAGCAGAGACACTGGATCAAGGTGCAGAGAACAGATAGATGACTGTTGAGTGCCCAGTCCTAAATCGGGCATCCATGTCAACTCCACCAAGGTTCAGGGAACACTACGGGAGAGGGGGCAGAAAGGATGTAAGAGCAGAAAAAGGAGGGGGAGAAGAGCTGTAAAATTCTGTGTTCTGGATGTGACATGGCTGCTGCACTCATGAACTCACAGGAGCTGTGACAATGACAAATAATAAGAAAGGGAGATAAGGATAAGAGTATTTTAAAAGGTAAGGATAAAAAGTAATCATGCCATAAAACTGTACAAAAGACTTAGCGTATTTGCCTTGTATGACATGGAGTTACTCTCCTTGGAACTTCCAAACAATTCTAGAAACACTTGTTTGAAGTTGTTGAAAATTGTTGAACACTAAGCTTGAGAGGGTTCGAGTCAGAATCTTGCAGGAAGCCCAGCAAGGGTGAGGGCTATGAGAGATACACTTTTATTTTAAAATACTATATATTAATTGTTGAATTAAGTTTACTCAACTTTGCTTTGAATTTTTTTTTCCCAGGGACATCTGGTCACAGTACAGTCAGTTGTTTAATAGCTCATGGTGTTTGTTACAGACCTTTGAGTACATAATGTTAATTTGAACTAGTCTCTGCATCCCATAACTGAAAAATAGGTCAAATGAATCTGTTTGAACAATAGACCTTTGGTGACTTCTCAGTTAGTCTGAAGTTCATTTCTAGCTGCAGTGTTTACTGACACCTGCACTTTAGCACCAGGCTGGTTTTAGAAAATGTTAAGTATGGTTTTATCATGACTCCTTGATTCTGCTGTTTAAGATCCTTGATAAATAAAATGCCAAGTACTTGATAAAATGCAGCTCCAATATGCCAAAACTTTAGTTGTGTTTATTCCACTTGATTTGGAATTAAACATTTATTTTTTTCCAGTACGGGAACCTAACCCAGGGCTTTGTGTGTGCTAAGCAAGCAAGCACGCTACCACTGAGTTACACCCTTAACCCTGCAATAGTTCTTAAAATATTTATAAACTAACTTTAGGATGATGTAAATTAAAATGTTTCAAAGTAAAGATATAAATAGTATAGAGCTACCTGATAAAAACAAACCCCAGGGAGTAGAGTCTAAATTATCCCTATCAAGTCTGCCCCAAGGAGATATTTCTGCAGTAAATATATTTTTTGCATATGACATTTAAAGCAGTTGATTAAAGGAAAGGGACGATGGAAAGTTAGCAGAAGTAAGAATATGATTTTTATCTTGGTACTTTCTCTGTATGATTGCATTAGTGAGCTATAACAGGAAGAGAGTTCTTGAGGCTGTTGTAACCTGCTGGGACACTCACAGTTAAAAATTGCTGAGTTCGGCTTTCCTGGTCCTAATGCCTCTAACTTGGGATGTATGAGAGGTATTTTTATAGCTTTATATGAGAGTATGTGTTTGCACAGGACTTAAAATTTGACTAAAGAAGGTGTCTGTGAAAAACACATGGTCAGGTATGTCCAGCCACACTGAATGCTATTATGCCTTCAGCAAAGGCATATTACCCTTTTATTTCTGACTGTACATTGAATTATTTACACCTTCAAGGCAGGTGATTGAACTGCAGCATGAGTCAATTAGCAAATCAAAAATGTGTATGATTCCAATTTAGCATGGAGTCCTCTCTCTCTCTCCTCTCTCTCTCTCTCTCTCTCTCTCTCTCTCTCACACACACACACACACACACACACACACACACACACACTATTTTTTCTTCTTAGATTTTCACCCTGACAGTGACAAATTACTCCTCTGCTGGCTGAGATTGGAAATTAAAAGCATTTAGAGTTGCTCATGCATTTATGCTAATGAGAACTTCTGATATGATTTGCATGCAAAAGAGGACAATCTGAAAGCTCATCAGTTTTTCTTGCTTCTGCATTTTGATGTAGCAGAATTTTTTTCTGTTTTTCCAATGGAGCAAAAAAAAATTTTTTTTTTCTCCAGCAAACAATACTGAATATGAACAAAAAGTGTTCTTTTAAGTCAAAAAGTCCTTCTTCCTCTCCCCCCCCCCAGATTCTTGTCAGACCCTGCGCCTGCTCTTTCAGAGCTTAAGTTGCATTCATTTGCATTTTAGATGTTTATCAAAGGAAGGATACAGTATCTGCCAAGCAGGATTAGAGCTCAGCTTCATTTTCAATTCAGCGAGGAAAAAATGAAATAAAAAACGACCTGGGGACAGATGAGAGGAGGGACATGCACCCTGACAATCTTCTTCATACTTACACTTGAATTAATCCCATTTAGAACAAATTTGATAAGTCACCAAGGGTGGCAGTTTTAACTTTCATGGATGTCACTGACAAATTTTGGGAGGGATCTTAGTTTAAGATTCCTCCACTGATATTTGTATGAAGGAGAGCAACGTTAAAGATGAATACAGAAAACTTGGGGGAAAAGTCAAAGGAGGCAGAAATATATCCAGAAAATTTGAAAGGTATTTATTTCTATAAGTATTCAATTATTAAACCATTAATATACTGCAAAAGGATCTGAAAGATTGGAAATACATACTTAAATTTTTTTATTATGCTTAGAAATTAGTTACTCTTATCTAGTGAAATAAAGTGTAATGCTATTAAAATGTAGCTGATGTCATGGACATTTTGTTTTGGATAAGCATGCTTTGTTATTAATGGCAATTGTTATCATCTGAAAAGCTATTTGTGTGGTTCAGAATTCATTTTGCACTGGGTGAACTGCAATGTAATCCTAGAATAAGTTACTGTCCTGTCAGAGAAGTCAAGAGGCTTTTTCTGTTTTCAGTGCACATAATAGTCCTTGGAATTGCCTTTTAATACTGTAGTGCACTCTAACAATGGGAGCAATGGCAATTAATTAGCCTGCTAGCACCTGGTGTTCTAAGCTGCTCTCACACAGGAAAATGGTACAACTCCAGCTGTGGAGGTCATCGTCCAGGTTACATTGTACTTTATCTATTAGGACTGTACTGTTGCAGCACTGTCCGCCCTCCTTTGTTTAGGAGCCCTGACTTCCATTCCATTCTTCACTGTAGCTTGACTGAAAACTTCCAGTGTCCCTGGATTTTCCCTAACATGGAGTACATCCTAATCCAGGAATTCTAGTTTGGATACTATCTGATATTGATAAGTATTTCATCTTTAGGTGAGAGAGCCCCAGCTCTAGGTCTCCATCTTTTTCTTATTGACTAGGCTCGAACTGCTCATAGTTCAGCTTCTTTACCCACCTACAAGAAAAGGGCAGCAAACACAACGAGGTAATTTTTTATATTGAGTTAGGGAGTTCTAGCAACTAAATTAACATTCTTGCCAGATTCATACCTTAAATCTCTAATTTCCAATGTGACCTTATTCGGAGATAAGGCAAAAGAGGCAATTGAGGTTTAACAAGGTCATGTGTGTAAACCTTCCTCCAGTAAGCCCCAGGTCTCAGTGAGAGAGTCAGACTCAAAACGCAAAGTGGCTAGCTCCTAAGGAAGGATGCCTGAGCTTGACTGCTGGCTTTCCCATGATGAACTCACATGTGTACATGCATCTGCATACACATGTGTACCTACATACACATGAACACACACACACGTTCAGTTTAGCTCCAACAATTTTGTTCAGTCGATATAATAAAGGATTATATTTATGTATGCTATTCTGTAAATTTTTTTGTTATTTTAGACTGTGCTTCAATTTATGAAAAAGTTTACTGTAAAACAGCAGACCCTAATCCACTAACAGCCTCTTTTGCTTCATGTTTACTGTGTTTGTGATGGCTTCAAGAGGCCACCTCAAGTAGTTGACCTATAACATCTAGGTTTGTATAAGTATGCTCTAGATATTTGTACAATGAAATCACCTAAGGATGCATTTCTCAGAATGTGTCCCTGTTGTGAAGTGATGCATGACTGTATTTATCAGAAGAGATAGTAGTGAGCTCTCCCTGTCATCTGAGGACACAAACTCGGTAAGAATTGGTAGCCAGGAAAAGGTCCTGTTCAGGTTTGCTTTCTGTTGCTGTGATATAACACTCTGACCAAAATCAACATGGGAAGGAATTTGGTTTCATGTCCTGATGACAGTTCATCTGAAAGGGAGGCTAGGGCAGGAACTCAGGGCAGGAACCTGGAAAGCAGCAACTGAGGCACAGAACACAAAGGAATGCTGCTTACTGGCTAATTCCCTTGGCCTATGCTCACCCTACTTTCTTAAACAACCCAGGACCAGCTGCTCAAGGGTGGCACCCCTGAACCCTGCTGTGGGCTGGGCCCTTCTGCATCTAAGAAAATGCCTCATAGACATGCCCACAGGCCAATCTGATAGAGGTAATCCCCTAGTTTAGGTTCCCTCTTGCCAGGTGTGTCAAGTTGACAACTGAAACTATCCAGTACAGGTCCTCAACAGAAACCAAATCTAGTACCTTCATCTTCCGTGTTCAGCCTCCACTATTATAAGAAAACAAATTTCAGTTCTTTAAGCTGTCTAGTCTCTGGTAATTTGTTATGGCAGTATCAGCAGGCTTATACTGCAAGGTAGGTAAGAAATACACCCTGGCTTGAGATCCCTGGATTCTACATCTGTGGATTCAATCAACTGCAGACTAAAAATATTTTTAAAAATTTGTGTGTATACTGAACATGCATAAACTTTTGTCATCACTCCCTAAACCATGATATAAGAACCATTTACATAGCATTTACAGGATATTAGTTTTTTATAAATAACTACTGAGGATTTCACATGTTTTTGTTTATTGTATAGGTTACATGAAGATATCATGCCATTTTGTATCAGGAACATGAGCATATAAAAGTTTCAGTAGCCTGCTTGCATTTGGTGATTTAAGCTGCTCTCATATTGAAAAATGTATACAATTCTAGCTGCTGAGAGTATTTTCAGTCAGGTTACAATGAAGAATAGAAATCAGGATTCCCAAAGGAGTCCTGGAGCCAATCTTCTGTGGAGTCTAAAGGAATCCATATGTGTATGTATGTGCCTATATGAGTATAGTCAACTAGGTTGACTTCTAGACTTGAATCCTAATCTCACTGAGATCTTTGCTACTCTTCACCCAGTGGCTGAAAGGAAAGAACAAACCAGAGGCATGGAAGAGCTATTACTACATATTGGCTGGAGACACCAAGACTTGTGTTCCTAGATACTGCACTGAGAATTCCATGTAGTTACAGTTGGTCAGTACTAGTCTGAAAATTATGCTGGAATTTACCTAACATAGTTTTTCAGTTATGTATGTCAAAAGGCAAGGATTATCGTGTTTATATTTTCACAAATGTGTGTGTGTGTGTGTGTGTGTGTGTGTGTGTGTGTGTAAAACTAAGAAAACACAGTGACAGCTGGTGCTATCACCTTGATCCTGGGTGATTAATTTAGCCTTTGATATCTAAAGAAATATTAATGGCAATGCCTTGCAAGGCTCCCATAGGTACTGGATGGGAGTGGGAATGGGTGGGAAGAGGCAGGGCAGGGGCAGGAGGACAGTGCCATTGGTGCACCAATTCTGTGATGTATCAAAGGGGGCAGGAATACTGGTTTTTATTCTGATTTGCTTTGCCTTTGGCAGGCAAAAACTGTCTTAACTCTTTCTGGTACAGGTATTTCTTTCTGTGCCTCATGATATTTGTGCTCTTATTTGTTGCAAATCTGTTTTCTATTATATGTGATTTCAAAGTATCCAAGGGATGTTAATAAATGTAACTAATAATTACCAACACTGCAAGTGTATTTAGTGCAAACGTTTCAGTGCTCGACGCTATTTTCCAATCTTATGAAACAGAGAGTATTTTACACATAAGGAGATGTCTTGCCTCAAGACCCAGAGTGTCTGTAAGTAGCAGAGCCACCTCTGGCATGATGCTTGCTTGCTATTAACACTCACAATACAGTGATGGTGTCAGAGGGTTTGCCACTGGGACATCCTTGTTCTGAGATATTCACTGTGTATTTTCAGTCCTGGAAAGATATCAACAGTCTATCTCTTTGGAAGGAAGTCAGCGTTCTGGATTCTGTCTGCTGTGTAGAAAAGCACAGAGCGGGGTTTATAGAGCATATTGTGTTGCCTTTTTTGGCTGCTCCTTTGAGGTGATTATCATGAAGAAAAAGTTCAAATTAATGATGCAAATCAGGTTCTTTGACCCTTGCTTTTTCAGTGCAGATTTCCACCCTGAGTTAAGACAGCCTCTGGCACCCGCACTGATGCCACTTGGAAACATATTCCCCGAATAGCAAAAGCCCCACCCATTTTCCATTCTAACAGACCCCCTGCACTAGAACAACAGAAGCTTGTATTTACTCCAAACCGTTATCTGCGTCCAGCTTATCATTCATTTGCTGAAGGCCTTTGAATGTGTACACAATACTATTTCTTTAGAACATGGGCTTTCAGGGCACAATTCTTGCTTTGACAAATTACAATGATGGTTTTGCCAGATGGAATATAGACTCCCCAAGGAAATGTGGCAACTGCTAAGTACTCTGCAAAGACAGCAAAACTTGCTATGCTTGGAACCAGAGGTGATAGTCAGAAGTCAAATAGAGGTTGTACCAACAGCCCCTTACATTTATAAAATCCCCTTTACAAAAGAGTCCCAAGGCATAGTACATTTAGATTTTTTTAAATGTCAGTGGTTAAGGACAACAGAGAGCAGGAGCAAACATGACCTTTAGTGTAGCCCTGAGGACCGACAAGCGAGAAAGAGGGTGGTGCTTTTTATAGGAAGTGTATTAGACTTGCCACATTGTCCTGAACTTGCCATTGTTCCAAATGTGAAACTTAACCCATGTCAATCGAGATTTGTATTGCTGTGTGATATTGGGATCAGATCCTAATTCAGCTACTGCATCTAAGCTCTTTCGTACATGAAGTAAAATTGCTCCAAGGCAGCTCTACTTTGTAGACTGTGAATTATGGCTCATCACTTTGTCCTTTGAAACAAGAGACTGCATAAAAATTCTATATCCATACTGTAGTCATCTAAAATTGAGTGTGGCTTTCTATTTTGATTTTTCCTCTCAAAAATGTTAATTATTGTCCTCTTCATTTGAAGACAATGGTATTGGTCATTAGCAATGTGCACAGGGCATCACTAAGCATCTGTCTTCCCTGAACTGAGTATGTTTAAAATTTCACCTAGGATTGGAGAAATGGCTCAGTGGGTAAAGACCAAACATGAGGGCTTGAGTTTGGATCCTCCGCACCAACATAAGTGTGGGTTGGGTGTGGAAGAATGCCTACTTACAATGTCAGCACTCAGGAGGCAGAGACATGGGATGTTCAGGACAAACTGATTACCTAGACTCATAAATCAGTGAGCTCTGGATTCAAATGAGAGATGCTGCCTTAATATATAAGATGGAGTGTGATCAAGGAAGGTATCTAGTGTGACCTTTGACCTCCAGACACATAAGCATACACATGCAAATATGCATATACACATACCCACGGCACACACACACACACACACACACACACACACACACACACACTTGCACGGAGGCAAAAATACTGACCTACCTTTTGTTGCTACAAGCGTACAGTAGATTGGAAAGAAAACTGTCACAACAATTCTTAACGTTTCAGATTTAGAAATTTTAAAACTTCAGATTTGTGATCTACTTTATGGTTTTAAAAGAAAGCAGCTGTAATTTCCTAAACAATGTGACTCATCTGTTGGGTAAAATCTATAATCTCATATTATATTTCTCCTCATTTTGTTAGTTCTAATGATTCACTGAGGAAACAGATTTCTTCTTGTGTAGTTTTCTAATCTTCAAAAGGTTAAAGAAAGAATTGACAAATGACATATTGGTCATCAGGGAGTTCCAAGGAAGTTATTCATTGCTTCATAGGATCAGTTTCTTCACAAATCTTAACCTCCTCCCACCTTTTGTGATTCTGATGGATGAATAAAGAGCTCGGAGATACTTTCTGGGTGATTTCATCCTTAGCTTCCATATTTTATTTTCAAGAATTTCCTTTGATTCATGTTTGTGATTCATTTTTAGTCTCCAGAATTATGAAAGTAGATTCATTTTATTTCTAAATATAAATCAGAACTAATCGACAGCAGTTTCCAAATTGCTCCAAATTCATCATACTCTGCCTCTTGAAACATGAATATTCTTTTAATGGATTATAGATCTTCAAACTCTACCATAAAAATGCACAAAATTCAGCAATGGGAGAAGTATACTGAATTATCTCTCTCAATTCTTGATATGTCACTTATGATCTTTATGGCTAAAGACCAAAATTACTAGAAATTTATGATTTTTCGAGTAGGCTGGGAGGCCACAGGTCTTCAACATAGTAGGGCAGCATCATGTTATGGGTGGGCTTTGGGTATGACTCTGGCAAGTTATGTGTATATTCATGGGAATGGAGCAGGAGAGAAAGCTCAAGCATGTCCCCACATATCAGTCTCTGTTTCTGTCGTATCACTATGCCCTGATTCACCAAAGTGAGAGATGGCCAAACCCCAAATCATAGGGGTAGGAAAATAACAACTCCCTCCTAAGACCACGTCCATGCATGGCTGTGTGTGACCAGTGCAGGAGAGGGACGGTTGTGACAAATGAATCCATTTCTGCTTAGACTTGTTCTAAGGAATTATGTTAACTAAAATTGGAATCTGCCACAAACATGAATGAAGGCCTGATTATTACTGCCATTTTATGAAGAAGGGTACAGGGACAGATAGGGCTTAGTTACTTGCTGAAGGTCACACAGCTAATGAATGGCAGAGCTTGAATGCAAACCAGTTAGACTGTCCCAGGGTCCTGATGACCCTCCTGCAGGAGTATGGCAGCTTGAAGTACCAATTTCTGCCTTTCTCCCATTCTTTTAAACTAGCCAACTAAGGAAGACTGTGACGTCAGATCCAGCCAATGGGGAAAAGACACAGTACTCCTGCTTTAAGGATAAAAACCTATCAATCTTCTGGGTCCTATGTGCTTGCTGGACCTGATAGAACATGCAACACATCATTTTGCAAAAGTGAAATCTGCCAATGTGAGTCTCTCTGGCTTTGTCCATGTGTTTGTTGTATGGTTTTGGTGTGGTCCTTGTACCTCGGATTTTGTTTATAAGAGGGATTACTAACTGGAGCATGGGTGTACCACCGGAAAGCCTCCCCTCCCCCAAGCAGGGGTGAAGACTCATGAAAACTGCCTCCCTTGCGAGCTTCATGTGGGGCATTTTCCTCTTCCCCAGTAACTGTTACAACTTATATAACCTTGGGGAAGGACCTGGGAGTCCTTGTAACTTTCTGAGCTTCCTCAGTTTTCTAAGTTTTGCTAGTTTTCTGAGCCTGGTAAGTTTCATTATCTTCTTGGGTGGTGGGAGCTTCCCTCCTCCCTTCCTCCAAGAGAAAGTGTTTCAATTTAGCAGAAATAACTACCCAACAAGAATGTTCTAGTTATTATGCTCTAGAAGGCAGGGGTCATCTTCTCAGTAGAACACACCTACTAACATGTTGTTTGTTTATATAACTGTGCTTAGAGCTCTTTTCTCTCTCCTTTCTGTTTTTCTGATTAGATTTTTCAGAGATCGGCTTAACGTTTTGTTCTTTCAAATTTTAAAATAATACTTTTAGTTTTATTGGTAAAGTCTGTTGCTCTTTCCCTTCTGACAGGATTGTTTTCTGCTTTTTTTTTCATTACTTTGAATTTATTTTTCATTTTCTATCATCTTGAGTTGGAAGTTCATTTCATTTATTACCATTCAGTTTAATTTTAAGGCAATTTAGTATGCATTAAGGCTTCATTTTTCTCCAAATAAAGCTTTGTCAATATCCCATGAATTCTGATAAGACTTTCATTGTCATTTATTTCCAAGTTCTTAAAAGCCTGTTTTTTCCTTTTTATGGAAATTTTAATTTTGTGAAATGTTTATTCACATAGAAAATTATAAAACATGGCAACCTAGATGCCTGTAGTAAAGCTTAACTACTCGTCTAGGACTAAGTACAAAATTTTGCCAAATTTTCCCTGTCATCCTTTTAAAGAAATGAAACAGCAGATACAGCTAAGACCACCTGGGTCATGCCTCCCTCCCCCAGTTTCCTCGCTTGAGAAGACATATGCTCCATGTGGTATAAACAAGTTTATGAATCCCAAACCAGGATGCATGATTATTCTGTGGTTTGAATTTCCAACATTGTCATAAAGCAAGCCTTTTCCACATTTTCTCTCTTAATATTAACATTTTGAGATTTATCCTCTATTTTGTTATTCATCAATCTGTTTTGTTCATTTAAACTCCTATGTGGTACAACTGTATGAATTGTAGAGGTAAACTTGTAATTTTTCTCTAAAATAACCTATTTCTCAATTTATTTTTATAAGTCATGTGGCAGTGACTATCCTTTTATATGTTTTATGTGTGGTATACAGACATTCTCTAACATAGTTGTTCATAAATGCAATTTCCCGGTAACAAAATACTTCTAAATTAAACTATACTGAATATAGGTATTTTGCGGGGAGGTTCTCACATTGTCCAAGTTAGTCTTGAACTCATTATGTAGTGGGTGTTGGACTTGAGCTCCTGGTGTCTTCTGGCTCTATCTACTGAAAGCAGGGTTACAGAGGTATGCCACAATGCCTGCTGGTGTGTGTGTGTGTGTGTGTGTGTGTGTGTGTACTTGTGTGCGTGCAGGTACACAGCTATGTACAGGTAAGTGTGCATGTGCATGCCTGTGGAAGCCGGAAGACAGCCACCAGCCTTCTTTGGGAACTTTCCACCTTGTTTGGAGATAGAGTCTCACACGGGGTCCTGAGGCTTGTGTGTTAAAAAAGCCCCATGGAATCTGCATCTAGTTTCCCAGCTCTGGGATTCCAAGGTGTACCAACTTTGATGTTAGTGCTAGGTATTGAATTCAGCCCTTGGGCTTGTATGGCAACCATTTTACCAACTGAAATATCTGTCCAGCCCCCTCCTCTCTACATTTTGTTTTTTGAGACAGGATTTCATGTAGCCAAGTCTGGCCTCAAACTCAATATTTAGCTGAAAATGAATGATTTTGAACTCCCGATCCACCTGCCTCTGCCTGAGATTATAGGCTCACAGTGGTACACGCTGTTTTATTGTTAATTTTCTTTTAAAACTTTATTAGTTTTCATTCCCACCAGCAATTCCCATTGTTTCTCACCAACAGTTTGTTGCTGTCAATCTAAATTTTGCTAATATATGTTCAGTTTCTACCCAGGTTTCTTGTTCTGTGAGTCACTTATTAATATTTTTGCTAATTTTCCTATGGCATCTGAGATTTCTTATTGATTTTCCAGTGTGCTTTGTGTCTTCTGTATACAGGCACATTGCTAATCACGCTGGTTACAAATATCTTCTTTTTTTTGAGTCAGATGTTATAAATTGAAAATGTCAATTTCATTGAAGTCCTGCTTGTTGAAATTTTCTTCTTAGATGTGTTCCCCGTATTATTTAAACAATAATTTCTTATCCTAATCCCATATAGTTAGGTAAATATTTTTCATGTTTGTTTTGCATTAAAAATATTATCAGGACTGGAGAGATAGCTCGGGGATAAAAGCACCTGCTGCTCTTACAGAGGACCGAGGTTCGATTCCCAGCACCCACATGGTGGCCAACAAGGGTCCATAACTCCAGTTCCAGGGGATCTGATGCCCTCTTTTGCCTTCCACAGGCATTGTATGACACAAGTGCACTTATATACATGTAGGTAATAAACACATAATATAAAAATAAAAATTTAAAAATATTACTAAGATGTATATTTATTAAAATCCTAATATACTTATATACACATATATAAATATATATGCTTAGATCTTAATCTTTCTGGAATAAATTTCAATGTATGGTATGAGGTAGGGATCAACTCTTGTCTTTGAGTGTGTGACTGACCAGTTGGCTCACTGGCACATATTGAGTCACTGACGCTGTGACGTCAACTCTACCGTATACCAGGACCTCATTTGCATGTGGATCTGCTTCAATACTGTGTTTTCTGAGCCAATCGAATGCTTGCTCTCTCCCTGTTTCAATTCTTGTAAATATATAGTACCCCTTAATATGTGGGGGTGCTCACCCTCCATTTCTCCTCCTCAGTGTTGACATTGCTCTAGATAGTCTTCGACTTTTCTTCTTTCATGTGAATTTTACGATCAGTTTCTCAATATTCATGAACAATTTTGTGGGAATTATGATTGAAATTATTTTAACTTATAGACTGATCTTTGGAGAATTGATGATTTATCTATTTTTTTGTCTAATATTTCTTTTTTAACTTGAGTTTTTCTCTGGTTTGATTTCCTAGAAAGTTGCATACTTTTTACTATGACAGTCTTTGTGGCGTTTTTTTTTCTATATTTTTTAATTTTAAAAGAAATATTTGGCTTTTTTGTTCTTTTTTTTAAGACAGAGGCTCACTATGACCTAGGCTCATCTTGAATTTGCAGTTTTCTGCTTCTGCTTTCTAGGTACTGGGATTATAAACCTGCACCCCCAATTCCAGCTTGTTTTAAATATTTAAAAATGATCATTACTCATGAATGTTATCTGCTGGAAAAACAATATCAGGGAACCAACAGAGGAAAAGAGGAAATGGCAGTGTGTGGCTGGACAAGACCAAAACAGAGTCAACACTAGGTGAAATCTTTTAGACAGATGCTGATCTAGACAGTGGCCGTGTCTAGATCAGAGGAAGGATGGAGAGACATATTTGCCAGCATGTATTTGACTCCACAAAGTCAGCTCTTAATTGTCAGATTAACATACCTCACATGGAGTCATAAGGACAATTTGCATTTATCACTTAATCTGAAGCATGTTGTTTAGACCAATGGTCAGTAGCTACTGTGGGAACACCTTGGTCAGTCCATGGCAGAGCAGTCATGCTGGACCCAGCAGCAGTGGCTCTAATTTTCTAGGATGCCTAGAGATTGATTTGAATGTGTAGCATATATGAATTAAGGTTCCTGGAAAGAAGTCCCATCTTACACTGATCATTCTACAAAAGCTGATTAACTGATTAGAATTTAAATGATTGGGGAGAGGTTGGAATATCACATGCCCAGAGCCTAATTACAGTGATCTTGGGCTGTCTTTTGTTCCCTTAAGGGTCATTTATTGCATAGCTCTGTGTGTGACCCAACATCCTTGTGACAGTTACAGAAGTCTTTTGGGGATGTAAGAACAGATCCCCCTAGTTTGTGAGAACTGTGGTTTGCATGTAGCTTTGGACCTCAAATCTCAAGAAGCCAAACTCCCTACAAAAGAATTGTGTTCTTTCTGAAAATTACACGACTAAGCGGGAAAATCTGAAAAAGAAAGACGGGGCAGAATTGGGTCATTCTATACCCACTGGACTTCGGACTTCGTTGCCTCTCAGAGGCAGAGCAAGTTCAAAGGAATTTGCAAGTTTGCTTTCATGTCCCTTTCTTCTCAATTTAAAATAAAATCTCTGTATTTTATACTGTTGACTCAGGCTTTATTGATTCTCTTTGATGTCTCAGTAACCCACCCAGCAGCCCCACAAATTGACCAACTGTGTTCAAGTAAGCACAGGATGGGCTATGAAGTGAGGGGACTCTGACAACCAGGGATCTGAACTGGCTCCCACACGTCTACCCCAGTTCCGTGTACATTCCTATCAGATGTGTAGATATTCCTGTTTTCCTAGCAATGAATATTTGTAGGAAATATTTGCCACTTTACTATTTCCTCTTTGATTATATTACCAATTCCCAGAAGGGCCCAAATGCATCTTTACTGTGATAGGTAAAGAAGCTTGCACCATGCCTATTTAGTCTTATACATGGACTAGGTTCTTACTCTCACATGATGCTCAAGGTCTGTAGTCAGCAGGACAAGTTCCAGTGTTTTTAAAAGCATCTTATATCAATGGTTTTATGTCGCATTCTAACCCTGGTTCTGTATTAGGCAACACACTAAAATAGAGGACAGGAGTGAACTCACTGCCGACTATGTGATGATACAATGAAAATGTTAGAAAGCAAAATTTCGAGGAACTTCTATTTCCCTGAATGGAGAGATGTTTATATCATTTTAATTTTTCCATTTCTAGGCGATGACACTGTAATGTTTGTGATAAAAACTTCTTTTCCTTTCCAAAGTAATGCTTTGGGACCTCCCAACAAGGCACAAACCAGGCCAACTACAGTGAAAGGGTGAATCTCAAGGGTATTTTAAAGAAACCCACAATGCACAGGCAGGTATGTGGTGCGAAGTCATCAAGGAGAGAGCCAAGCCAACCCCTCTTAGGATCTGATTCAGTAAGTATTGGAAAAGAGATGCCCAGTGTCTAAAGCAACAGCAAACAAGATGTGTGCGGTACTTGGAAAGGGTTGACAGTTTTTATTCAGATGTTAAACTGGTTCTTCTATTTAAAAAATATCTTTATTATTTTTATTTTATGTGTATGAGTGTGTTGCCTGCGTGTGTGTAAATGCACCTGTGTTGTGCAATACCTGCATAGGTCAGAAGAGGGTGTTGGAGTCTTCTCGAACTGGAGTTATGGATGGTTGTTAGCTGCCATGTAGGTGTTGAGAATCAAACCTGGGTCCTCTGCAAGAGCAATCAGTGCTCTTAATTACTGAACCATCTCTCCAGGCCCTGGTTTTTCTAGTTTTAAATTGAATTTATTTATTTATTTATTTATTTATTTTTATTTATTTATTTATTTATTTATTTGGTCTTTTTGAGACAGGGTCTCCCTGTAGACCCAGCTGGCTGGATTCACTATGGAGACCTGGCTGGCCTCAAACTCCCAGAGATCCGCCTGCCTCTGCCTCCTGAGTGCTGGAATTAAAAGCGTGTGCTATCACGCCCGGCTTATTTTTACATTTACATAGAGTAAAATTCACTCTTCACGGTGTGCCTCCCCTAGATCTCAATATATACCAATAGTGTCTGCAGATCTCTGCAGTCACTTGTCTAAATAAAGTCAGCAGTAAATACATACACACACACACACACACACACACACACACACACACACACTAACCTAAACACACACAGGAGCCTCTACAAAATGTCATGGGACTTTCTGGCTCCCACACATAAGCCCAGAAAAGTTATTGAAAGAAGGGACAATTTGTGATCCTGTTAACATCCCAGGAATCTGCAAGGGCACAGATTGTCCCACCCCAGGGACCTTCCCTATTGTTCCAATGACAGCAATTTATGTGCCTGCAGTCCTGTAGCTGGGGACCTCAGCCTCATTGAAATTGCTGTTTGGATGACTGGTGTTTGAAGCTTTGCTGGGATTCCTTGTCAGTAAGATTTGCACCACTGAGATAAATATTAGTGAGTTAAAATTCTCTACCTTTTCAGTTAACTCCCTTATCATGAGCAAATATCTTGCTAGTCTGAAGAAGGGTTACCTCCAAAACCCTTCAGGAGGCTTTTGCAATGGCGGTAGGATGAAAACTTGCATCGTGTCATTACTTTGTATGTAAGCCTGCACAGTCGTAAGCGAAAATAATGTGAGACTCTCATCAGAAATTCCACAGCTAAATTATTTTCAAGTTAATAATGTCAAAGAAGGCAAACTCTTTTTGTCCATGAGAATAGGATCTTAGACACAGAACTAAAAGACCAGGGGCGGTGTGGTGGGAAATTCTGTTGACACTAATGAAGCTTTCAGGTGTCATACAGTGTATAGGTGAAAACCAGAAATACATATGTATTTTATCTGGAATTAAATAACATCATTTAATTCCAGATAAAATAGTACCTAAAATGGTATATGTTTGTATTTCATCCCAGAACACAATTAAATAAGATGATGATGGGACTTTGTATAGTAGTTTATATAGAAATTGACTTTTAGCACTGAAAAGACTGTTACTGGTTTGATATACTAAATAATTTCAATATCCCTATTGGACTTTGAAACATGGCATTTAAAAAAATAAATACTGTTATAGACATTTGGGGGGGGGCAGAACTGCACTATTTGTATTTATCTGCCAAGTAATTCATTGTTTTGTATGGCTTAGATGTGCATGGGGTGGGAGTCCCTATTTTACCCTACTCACAGGTACATCTCCCTAAAACTCGCTGGGACCAGTGCAGGGGATGAGTTCTCTCTCCAGACACCCAAACACTCCAGAAACGGGAAATTTCATCTCCCACAGGCTTTGGTGGAGTGAATCTCCTCTGATTTTCCCAGGAAAAGACCCTGCCTCTGAGCCCCCTTGTAATGCTATCAACAACTTCCATGTACATGGCGTGGAGCTTATTTTCCCTGTTTGAGAGAACGAGGCTCAAGCTGTCTGGATTTGCCAGCTGTTAAAATAACTAGATTAGAATTAGACTGGCCTGAAGATCTCTACACAAGCCAGCATTTTTCACCAGCCCTAATGAGCCCCTCTTGCATTGGTAAGCCTTGACCTCCAAAGCTCTCAAGTTTGTCCTGGCACTCTGATTTTTGGAGACAAGGAGAACATTGTGAATTCAGGTTAACTCTCCTATAAACACAGGTGAACTGGAGGCACAGCCCCTGTTAATTCTAGCAAAGCGACTGGGGAATACTGTGGTGGTAAGTGCTGTTTTGTGTGTCAGATGTTCGCTCAGAGATAGCTTCTGGGAACACATTTAATCAATCTTTTATGCCTTCTTCTATGAATGGGGCCGGGGTTATGTATTTGAATGAGATTCTCATTGTAAGATCTCTTGAGGGGCAATACGGTTATATTATCTTTTTATGTAGCAATAAGTGGTAAATGTTACACAAAAATAATAGGACACATGATTAATAGCTCATAAATGTCTACTTGGCACAGAAAGGTTCTTTTCGGGGAAGTTTTTCTACTGAGAATTGAGTTTGGGTTAGGCATCACTGAACATAGCCAGGAGACTGTTTTTTTACAACAAAGTCAAAAGCATAATGTGGTCATGAACCAACCATTGAGGTATGCTCAGCCATAAGCTCGAGCCGAATTTCTTCTGCTTCTTTAGAAATTTTATCTTTTTCCACATGAAAATGTCTGTCAGGGACTGGAGGAATGGTGTACATTTTAACTTCAACCTTTTCTGAATCTCACAGGAATTGTATCACTAGCACCTGATGAATGGTTAACACCATGATGTCAGCCTTTACCCAGGTCATATGACCAGTCTAGCAGTCACTGAAGTATGATTAGTGTGTTAGTAAATCAGCAAATGCTCAGATTCTTCATACATGCTATCAGATATCAAACTAAGCCTACTTTCCCTGGTCGATGGATGTTTTGTAGAGTATGGGAAAGCAGTCCTGTTCGTTGAAAATAAATGAGATGGAGTGACAACCAGGTCACTGTTGACTAGCTTGGTGTGTGGGTAGTTTTTCTTGTTGCTGTGGCAAAATACCTGACAGAATGCAATGTAAAGAAGGGTTTACATTGGCTCCTGGTTTGAGGGGATGATGGTAGAAAAGCTTGACTGTAGGAACGTGAAGCAGCTGGTCACTTTGTATCCGTAGTCAGGAAGCTGAGAGAAAGATGACTGCTGGTCTCTACTGCCTTTTTCCCTTTTTATTCAGTTTGGGATGATGTTGCTGCCCACATTCAGGGTAGGTCTTCCCTCCTTAGCTAAACCTCTGTGGGACACCCTTACAGACACACCCAGAGTGTCAGGTTGCCACTGAAGCTCAACCATTTTAGTAGGCTTGACTGTGTTTTTGATTTTGGAGTAAATGACTGGGGTTATGGCATGGACTTGGCACATGCTGTGCTGAGAGTTTGGATATCACAGGATGAGGCAACTTCTTTTTTTTTAAATTTTTACAAAATCTTTATTGAGAATTTCATACATGTATATAAGGTGTTTTGATCAAATCCATGCCCACTCCCTCCCCTCCAGCATTCCCCCTTCTGAAGAGGTAACCCTAAAATCTTTTAAGGAATAGATACAAGCTCCAAAATACTTTTGACGTTTTTTGGCCTTGAAACAGAGTATGTTGCTAATAGGCCCAAGGACATTTTGACTTTTAGTCAAGAAACTGGCTACATTTCTTTGGGGTCTTTTTACCCTAACTGCCTAGCCAATTCCTACCTCCTATTCTTATCACGCCATCCTCTGAAGGGGTTACCCAAATTGCCAATAGGGAATAGGGACAGCGACACTCTGGCTTCTTCCTTGCTGAACAGGGACGCAGGGTGAGGCAATTGGGGTACCCCTTCAGTGGGTCTATCTAAAAGACTCCCAAATTGCATAACTTTTGTCTCTAATGGGAGAAGAAAGTCCTTGAATCATGAATGGGAGATGTGAAGGAGAAGTAAAGGCAAGAGTAATTAGCATTACAAATTCTAGACAGGGAACTAGAAAAAAGTCAGAACAGGGCAATTTTCGAAGGTTCATATGAGAGTCCATTTGGGTTTCTTGACAAGGGCTTCCAAAAGCATCCCTCTATTGGGTTCTTCCTCATTTTTCTTTTGTCTTCCAATGCTGGACTAGTTGGCTGGAAGAGTAGCTGGATACTCAGGTGAGGGTCCAGTGATCCTGTTTGGCACTCCTTTAATGAATGAGCACAACCATCAACAACCCCAAATGTGACTATGTTTAGCGTCAGGCTCAGCCAATGTCGTGATGATGGTAGTTATTTCATGCAGAAGGGACTGCTGTATAGTATCATCTTATTAAAAGGATTTGGAAATTAAAAGGATTTGGTGCTAGGATCCATGAGGAGAACATACGTCATTTGTTTTTCTGAATTTGTGTTACTTCACTTAGTATAATAGTTTCTAGATTCATCCATTTACCTGCAAATTTCATTATTTCATCTTTACTGCTGAATAGAATGCCATTGTGTAAATATACCACATTTTTGTTAACCACTCATCAGTTGAAGGGAACTTAGGTTGCTTCCATCTCTTAGCTATTGTGAAAAGAGCAGCAACAAACATGGTTGTACAAGTGTCTCTACAATAGGATGAGTCCTTTGGGCATATGCTAAGAGTGGTATAACTGGGTCATATGGTAGGTTCATTTTTAATTTTTTAAGAGTTCTCCACACTGTTTTCCATAGAGGCTGCATGAGATTGCAATCCCACCAGCAGTGAATGAGTGTTCCCCTTTCTCCACATCCTTGCCAGCATTTGATATCATTTGTTCTCTTGATCCTAGCCAGTCTGATTGGCGTAAGGTGAGGCAACCTCTTAACCACTGAAGTAAATATGAAGGGAGACCAAGTTACCTTTTATTTGGTATAATATAAAAAGTTAACAGGTGGAACTGAAATTAAAAGAGGGGTAACTACTGATATGTCAAAAGAGGCCGGAGACAGCCTTCTCTCTCAGAACCCCTCACAGAGTTCTGGTGTAAAACTTGAAGATGCTATTAAATGTTTCCTTCTTCATCCAATACAATTAGATGGCTAGCTGGCGACTCTACTATCTTAAAATATGGGAATCATGGACCTTATGGTTTCAACCTAAAGGTAAAGTTTTATAAAACATATTATTTTTATTTTATTTTTATTTTATGTGTATGAGTGTTATGCCTGCATGTGTGTAAGTACACCCGTGTCACTCAGTGCCCATGCAGGTCAGAAGAGGGCATCAGATGCCCTGGAACTGCGGTTATGGAAGGGTGTTAGACACAATGTGAGTGCTAGGAGCTAAACCTGGGACCTTTACAAGATCAGCCAGTGCTCTTAACCACTGAGTCATCTCTTCAGCCCCTTAAGGTAAAGTTTTTGAAGAGTGAAACAAGTTGCCTAGTAGTAGGCTGCCTTCCTAAGAAAACCTCAAAGGACCTAAGAAAAAATTTAAAGGTATGATGTAGTTTTATATAAAAATAACCTACAAGGACATAGATGCTAAAGTCCATGACTAGACGATTTCATGCTCAACTCAAAAGCTAAAGGTCCAGTGACCACGGATCCCAAGCTGTAAGTTCACAGTGTAAATTTGGGGATAAGGACTAGCAGAAGAGAAAGGATAAAACATGGCTGGAGATAACCATCCCAGAAAGATCAACAGAACACCAGCCCAAGGGTCCAGACACCCAGGCTGTACATACTGGAGGAAGTTACTCTGTTCTGACTTAATAGTGTGCTGTTGCCCTAAATTCTCAGATTCAATGAAGTTGCTCAGAGACAAATTAATATTCAAACATTTTAATGGAAAAATAATTGGCCACATTGAAAGATGGAGGATTCCTGGACAGGTGCATCAGTCAGATTTCTTGAGAGAAACAAAAACAATTTTATAAGTATATATAATCTGAAGTCGTGTTAATTCATGTAACATATATTTACATAAACAAAGAATATTTTTCTCTAAGCACCTTCATTGACTTATAGAATTTAAGCATTTTGGTGCTGGCACCAAAGAGCAGATGCTCAAACCAAATATACAGAATGTCTGCCACTTATATGAATCCAGGCTCCATATTTCAGTCAGCTCTGGGCCGTATACACCCTGGTGGTGCCATAGATTATACTAGAGCTGAGAAGCTCTTCTTGCCTAGTGACATCGCAGTCATCCTAACACTATAGTCCCATGTACTCCTCTTATGTGTGTGGGGACCCTGGTATAAAGGAACCTATGTGATTGCTTGTCATATGGAAGTGTGGCATATAACATTACATAAGACCATAATGAAAATCAATGGCTTTTTTCCTGGGTTAGGTATTTACCATTCTATAGTTTTGTTACTCACTAAAGTGTGCTCTTTACTTCTAAAAAAAAAGTTTACCGTATGAACAATTTTATAAACATGTGGCAGGCTGTGTCACTTTGGCAGCAGCCTCAAGCATCCTGTGTTTACCACATCTCTATTATATCAAGGGGCCACGTCAAGATTGACCTATGCTGTCCAGGTTTGTGAAATACTCTAATGGTTATACAATAATTAAATTAACTAATGACTCATTTATCAGGATACATTCCTGTTGTTAGACAGCATGAGAACAGGAGAGAGGGAGGTTGGGGGCTCATTAAGAAATTGCTCATGGGACTATGGACACTGTCAAGAATGAAGTATTTGGAACAAGAGGCAAACAGGAAATTCATGGAAGGGTTGATGTTGCTGTGGTTGAATCCCTTCTTTGGGAAGCCGTCAGCTGACTGAATGAGGCCCTTTCAAGTCCTCAAAGACAAAGTACTTTTTTTCAAATTGATTATATATGAAAAATATCTTTGTAGAAATATCCAGACTGCATTTCAACCAAATATCTGTACCTAACAACCCAGCCAAATTGATGCATAAAATGTTCTGGGCTGCTAGAGGTTTGCCAAAGGCTGTATTTCAAGAGGAAATCCTGTTGATTTCAATCCTTCATCTCACCTGGCTGAGAATGCTGAGTCTTTCAACACCTTGAAGAAGTGTTCTGCTCTCCTGATAGTTAAGTGGGATGCCGGTTCAGGTACTTGAAGTGTATTTGTCGCGCATGTTAAAATATTCCACATTGCGAGGTTGGAGAGATGGCTCAGAGGTTAAGAGCACTGGCTGCTCTTGTAGAGGATCTGGGTTTGATTCCAGCATCCACATGGCAGCTAACAACTGTCTGTAACTCGAGTTCCAGGGGAATATGATGCCCTCTTCTGACCTCGGTAGAAATTGTATGACACTGGTGCACTTACATGCGTGCAGGTAATACACTCATATGCATAAAATAAAAATAATAAATAAAGCAGGGCATGTTTAATCCCAGCACCAGGGAGGTGGAGGCAGGCAGATCTGTGTGAGTTGGAGGCCAGCCTGGTCTCAATAGCGAGTTCCAGGCTAGCTTGGGCTACAGGGAGACCCTGTCTCAAAAAGACCTAAATAAATAAATAAATAAAACATTATAAAATTAAACACTAGCAAGGCCAGTATATTCTCTCTGCACAAACACATTTATGTAAAATCCAGGTTGAAATGAGACAGCTGCTAAATGAAGAATTCAGGACCAGTAAGTTTTAGTGTGTAATAAAGCTAAGAAGCGTTAACACAGCCTTCTCCACAATGGAAAACCTACTGCTAGTGGGGTTATAATGGTGCTTGATGTTGGTCTTTGGTCATTACCCCCTTTCCTGGCAGGGACTCAGACCCACCCAAAGCTCTCCTGTTCTCCATGCTTGTTATAGATACTAACCTTTTTGTTGACAGTTTTTCATATGTTGGTATGTTGGGTCATGTTGACTCTTGCAGGTCTGGCTTCCATTCTGTTACTCTAGTCAGCTCCACCTATTTCTTTTGGTGTACTTGAAAAATCATCGGATGTCAAAGGATTGCTTCCTAATTATTATGCTCGTGGTGCTGGTATCACCATGGCATTTAACATTTACTAAGGAACAGAGGAATGGATGACACATGAATTCCTTATGTCCAGGGTGGACCCAAGAAGAGGGAGGATTCCTGTTACCTCTGGGCAGGTATGGGCTCAGATCTTTGGTATGAACTCCTTCATGTGCAACATGCAGGATATAAGGTTAACGCCTGTGGTTATTTTGAGAATGAAGATAACGTATACCCAGCAACTGACCAATACGTGCTGCTATGGAGGAGGGGATTGGTAACTACATTCTCTGCCTTTGTTCCTTCATTTGCTCATGTCCATATTTAAGGATGGAGAATGAGGCAAATGGTCATCTTCATCCTGTGCTAAGAAGTAGAATTAGAGCTATGGTGTATGATGACAAGAGCCCCGAAACTGTAAACTATAGACACATGGTTGGTGAGCAAATGAGTAACAGTTTCCCATCATGGGACGTACAGGCTGAGGTCTATCTGAGTAGGGTGACAAATGCTGAGGAGGCTCGTGTCTGAAATAAGTGACCGTCCTAATAAAGCCATGGCGGATGGCCAGCAGGAAATGATATCATCACATTATTTGCTCTTCCAATGGAGCACAGGACAATCCAAATGATTCCTTTCAGTGTTCGCTGTGGTTTTCCCCTTCCACATTTGATGCAATGAACTAAAGTTAAGGCTTCTAGAAGATAAATATGCACTCATGGGTAATGTCTAGAAATGAGAGCACACAGTAAGATGGACAAGTCTGACAGCCTGGTTTTAGCTCCAGTGAGGGCACATACTAGCTTCACAACCTTTGCCGTTTGACTTGGTGGCTCTAAAGTTTAGGTTCCTCATATTAATAATGTGTCAGAACTGGGTGTGGTGGTGTACATCTTTAATCCCAGCACTAAGGAGGCAGAAGCAGGTGGATCTCTGTGAGACTGAGGCCAGCCTTATCTACATAGCAAGTTCCAGTCTAGCTGGGGTTACAGGGAGACCCTGACTCAAAAAAGCTCCCCCTCCAAAAACAGTCAGTGTCCGAGCTTGTAAAGTACTATTCTAATGTTCATCATTTGAATATTACAATGCCAGTTATTATCATAATTAAGTAACTTTATAATTGAAACTTTTTATGTTCAGTATTCTTTACAGTTCTATAATTCCTGACATTTGGGGCCATAAATGCCTTATGAACCTTAATTAATAATATATATGCTACATGTTCAATATACTTTAAAATGTATTAAAAACATACCTAATTTCTTATGTTCTATTTGCATTATATTGTTATATTTCTTATTTCAAGATACAAATACTTCTACAGAAGTTGAATGGTTGCATTTTACTAAGCTTCGGTTATTGTACATAAAGACTCATAAAGAACTAAATTTTACGGTGGACAAAGGGATGAAGAAAAACTAGCATCAGAGATCGGAATCCACACTTGATCTGGACGCTGTGTTCTTGGTTCTTAGCCAGAAGATACAGTAGTTACTGTGACCAGCAACTCTTTCCAGGTCTAATCCAATAATCCAGTCTTCAGCGGCTGTGTTTTTGATTCACCTTTGCTCAGGTCTTTGCAACACTGATGTGTTGTTCGAAAAGACCTGAATGAAGCTATGCAAAGTCTGGAAAAAGAAACTGGGAGTTGAAGAAAGAGCAAGGAGAGACCCTGAGGTAGGGCTGAGCTTGCGATGTTGGAGTGGGAAATCCACAAGACAGAGTCAGCCAAGGCTCCATCAAGTATGGAGGATGTGGGGAGGAAGGCCAAGGGATGGTCTTTCTGACCAGGTCTCCTTTCCTGGAATCCCCTCCCTCTCCAGTTGGCTCTTGTTAGGATGTGACTGAAACATCCCCCACAAGATGCTATGTTTGGACATTGGTCCGCCCTTTCTGGCAGTGTTTTCAGAGGCTCTGGAGCCTGTAGAAGATGGAGCAGCCTTGCAGGAGGAAGATGACCACAGGGGCTGGACCTGGAGGTCTGGAGCCCTGACCTTCTTCCTGTGCACTCTTTGCTTCCCAATCTTCTCAGATGTGATCAGGTGGGTTCCTACCCCTGCTACCTGAGAAAACTCACTAATGCTGCTGCTCTCAAAGTAGGATTTATTCTTTGGGAAGCACTCAGAATGAATTCTCCCTCCACGTGCTTGCTTGAGCTCTCATAGCGCAGGGTAGCGGGCCGGTGATTCTTACGGTATTACTTGTTATCTACAATTTTGCAGCGTATAAAATACGTAGAAGGGCATTACCTTCTTTGAGGGTCAAAACTTACTTGCTGTATTAGTCAGAGTTCTCCAAAGAAACAGAACCGGTAGAATGAATATATATGTGTAGAGATTTGTCAGCTTAGCTCACCGGATAGAGTCCGAGTAGTCCTACCGTAGTCACTCAGTCCACAAGGCTGGATGTCTCAGTAGTCCCAATCTGGAGCTGAAGGTCTGACGAATTCCAGAAGATCAGCTAGTCATCAGTCTACAGCACCAAGATGAACTCACCAGCGAGAGAGAAGGCAAGCCACAAGAAGCCCGGCATTCTCCTCTGCCTTGGCCTTTTATTCAGGCTGCCATCAGAAGGTAACACCCACATTTAGGGTGTGTCTTCCAGCTTCAGATGATCCAATCAAGAAGATTTCTCTCATTTCAGTTAATCCCAGATCCAGTCAAGTTGACACCCAGGATCAGCCATCACTATTATAAATGTCTAGTGGTCCTTGATGTGCTGAGGTGAGGGGAGGGGGTGGGGGGAGGGGGTGCGGGGTGTAGAAGCAACATTTCTGCCCAGGTTGGGGCTATCTCTCTACCCTGTAGCCTTTGCTGACTCTCTCTTCCCCACCCCCTACTTTTGGTAGTAATCAATCTGAGAACAAAAGACTGCATGGAAATCTTTCTCCTACTCCTCCGCTCCCCTCTGCTTTCTACCTCCTAGGGCAGACCGTGCCCGGACCAGACCTCTATTCAGACCAGTGGGCCAGTGCCATATGGTGGACTGTGACTCCTCTTTCTCTCCTGGTGTGCTTGAACAACTGTAGCAGCTTTGCCTCAAAGAGAAGACAGGAGGGCCAGGACCAATTCTGGTCTTCAGCTAATGATGAACTAACACACACTTTCTTAGCAGACTGGGGTCCCAGTTTATTCCCCAGAACCCTTCGGAGGGACGATGCTGGCTCTTCCCCAACTCTGACACTGCCTGACATACACACTTGCCCACTCCTTTGTTCTGCCCCGGGATTTCTCTCACTGTGCCCCTCTCCTTTCCACAGGAGCCTTTTCATAGCAAACCATTTGCACCCCAGTCTTCTAGCGCTGTTTTGTTCAGTTCAGTAGATCAATAAGTATTCATTGAATGAGAATTGGTTGTGAAACTACCTTCTAGCACATAATCCATTTACTGATGTATGTTGTCGGGTGTGTACTAAACATTACTGTGGGCTGCCTTGCATTTTATTATTCTACCACATTCATAAAGACAAGCCTGGCTCCCTCACAGGTGCAAAGGGGTGATGCTATTTTTAACCTAAGGGTACGTCACCTTGGACTTGTTTCCCTTTCCCATAGAAGTTGAGAAAACATGTTGATTTCTCAGACACAAAAATTGGTTAGCATATTTAATGAATATGTGATGTTTTTCATAGTTAATATGCAAAAATAGTGCACATAACATTTTTAAGTAGCAGTCTCCTATTGTCCTGTCGAGGTAGAACATGTGGTGTTTTTGAAGGAGAAAACAATGTTTGTTGTGGTTATCGATTTTTTAAGACTACAGACTTCTGAGCAAAAGGTTAATATAAAATTAAGTCATTTAGACCTGTGAAATGTCACCTACAAACAATGGAAAAGAAGCATTTTAATATGATTTGTTTTCTAGGAAACTTTGTTTTTTGAATAAAACCCCACACATAAGCATGCATGCACACACAAAAACATGCAAACACACAACAGAGAATGTGTTGAGACATGTAATTTTCCAGGTATAAATGTTGCAGGTTTCAATGTCTATATGCTGGGCCTCCCCACCCCCCCCAGCTTTCTCAGCCAGAGGAGAGTCATCTCTTGCCTGGATTCCCCAACAACCCCTCCTGAGGCATGTGGTAGGTTTAATTAGGGGTTCATGCTCTCTTAACTAGTCTCGTTGTTTACCAGCCTGCAGAGTTTTTGAGACACTCTGCCACGCATTTATGTCTCTCTTCCCATGTTTAAAAGTTCTTCAGGGGCCAAGGGATGGCTCAGTGGTTAAGAGAGCTTGCTGCTCTTGCAGAGGATCGAATTCAGTTCCTAGCACCCATGTCTGGTGGCCCATAACTGCCTGTAACTCCAGTTCCAGGATAATCTGACCATCTCTGACCTCAGTGGGCACATTCACTATGTACACAGACACACTGGCATACATATAATTAAAAATAATTTTAAAAAACTTTAAAAGCTCTTTGCATAGTGGAATTACTCACTAATTAATTACTCAATAGTTTTATGAAATCCCAAACAATTTAATTTTTTCTTATTGTAAATACATGTTTTTATAGGTAAAGAACTATACACAGTGCACGTTTTTGTAGTGAAAGAGAAATTGCAGAAACAAATAGGGGACTGTCATGAGATTATCCAAGACCTAATCATCCAGAGATTATTATTGTTAGTATTTTAGGATAGGCCCTTTCACTATTTTTCCTGTGAATTTTTAATATATACAAAAATGCATTTAATTAACTGGAGAGTAACCTGTGTCTAGATAGTATACAGGCCATAGAGAAGACGCTGCTTCTATTGTTCTGCAAAGTGGCGTTACACTGATTCCCAATGACATTATTGTTACACTCACAGATCAGTGCATCTTTTAACTCTCACCAGAGAAGCTTGTTCTTACAGCAGATGGTGATTAGCACAAAGGCCTACAACTGGTCAACATACAGACAATAGGAGACTCTGGTGTGCTTAACCCTAAATGAGACACCAGCATCACACTCTGTCTTCCCAAGACTTAGGGATCTTTGCAGAAGGGGTGGAAGGATTGTAAGAGCCAGAGGTGGTGGATCAATACAAAGGAAATGGTGCTGTCTGGAAGGGACACAAGAGAGCATTTGCATATATGAACCCACAGTGCTATGACAGATTGCACAACACCTGTGCAAGCCCAAGCCAGACAAAAACCCAGCATAGATGGGGGAGGTGGACAAAATGCCACAGCCCTAGCTGAGGATCCATTGGCAACTGATAACTGCTAGGAGAGAGTTAGTTTTCTGTAGGGGAGTGACACCTGGTAGGTTGACTATGGGCCAAGGGATGGACCTAGAGCCAAGCACATATGGGAAACAGATTAGACCGGAATAGACCTTTCAAAAAAGAAAAATAATAAAAGACGGCATGAAGTTGGGTGAGAATAATGGTGTGGGGCTGAAGATGAGGGAGGGGTCTAAGTGTTCTGAATAGTATGTATGAAACTCTCAAAGAATTGGTTCCTTTTATTTTTTATAATTCAAAAATAACATTCATTTATTAATTTCATGTTATCCTTTTTTACTATGTGAACTTGTTTTTAGATCATTGTTAACAATTTAAAGACATTTGTATACTTTTGACACTTATATAAATGTTGTCACATTTTTCCTAATTCTTTATTTTTGTCCTTTTTTTTTTTTTTTTGAGGCAGGGTCTCCCTGTAGCCCCAGCTGTCCTGGAACTCACTATGTGGACCAGGCTGGCCTTGAACTCACAGAGATCTGCCTGCCTCTGCGTCCCAAGTGCTGGGATTAAAGGTGTGCACCACCACACCCAGCCCTAATTCATTTTTAATGAAATATTCCCCATTATAAGTATATACGCCCTCAGATTTTAAATATGCAAATTAAAAATAATTCTAGTGTTTTCATGTTAGATTGAGGATTAAGCTATTAGGTGGTAATAGGCTTTACTGACAAAGTAGATCGCTATATATATATATATATTATTTTTTTATTAGAAGATTTCATTATGGCTTTAACATACTCAATAACAATTTCCAGAGCAAAGATACATCTCTTTCAAAAGTGGCTACAAAAATTTTAGATTCAAAGTTGAATTATCACACTTATACAATACTGAACTCAATATAAACCCTGTAAGACATAAAATTGAATGAGTTTTTAACCTTTAAAAAAGATCTCCATTTCATTTTAAAATATACTGTTTCTTACAGAAAGACTCATTGGTTTTGCTAATAACACTTAGAAGATGGCACATGCATCTCTAATCTGTATGTATCTGATTATTACTAGTCATGGTCAGTTGCACTCGGATCCTTGGCACCCGTGTATGGATATAAAGTCATCGGGTACATTTCAATGGCAATGTTTATCACCTCTACTAATTAACATGACATATATTTTTATGCTTCATCCTTAAATATAACTCATTTTTTTAATTTGTTAATTTTTTGTATATATGTCACACAGAAAATCCCAAACAATCTTATTCATTTATATACCCACTTACCAGATGGCACCCTCCCACAGCCTCCCTCCCGCCACTAGAGCCCTTATACTCTGTCATCCCTGCTACTGTCTGCTGTGTTGTTGGCACCCCAGCCATTCCCCACTAATTGCCCTTCTGGTGGATCTAGTCAGCCTATCTAGAGGTCTTTGTTTAGGAGGGTCAGCTGTTCCTCATCTAGCAGTAATCAGTTGTCAATATTCCTTTACATAAGATTAGGGACTGCTGTTCATTTTCCCAGTTCTATGCTGGGTTACTATCTGGGAGTCTCTTGGGCCACCCTAGCAAACAAATCAAAGGAAGGTATCTCCTACCTGGCGTTGTTTTTTGTTATGTAGCCTTTACCTATACATATGGACTCTTAAAAATTATACTGGCCCATTTAATCTTTGGTTAAACTTTTCTTTTGGATGTTTAAAGCTATACAGTTGGCTCAGATAAACCAATTTGTTTTTACTCTTAAAGCTGTTTGAGGATCTGATTCTCAAGGGTCGCATGGGCTTCGGAGGAGCCCCTGGCTCCTTTCTTTTACCAGTTCCATCTATGAGAAGATAAGTCAAAGGTCCTGCTTGACCATGGATGGCTTCACTTGGAAGCCTGGAGGAAATGTTTCCTCTATGTTGACTCTCTTTTGTAGACTGGACACTGGTTTGAGTCCATCTCATGGGGTCCCCATGGCCTCCTTGATTAAGAGGACAGGTGACTCACCACAGTTACAGGATATTTTGAGAGATGCTCATAGTCCCCTGGAACTAGTTGACCTAGGAGGGAAAGGAGCAAAAATTGTCCTTTATGTCCCCCTGACCAAATTAGCATAGGCCTCATAGTATGTCTGTTAAACATCCAAGAAGGTTAGTTCCACCAGTCTGATACTTTTAATTACCGTGTGCCATGTAGATAAAACTTGGGCAAAGACCAAGTATTCTCAGATAAACCTTGCCTAGACATATATTTCTTGACCTGGTATATATAATTTGTCTGTAAGTTGTTGGACCAATATGGTTCCCTCTGGTTTTTAAAACTAGCTAGGCATTGTTTATCTCTCACATTGTCTAACACTTCCATCAAGGTTTCCTAATTAAGGTGCCCCCATTTCTGTCTTTTCTCCCTTAATAATACCCTTCTCCTATGGTTCTACCTCTCTTGAGCTCCTTCTTTCTCTTTATCCCCTAAGGTTCCTTGTATACCCTTCCCTCCCCCCTCCCTTAAACTAAACCAATTTTTATTCATATATCCCTTATTAAGGCCTATTTCCTACTGTTCTCTTTCAGATTCTTTCTTTTCCTTTACCTCCCATGTTTCCTTTCCATTACCCTAGTTCCTGTAGTTATGTCTGGATACATACTCACCAGGATTTGGTGCTAGGATCCACATATGAGGGAGAACATACGTGTGTTTTTTTTTTTAATTCTGAGTCTGTGTTACTTCACTTAGTATAACAGTTTCTAGTTCCATCCATTTACCTGCAAATTTCATGATTTTATCTTTCTTTACTACGGAATGAAACTCCATCATATAAATGAACCATATTTTCATTATCCACTTGTCAGTTGAGTGACACTTAGGTTGCTTCCATCTCTTAGCTATTGTGAAAGAGCAGCAACAAACATGGATGTACAATTGTCTCTGCAATAGGATGCAATTTGGGGGTATATGCCAAGGAGTGGTATAACTGGGTCAAATGGTAAGTTCATTTGTATTTTTAAAGAGTTCTCCACACTCCTTTCCGTAGGGATTGAACAATTTTATAGTCCCACCACCAGTGGATGAGTGTTCCCCTTTCCCCACATCCTCCCCAACATTTGGTATCATTTGTTCTCTTGATCTTAGCCAGTCTGACAGGGGTAAGATGAAATCTTAAAGTGGTTTTAATTTTCATTTCCCTAATTACTAGTGATGTTGAGCATCTTTTAAGATGCTTCTTAGCTGAACTCTGTTCAGCTCCTTATCCCATCTTTTAATTGGGTTACTTCCTTTCTTGCTTCTTTGTTTTTTGAGTCCAATATATATTCTGGATGTTAAACCTCTGTCGTGTGTCGCTGGTGAAGATTTTCTCCCATTCTATGGGTTTTTTCTTCACTTCCCTGGTTGCCTCCTTTGATGTACAGAAGCTTTTTAGTTTAATGAGGTCCCGTTTGTTGATTCTTGACCTTGTTTCCTGAGTGATTGATGTCTGGTTTAGAAAATCCTTCCCTACACCTGTATCTTGTAGGTTTTTGCCAATGTTTTCTTCTAACAGTTTCAGAGTTTCAGGCTTCACATTGAGGTCTTTGATCTATTTGGAGTTAACTTTTGTGCATGGTGAAAGATAGGGGGTTAATTTCATTCTTCTACAGGTGCAGATCCAGTTTTGCCAGCACCATTTGCTGAACATGCTGTCTCTCCTCCAGTGAATGTTCTTGGCCCCTTTGTCAAGTATCAGATGGCTGAAATTGCATGTACTCATATTTGGGTCTTCAATTTTGTTCCGTTGATCAATGTTTCTATTTTTGTGCCAATACCATTTTGGTTTTACGACTATAGCTCTGTAATACAGTTTAAAATCTCGTATAGTAATGCCCCTGACATTGCTCTTAGTGCTCAGGGTTGCTTTTGCTATCTGAGGTCTTTTGTCCTTCATATAAATCTTAGTATGTTTTTTCCAATTCTGTCAAAAATGTCATGGGGATTTTGATTGGCATTGCATTGAATCTATAAATGGCTTTTGGTAGGATGGTCATTTTCACAATATTAATTCTTCCAATCCGTGAGCATGGGAGGTCCTTCCATCTTCTGAAGTCTTCCTCAATCTCTTTCTTTAAAGATTTAAAATTTTCATTGTAGAGCTCTTTAATGTCTTTTGTCAGGTTTATTCTGAGATATTTTATTTGTTTTGTAGCTATTGTGAAGGGGAGTGTTTCCATGTATTCTCTCTCTGATTGCTTGTTATTGGTATATAGAAAGGCTACAGACTTTTTAGATTAATTTTGTATCCTGCCACTTTACTGAATGTGTTAATAATTTCCAGGAGTCTTCTGGTGGAATTTTTGGCATCTCTTAGATATAATATCATATCATCTGCAAAAAGGGATAATTTGATCTCTTCTTTTCCAATTATTACTCCTTTAATTACCTTCTCTTGTCTTACTGCTCTTGCAAGAGTTTCATGCACTGTGTTAAAAAAGAGTAAGAGCACATTAATTATGTTGAGGTATGTTTCCTCCAGTCCAATTCCCTCTAGGACTTTGAACCTAAATGCATGTTGAATTTTGTCAAAGGCCTTCTCTGCCTCTGTTGAGATGACCATGTGGTTCTTGTCTTTGAGCCCATTTATATGATTTATGACATTTATTGGCTTACATATATTGACCCATCACTGCATCTCTGAGATAAAGTCGACTTGATCATGGTGGATGATCTTTTTGATGTGTGTCTGTATGTGGTTTGCAAGTGTCTTATTGAGATCATTAAGGATATGGCTCTATAGTTTTCTTTTTTGGTTGTGTCTTTACCTGGCTTTGGTATTAGAGTGATGTTGGCTTCATAGAAGGAATTTGGACCTTCTCCCTGCACTTCTCTTTTTTGAATAAATTAAGTAGTATTGGATGTAGATCTTCTTTAAATATCTGAGAATTCTGCTGTAAATCCATCTATTCCTGGGCTTTTTTTAGTTGGGAGATTTTGTATTACTGTTTCAATTTCTTTTTGTGTTATGGGTCTGTTTAAGCTGTTAATCTCTTCTTGGTTTACTTTTAATGGTTCCCATGCCTTTAAATACCCATCCATTTCTTTTATGTTTTCAAATTTAGTAGCATATAGATTTTTAAAATAGTCCCTTGAATAGTCTAGATATTTTTGTGTCTGTTTGATGTTTCCCCTTCCATCCTGATTTTATTGATTTGGACGTGCTCTTTCTTTCTTTTGGTTAAGTGAGCTAGCAGTCTGTCAATCTCGTTTATCTTTTCAAAGAAGCTGCTCTTGGATTTGTTGATTCTTTGTATTGTTTTCTTAGTTTCGAATTCATTAATTTCTGCTCTCATTTTTGTTATTTCTTCTTGTCTGCTGGGTTTGGGTTCCATTTCTTCTTGTTTTTCAAGTGTGTTGAGTTGCAATGTTAAGTCATTTATTTGTGTTCTTTCTGATTTTTTAATGTAGGCACTTAGAGCTATAAACTTCCCTCTAAGGACCGCTTTCAGTGTGTTCCAGAGGTTCTGTTGTGTTGCATTGTCCTTTTCATTTAATTCCAGGAATACTTTTATTTTTTTCTTAATTTCTCTTTTGACCCATTCATCATTCAG
>NW_008329624.1:633907-650322 GCF_000622305.1 Nannospalax galili
AAGCTTTATTGCATTGTGGTCTGATAGAATGCATGGAATTATTTCAATCTTTTTGTATTTGTTGAGGTTTATTTTGTGCCCCAGTATATAGTCGATTTTGGAGAAGGTTCCATGGGGTGCTGAAGAGAAAGCATATCCTTTGGAGTCTGGGTAGAATACTAGATAGATGTTTGTTAGGTCCTTTTGATGTATGGTTTTGTTTGATTCTGGTGTCTTTCTGTTGACTCTCTGCCATGTTGACCTTTCTAATGGAGACAGTGGGATATTGAAGTCCCCTACTGTTAATGAGTTGGGATTAATCTGGGTCTTAAAGTCCTGTAGCACTGTTTTTATGAAGTTGGGTACACCAGAGTTTGGTGAATATATGTTCATGATTGTAATATCTTCTTGGTTTTTTTGTTCCTTTGATCAGGATGAAGTGTCCCTCTTTATCTCTTCTGATTAGTTTCAGTTAAAATCCATTTTGTCAGATATTAGAATTGCTAAGCCTGCTTTTTTCTTATTACCATTTGCTTGGTATATTTTTTTCCATCTTTTCACCTTAAGGTAGTTCCTGTCCCTGAAAGTGAGATGAGTTTCTTGCAGCCAACAAAAAGATGGGTTTTTTTTCTTAATCCATTCACCTGTTTCTTTTGCCTGGGGAGTTCAGCCATTGATATTTAAAGTTATTAATGAAAGATGTGTATTGAGTCCTGTCATTTTTATTTCTGTTCACATTCTTGATATAGCTGTACTTTTCCATAGTTATACCTCATTAAATTTCTTTCCACAATGACTTGGGTACAGTTGTTCCTTTCTTCAGCTCTTTGTATTGCTTCATGAACTCTCTGAAGGGCTGGCTTTGTGGACATGAATTCTTTCAAACGATTTGTGTCATGGAAGATTTTTCTTTCCCGTTTGACTATAATAGATTTTTTTTGGCTGGGTATAGTAATCTGGGTTGGCATCTATGGTCATTTAAAACTGGGAATACTTTGGTCCAGGCTCTTCTGGCTTTCATAGTTTGCACTGAAAAGTCAGCTGTCATCCTAATGGGTTTTCCTTTATATGTGACTTGTTGTTTCTCTTTTGCAGCTTTCAGTATTGTCTCTTTTTGTTCTGAACGTTTAGTATTTTTACTGTGAATTGCTGTGGAGAGTTTCTTTTCTCGTCCTGTCTGTTTAGTGCTCTAGATGCTTCTTGTATTTGTATGGGCATGTCTTTCTTTAATTTGGGGAAATTTTCTTCTTTACGATTCTGTTGAAGATCTGGTCCATGCCATTGTGGGGGGATTCTTCTCCTTCCTGTATGCCTATGATTCATAAGTTTGGTCTTTTTATGGTGACACATGATTCCTGCATATTCCATTCTTGTGCTTCTTTAAATTTTTCATAATCTTTGCTTGAGTGGGCTAGTTTGTCCACTTTATCGTCCAGTCTTGAAATTCTGTTTTCCATTTCATTCATCCTATTGGTGAGGCTTTCTCCTGTCATTTCTAATTGGCTTACTGAGTGTTTCACTTCCTTCTTCATTTCAGCCTGAGTATTCTTCAATATTTCTAGTTCTTTTCTGAATTCATTCAGAAGTTTATCCCTATCTTCCTTCAGTTCTTTGATTTCTTTGTTTGTGTGCTCTTTAAATGCACTGAATATTTTTTATCATATTTATAATTATTCTTTTGAGTTCCATGTCCTGCATTCTCTCTAGGGGGTTCTCATTGTGCTCCTCTAGAGGACTATTGGTATCTGGTGGGGATACATTATTTTGGTTTTTCATGTTATTATTTTTTCCTCTGTGACTTTGACATGTGTATTTATTTTGTGGTTTTTGATTCTTGTGTGAGATTCAAGCCTTCAAGTTTAGGTCTGCTGCTTTTTGTAAACTTTATGTGACTTTGTGGTTTACTTGTTGGGCATGAAAAGCTGGTTGGTCTAGGCTTCCATTTCTCCCTTTTGATTTTATATTGGAGTGGCCAGACTGCTTTTGTCTTCAGGAGTTCCCACAGAGGCCCAAGTAAGATGAGGATCAGATCATCTCAGGCTTTCTTCTAAGGCCTTGATCCCTCCAGGAAAGATTTTGGCCTCAGGCATTTGGGGACTGGACTGGCCTAGGAGCAGGCCCCAGGAAAATACTGTTCTTTGGCAGCTGGTGGCTGTGTCACCCAGGGAAGCAGAGGGAGGTGAGGGTGGGACCAGGCTCAGGGTGTTCTTGTGGACCCAAGAAGGAACTGGATTGGTCTGGATGCAAAGGATCAGGAAACAGTGGTGGTTCCAAGTCAAGAGGTCAGCCCCGGTGTCTGGGGTGCCAAGACAAGAAATGGGCCAGTACTCAGGCTAGGAGGAGAGACATATGGGGGGGAGCTGGGAGGGTGAATGAGTCTCGGTGACTCAAGGTGCAATGGGCACCGCTGGGCTTACTGAGGAAAGAGGCTGGTGGGCTGTGCAACCCAGGGAAGCAGAGGGACTGAGGGCAGGACCAGGCCCAGAGGGCTCCTGTGGACCTTGAGAAAGAACTGGATTGATCTGGTTGGTCTGGATGAAAAGGGTCAGGAGAGGTCAGCCCCAGTGTCTGTGGTGCCAAGACAGGAAATGGGCTAGTACCCAGGCTAGGATGAGAAATGGGGTCTGGGAGCTGGGAAGGTGAATGAAGCTGGGGGAGTCAAGGCACTGTGGGTGCTGCTGGACTACCGAGGGAAGAGGCTGGTGGGTTGTTCAGCCCAGGGAAGCAGAGGGAGGTGAGCAATTCCTTTTAGTTTTTATGTGTGCATATGCATGCTTGCATGTGCTCTCATGTATGCCAAAGTACAGGTATGTTGCATATATATGGAGGTCAGAGGTCAAACACCTTGTTTTTTGAGGCAGTGTCTCTCACTGGCAAGGAACTCACTGATGAGGTTAGAGTGGTTGGCCTGTGAGCTCCAGGGATCTGCCTGTCTCCTCCTCCCTAGTGTTGGGATTACAAGGGTATGCCACAGCAATGAGCTTTTAAAAGCTGGTTCTGTGGCTCAAACTCAGATCTCTGGCTCTATAGGAAGCACTTTACAAACTGAGCTATCTCCCTGTTCCTAGAGGGTTATTTTTTAAACTGCATCTTATTGTAAAAATAGTTTGGTATTTGACTTTTAAATATATCATTAGACTTTTCCATTGCTTTATTCTATAAAGCTGTGATTTTACATTTTATTCAATATTCCATCACATTGCTAGATCATAATTTATTTAGTCCTTTCCACACTGCTGGATTTTTAAATTGTTTCCAATATTTGGCACTTTAAATGTTATAAGAGAATTATATATCATAAATAATGTTATAATAAACATCCTTGCACATGAAATAAAGGAACATAATGGTAGAAATATATTGTCCTTAGAAAATATGTACAATTTACTTTCTCATGAATTGTAGGAGGTACATTGTTATCAACACTCTGGTAGTTTTATTAAAAATAAAACTTTATTTCATAGATGAAAAATGCTACACCATGATTTGTTTGAATTTGTATTTTAGAAAGGTAATAAAAATTAATTCACCTCACCTTTAGCAGCAGTGTAGAACTTTTGTCAGTGAGTTCAGTGTTGTTTTACTAGGTGTACCCCTTCCCACCCTCTGGGAGACTGGCCCTCAGTCACCTGGTCTCCGGGTTCTAACACTGCCATTTGCCAGTCGCTCCCAGAGTTCCCACATGACCATGCTACTCTCTGTCTTCTCACTCTCCATATCACAGCCCACTCTACCCCTCTTCCCAGGGTGCTCCTCATCTTGCCCCTGGCTGGCTTACTCTCTGTAGGCTCACTCTTTTCAGAGGAATGAGTAATTTTCTGGCTACAAGTGTGTTGAAGATACCAGCAATCTGTAATACACGTCTCAAATATTTTTACTTTTTATAATGCATGCTACACTTTAAAACAATACATCTGCCATACATGTGTATATATGAAGATTAAAGAAAGACAATACAACATTCTGCACACATGATTCCAAAAAACCATAATAAACAAAAAGCTGGGGCTGGAAGAAAGATGGCTCAGTTGTTAAGAGCCATTTTGGCTGCTCTGGCAGAGGGTGTGGGTTCAGCTCCCACTGTTTCTTGTATTTATTTTTGTCTTCCTTGAAAGAATGGTATTTTTTGGGCTTTCTTACTTTCTCAATATTGCTTGAACTCTCTTCTGAGCATTTTAAGTCTGCTTTCCTGCTACTCCTCCCTCCCCTATGACATTTGTTCTCTTAGCAGAGCCTAATTGAATTTACTTATTGTCAATTTAATGTATTCAGCAAGTTCCTAATTTCAAATATTCAGATTAATTATTTCTACATATCTATTTGCTCCTTTTAAGAAGACATTTTTACTTATGTGTTTGTATGTGTGGTGCCCTTGGAAGCCAGAAGAGGGTGCCAGATCTCATGGCGCTGGAGTTACAGGCTGTTGTGAGCTGCCTTGATGAGTTTGCTGGGAACTTGGGATCTCTGGAAGGGCAGCAAGTATTCTTTTTTAAAAAAAATTATTTATTTAATAACCACATAATTAGAAGAAGCTTTTCATTACAACAGCATTGACATGTTCAATAACAAATTCCAGAGCTAAGATGCCTCTCTTTCAAAATTGGCTGTAAATTTTTAGGTTTACAGCTGAATTAATACAATTATACAATAATGTATTCAGCATAAACCCCATACGATATAAAATTAAATGAGGTTTTTAACCTTTAAAAAAGATCTCCATTTCCTTATTAAAATACAGTTTCATACAGAAAAATTCATTTTTAATGCAATTAACACTAAGATGTTTACACATGCATTTCTAATCTCTATATATCTGATTATTACCAGTCATAGTCAGTTACTTTCTGAGATCCTTGGCATCTGAGCATGGATATAAAGTCATCAGGTAGACTTCAATGATAATGTTTTTCACATCTACTAATTATCAAGGAGCAAATTTTTGTGCTTTGAAGAATTTAAATTTTTTTTTTAAATTTAATAACCACATGATTAGAAGAAGCATTCCATTACAGTTTTAACATATTCAGTAACACACTCCAGAGCAAGGATACATCTCTTTCAACAGTGGCTATAATTTTTAGGTTCACAGTTGAATTAATACAGTATACAATATTGAACTCAGTGTAAACCCTGTAAGATATAAAATTGAATGAGTTTTTACACTTTAAAGAAGATCTCCATTTCATTTTAAAATATGCCGTTTCCTACATTTTTAATGCTACTAACACTTAGATGTTTGCACATGTGTCTTTAATCTCTATGTATCTGATGATTACTAGTCACAGTTGTTGACAGTAGGATCCTTAGTACCTGAGTATGGATATAAAGTCATCAGGTAGATTTTACTGGTAATGTTTATCACCTCTTCTATTTAATATGAAGTACATTTTTATGATTCCTCCTCAAATAAGTCTTTTTAAAAAAAATGTTGATTTTTCTGTGTGTATATCATAGAGAACATCCCACACAATCTTATTCATCTATATACCCACTTCCCAAATGGCACCCTCCCATAGCCTCCCCCCTCCCACATACTGGAGCCCATATACTCTGTCATTCCTGTTACTGTCCACTGTGTTGTCGACACCCCCATCCGTTCTCCAGTGCTTGTCCAAATGCTGAATCTAGTCAGCCTATCTAGAGATCCTCGTTTTAGGGACATAAACTGTTCCTCACCTAGCAGCAATCAGTTGTCAATATTCCTTTAGATAAGATTGGGGTCTGCTGTTCATTTTCCCAGTTCTATAATGGGTTACTGTGTGGGAGTCTCTTGCACTACCTTGGCCAATAACTCAAAGGAAGGTATCTCCTGTCTGGCATTGTTTCTTGTTATGTAGCCTTTAGCTATACATATAAACTCTTAAAAATTATATTGACCCCATTAATCTTTGGTTATACTTTCTTTTTGTGTGTTTAAGACCCTACAGTTGGCCCAGATAAAACTGTTTTTACTCTTAAGGTCAATTGAGGATCTGTTCCTCAGGGGTCTCATGGGCTTGGGAGGAGCCTATGTCTCTTTCTTTTACCAGTTCTGCCTATGTGAAGATAAGTCAAAGGTCCTACTCGACCATGGCTGGCTTCACTTGGAAGCATGGAGGTAATGTTTTCTCTATGTTGACCCTCCTCTTTGTAGACTGGACATTGGTTCAGGTCCATCTGGTGGGGTCTTCATGGCCTCCTTGCTCAAGAGGACAGGCGACTCACCACAATTACAGGACATTTTGGAGGATGCTCATAGTCCCCTGGAACTAGTTGACATAGGATGGCAAGTAGCAAAAATTGTCCTTTGTGTCCCCCTGACAAAATTATTATAGGCCTCACAGTATGCCTGTTAAACATCCAAGAAGGTTAGTTTCACTAGTCTGCTGCTTTTAATTACCATATGCCATGTAGATAGAGCTTGGGCAAAGACCAAACGCTCTCAGATAAACCTTGCCTAGGCATATATTACATTCTTTGATCTGGTTGTATGTATAATTTGTCAGTAGGATGACATACTCACTTATAAGGATTTGATTCTAGGATCCACATATGAGGGAAAACATACATCTTTTTTTTTCTTTTCTGAGTCTCTGTTACTTCACTTACTATAACAGTTTCTAGTTACATCCAATTACCTACAAATTTCATGATTTCATCTTTCTGTACTGCTGAGTAAAACTCCATTGTATAAATGAACCCATTATCCACTCGTCAGTTGAGGGACACTTAGGTTGCTTCCATCTCTTAGCTATTGTGAAAAGAGCAGCAACAAACATGGATGTACAAGTGTCTCTGCGATAGGATGAGTTCTTTGGGTATATGTCAAGGAGTGGTATAACTGGGTCAAATGGTAGGTTCATTTGTATTTTTTTAAGAGTTCTCCACGCTGCTTCCCATAGGGGTTGAGCAAGATTGCAGCCCCACCAGCAGTGGATGAGTGTTCCCCTTTCCCCACATCCCCTCCAACATTTGGTATCATTTGTTCTCTTGATCTTAGCCAGTCTGACAGGGGTAAGATGAAATCTTAAAGTGGTTTTAATTTTCATTTCCCTAATTACTAGTGATGTTGAGCATCTTTTAAGATGCTTCTTAGCCAACTTTATTTCTTCTTTTGAGAACTCTCTGTCCAGCTCCTTATCCCATCTTTTAATTGGGTTACTTCCTTTCTTGATTATTTGTATTTTGAGTTCTTTATATATTCTGGATGTTAAAACTCTGTCAGATGTGTTGCTGGTGAAGATTTTCTCCCATGCTTTGGGTTTTCTGTTCTCTTCCCTGGTTGTCTCTTTGATGTACAGAAGCTTTTTAGTTAAATGAGGTCCCATTTGTTGATTCTTGACCTTGTTTCCCGAGCAATTGATGCCTGGTTTAGAAAACCCTTCCCTACACCTCTATCTTGTAGGTTTTTGCCAATGTTTTCTTCCAACAGTTTCAGAGTTCCAGGCTTTAATTGAGGTCTTTGATCCATTTGGAATTGACTTTTGTGCAGGGTGAAAGATAGGGGTTTAGTTTCATTCTTCTACAAGTGGAGATCCAATTTTGCCAGCACCATTTGGTGAACATTCTGTCTTTCCTCCAGTGAATGTTCTTGGCCCCTTTGTCAAATATCAGATGGCTGAAATTGCATATACTCATATTCAGGTCTTCAATTTTTATTCCAGTGATCTACAGGTCTATTTCTCTGCCAGTATCATGTTGTTTTTATGACTATAGCTCTGTAATACAGTTTAAAATCTGGTATAGTAATCCCCCCAGCATTGCTCTTAGCACTCAGGGTTGCTTTGGCTATCTGAGGCCTTTTGTGCTTCTCGATGAATCTTAGGATTTTTTTTCCAATTATGTGAAAAATGTCATGGGTATTTTGATTGGCATTGCATTGAATCTATACATGACTTTTGGTAGGACTGTCATTTTCACAATACTAATTCTTCCATACTCTGAGCATGGGAGGTCCTTCCATCTTCTGATGTCTTCCTCAATCTTATTCTTTAAGGATTTAAAATTTACTTTGTAGAGATCTTTAATATCTTTGGTCATGTTTATTCCAAGACAATTTTTTTGCAGCTATTATGAAGGGGAGTGTTTCCATGTACTCTCTCTCTGCTTGCTTGTTATTGGTATATAGAAAGGCTACAGACTTTTGTAGATTAATTTTGTAACCTGCTATTTTATGGAACGTGTTAATTTCTAGGAATTTTCTGGTGGAATTTATGGCATCTCTTAGATATAATATCATATCATCTGCAACAGGGGATAATTTGATCTCTTCTTTTCCAATTATTACTCCTTTAATTTCTTTCTCTTGCCTTATTGCTCTTGCAAGAGTTTCAAACACTATGTTAAAGAGGAGTGGTGATAGTGGACAGCCTTGTCTGGTTCCTGATTTCAGTGAGAATGCTTCCAGGTTTTCTCCATTTGGAATGATGTTGACTGTGGGTTTGTTATAATGGATTTAATTATGTTGAGGTATGTTCCCTCCAGTCCAATTCCCTCTAGGACTTTGAACATAAATGCATGTTGAATTTTGTCGAAGGTCTTCTCTGCATCTATTAAGATGAACATGTGGTTCTTGTCTTTGAGCCCATTTATATGATTTATGACGTTTATTGACTTATGTATATTGAACCATCCCTGCATCTCTGGAATAAAGACAACTTGATCATGGTGGATGTGGTTTGAAAGTATTTTGTTGAGAATTTTTGCACCATTATTCGTTAAGGATCTGGGTCTATAGTTTTCTATTTTGGTTGTATCTTTGCCTGGCTTTGGTGTTAGATTGATGCTGGCCTCATAGAAGGAATTTGGACGTTCTCCCTCCAGTTATCATCTTTGAATAAATTCAGTAGTATTGGATGTAGATCTTCCTTAAATATCTGGTAGAATTCTGCTGTAAATCCATCTGGTCCTGGACTTTTTCTAGCAAGAAGGTTTTGTTTGACTCTTTCCTTATGTGTTATGGATCTGTTTAAGCTGTTAATCTCTTCCTGGTTTAGTTTTGGTGGATCTCATGACTTTAAATACCCATCCATTTCTTTTTATTTCAAATTTAGTGGCATATAGGTTCTTAAAATAGTCCCTTATAATGTTCTGGGTTTTTTTGGTGTCTGTTGTGATCTTTCCCCTATAATCTCTGATTTTGTTAATTTGAAGGTGGCCTTTCTTTTGGTTAAATGGGCTATCGGTCTGTCAATCATGTGTATCTTTTCAAAGTACCAGCTGTTGGATTTGTTGATTCTTTGTATTGTTTTCTTTGTTTCTATTTCATTAAATTCTGCTCTGATTTGTGTTATTTCTTCTTGTCTGCTGGGTTTGGGATTGATTTGTTGTTGCCTTTCAAGTGTATTGAGTTGCAATGATAAGTCACTTATTTGTGTTCTTTCCAATTTTTTAATGTAGGCACTTAGAGCTATGAACTTCCCTCTAAGGTCTGCTTTCAATGTGTCCCAGAGGTTTTGTTGTGTTGTATTATCCTTTTCATTTAGTTCAAGAAGTACTTTTCTTTCTTAATTACTCCTTTGACCCATTCATCATTCAGGAGTGTGTTATTTAACTCCATGTGTTCACGTGGTTACTGGGGATCCTTTTGATGTTGATTTTAAACTTTATTGCATTGTGGTCTGATAGAATGCATGGAATTATTTCAGTCTTTTGTATTTGTTAAAGTTTGTTTTGTGCCCCAGTACATGGTCGATTTTGGAGAAGGTTCTATGGGGTGCTGAATAGAAAGTATATTCTTTGGTGCTTGGGTGGAATACTTGGTAGATGTCTGTTAGGTCCATTTAATGTATAGTATCATTTAATTCAGATATCTGTTTATTCTTTGTTCAGTTGGCCAAATGAGGAACCATTAAAATCAGGAACCAGCCAACCCTGCTATTAATGAGTTGGGGTCAATCTGGGTCTTAAAGTCCTGTAGTATTGTTTTTGTGAATTGGGTGCACCAGAGTTTGGTGAATATATGTTCATGTTTGTAATATCTTCTTGGTTTATTGTTCCTTTGATCAGAATGAAGTTGCCTTCTTTGTCTCTTTTGATTAGGATTAGTTTAGAGTCTGTTTTATCAGATATTAGAATTGCAGCACCTGCTTTTTTCTTAGTACCATTCGCTTGGTATATTTTTTTCCATCCTTTCACCTTTAGGTAGTGCCTGTCCTTGAAAGTGAGATGAGTTTCTTGCAGCCAACGAAAAGATGGGTTTTGTTTCTTTATCCATTCAACTAGTCTGTATCTTCTGACTGGGGAGTTCAGTCCACTGATATTTAAAGTTATTAATAAAAGATGTGTATTGAGTCCTGTCATTTTTATTTCTGTTCACATTCTTGATATAGCTGTGCATTTCCACATCTATACCTTCATTGAATTTCTTTCCATCACCCCTTGTATATAGCCGGTCCTTTCTTCAGCTGTTTGTATTGCTTCAAGAACTCTCTGAAGGGCTGGTTTTATGGACATGAATTCTTTCAGCCTATTAATGTCATGGAAGATTTTTCTTTCCACTTCAACTATGATAGACATTTTGGCTGGGCAAAGTAATCTGGGCTGGCATCTGTGGTCATTTAGAGCTGGGAATACTTTGGTCCAGGCTCTTCTGGCTTTCATAGTTTGCACTGAAAAGTCAGCTGTAATCCTGATGGGTTTTCCTTTGTATGTGATTTGTTGTTTTTCTTTTGCAGCTTTCAGTATTGTCTCCCTGTTATGAACATTTAGTGTGTTTACTATGATGTGCCATGGAGAGTTTCTTTTCTGGTCCTGTCTATTTGGTATTGTATATGCTTCTTGTATTTGTATGGGCATGTCTTTTTTAATTTTGGGAAATTTTCTTCTATGATTCTGTTGAAGATCTGGACCATGCCATTATCTTGAGATTCTTTTCTTTCTTTTATGCCTGTGAGCCATAAGTTTGGTTTGTTTATGGCATCACACAGTTCTTGCATATTCCCTTCTTTTAAAAAATTTTTTTTTCATAATCTTTGCTTGAGTGGTCTAATTCATCCACTTTATCTTCCAGTCTTGATATTCTGTTTTCCATTTCATTCATCCTATTGGTGAGGCTTTCTCCTGTCATTTCTAATTGGCTTACTGAGTGTTTCACTTCCTTCTTCATTTCAGCCTGAATATTCTTTACTCTTTCTAACTCTTCTGAATTCATTCAAAAGTTTATCCCTATCTTCCTTCAGTTCTTTGATTTCTTTCTTTGTGTGTTCTTTAAATTCACTGAACTCTTTTATCATGTTAATAATTGTTCTTTTGATTCCATGTCCTGTGTTATCTCTAGGGAGTTCTTATTGTACTCCTCTAGAGGACTATTGGTACTTTGTGGGGATATATTATTTTGGTTTTTCATGTTATTGTTTTTTCTTTGTGACTTTCACATGTGAATTCTCTTCATAGTTTCCTTTGTTGAGTTTAGATCTGCTTCTTTTTGTAAACTTTATGTGCCTTTTTTGGTTTACTTGTTGGGCATGAAAATCTGGTTGGTCTAGGCTTCAGTTTCTCTCTTTTGATTTTGTATTGGAGTGGCCTAATTGCTTTTGTCTTCTGGAGTTCACACAGAGGCCCAAGTGAGATGAGGCTCAGATGATAACAGGGTTTTTCCTAAGGTATGGGTCCCTCCAGGAAAGATGTTGCCTGCAAGAATTTGGGGGCTGGGCTGGCATGGGAGAAGGGCCCATAATAGATGGTGGTCTCAGGAAGCTGATGGCTGTGCCATCCAGGGAAGTAAATGGAGATGAGGGCGAGACCAGTCCTAGAGTGTCCCTGGGGGCCGCAGGAAGGAAATGGGTTGGTCTAGACACAAAGTGTTAAGGTTCAGATAGCCCTGCTCCCTCACCAACAGGATCCCAAGGACTTCTCATGCTCCTGAGAAAACGGAACCTAGCTGATAAGCACCTTGGTCTTTGAAGTCCAGAGAAGCAGACTTTTCTCCACTGTTTGGCCAACACAGCAGGCTTCCCCTTTGATCTCTAAAGAGGACAGGTTTTAACAGTACTGCTCTCCCACTTCCCCCACACCCAACTTAAAAAAAAAATACATCTTCCTGCCTTCTGCAGGAAGCAGAAGCCTCCCTTTTAAAAAGACCCCAGCTCAAAACCCAGGCAGAGATTTTCCCTGCCCGGAAGGGAATCCGTCCCATGTGTTCCTTTGCTAATAAACCCTATTTGGATGGAGTTTTATCTGTGCCTCGGTGCCTCATCATCCATTCGCTCATTCTCCAGAAACTTTTTACCTATCACAGATCAGGAAGCAGTGGTGGCTCTGGGTCGAGGGGTTAGCTTCTGTGTCTGGGGTGCAAAACAAGAAATGGGCCTGTACCCAGCCTAGGAGAAGAGACTGGGGGGGCACTTGGAGGGTGAAAGCGGCTGGGGGAGTCAAGGTGCGCTGGGTGTGCTGAACTTACCCAGGGAAGGTGCTGGCACCAGGACACTGGAGGCTGTGCAGCCCAGGAAGCAAAGGGATATGAGCGCAAGTATTCTTAACCACTGAAGCATGTCTGTCTCCTCTTACTTCTTTATAATGTCTCCCTGGTCAAGTTTAATAGTCTTGCAGGGTTGAGAAAAAGATGCTCTTACTTCTGCCTATTGTAAAGTGTCATGACTAACATTCCTGTAACAAAAGACCAGGTAACAAGAGATTTATGCAGATTCACTTGATCAAACTTCTGTTTACTGTGCAGAAGAAAGACCCACAGACTGCATAGGTCCAGCAAAGTATGGGCAGCTGCACAGAAATATGATTGGATAAAAAGGATCTCATGTAATGAAAACAGACTGTGCAACCCCAGCAAGTCTGACTTGTCTGCTTGGTTTCCCCCTTTCCTCCTGGGTTGGGGAATGATCCTTTCTAGGAAGGGAGTCTTCAGACTTACAGTTAAACGAGGCCAGGCAGAGAATTTCTCCGTGGTCACCTTGTACAGAAAGGTGACCTGACACTCCCAGGTTTTATGGCTGCCTGAGGAAAGGGAGTTCTGGTTCCCTGAGGAACATTCCCGGGCCGTGGGGTGGAAGAAGAATGAGAGGCAGAAGGCTGGAGATCTGAGACAGAAGCTTCAGTTTCTTAGGCTGCTTCATTTCCTGAGCTCTAACATCTTCCCTTTAAGTGGATTGGCAGAGCCGTCTTTTATTGTTTAATAATGTGAATATGTTCACATCCTGCTTGTGATGGTCCCAGTTCCGCTATCTTTGCAGATCTCATTCTGTGGATCTGGCATCCTGGAGACGCCCTTCTTTGTTCTGTTATGGCCTTTGTTTACAAGATGGTGGCTCTGTAGAAAACAGAATTTAAACAGTGTTGCAGCAGGATGTATTTATGCTTGCTTTGTCGGGTGCCTGGAGACTACCTTAAAATAAAATTTTTGTTTGGAATTTTCAAGCCACAAAACTAGTATAAATTCTAGGCTCAAATCTTAGTGTATTGTCAGTCATTCTTAGAGGATGTGTGATCTTCCCACTCATTTACTCTGAGCCAGTGATGAAACTGAAAAGCCTTCTGTAGGTTGGTTTTCCCCAGATTTATAAATTCAAGGTATTTCCTAGGGTAGGAGGTAGGTTTATATAGTGTTGAGAAGTTCCTGTGGCATGTTCAGGTCACACTACTGCCTGTGGAGTTTTTCCTGCCTGTTTCTATGTTCCTACTCCATCACTAGCATAGCCTTGTTTTCAATAAGCCATTTAAAAATTTTGCTTGCTTATCTTTTTGTTGAAGACTCTAGTGGATACTGAAGACACATGGTAAGTACATGGCAGGATGCATTTTTAGAAATAAAATACAGTCTTGTCAGCCCCAGACCAGGGTGTTCCCCCTTGCTTCCTAGTCATCTGAGATGTAGCAGAGCCATGGGCTCAAGTGACTACAGCCATCTACACGGACCTACAGACACAATGCTGAGAGAGGGAATCACCCCTAGGAGGGTACGCAGTGCATCATTCCACACACACCAAACTCACAAGCATGCTCTCAAGAAGAGTTACCTCTTAAGCTCTGCTCATCCTGTGATATTCTGAATTTAGAGTGAAATTCCCACACATGATTAGTTATCTGCTGGAAGAGAACTTCTGGTCTAGTAGTTTGTGATATAAGTTTTAAATTTAACTGAGCAAAAGAAAAATCTACTGACTCCCTTATCATCTCTTCTCATTCTCGTTTGAAGAAGATCAAATGGCTGTGTTTCTAGAATGTCTTCTAGGTTTAATATAAATAAACTTTCCGACGTTTATATCAGCGCAATTCATGTTCTGTGACTTTCAGTTAATGGATTGTTCCAGAATGCTTAGATATCTTCTGTATCTCATCGTCTGTTCAAGCATAATGAATATATCAATCTATTCTTGTCGATTTTGATGACTATTGTTTTATTTTGTAGTTCATAATAATCATAAAAGCAACTTCTACCTTACTACCCCTTTTTATTTTAAAAAATGTCTCCATCTGTACCTAACATTCATTTCTTTCAGAGGAACATTAAAGCTATACCATGCCTGCCCCAGCTTTCCATTAGGCTAGTCATTAGAAATACATGTTTCTGTAGATATACATGAACAGATTTAAAACATTTAGCTATTGGTACAGGAATATGGACCACCTCTCCATTCATTCAAATATCCCTTAATGCCTGTTAGCAAGGGGGAACTCTTCAGTGCGTGTATCCTGTGCATTTGGTAATGTGAATGGGCTCTAACTTCACATCATATTTTCTACCAAGCTGTTGCTCGTTTGTAGAAAAAGTATTGATTTTCTAGAATAAATTTGTTTCATTTTCAACTGTCCAACAGAATTCTTTTGGCGTGGTTCTAATCGTTTTCATTTGATTCTCCTCTATTTCCTAAGTAAACAGAAAGTAATGTACAGACTGAGGACCACTCCCTCTTGACTTTTGTGATACGGTATTGCCTCTGTCTTTTATCCAATTACTCTGGCTAGACTGATGAAGATGGAGAAACATCCTAAGCTTGTAGATGGCTTTCTTCTCTTTTTAATGAGAACATAAATAGGACTGCTATAATTTCCTAGACATAAATCTATATTTAACTGGTAATCAACTTCTTTCCGGCAGTCTTTATATATAACAGCTTTCCCACATTTGTATGTTGAGTCGTGGCCAGATGGAAAACAATTTTAATTTCTGTTTTTGGAGGTATAACTGATTGGCACATTTTATGAGCCATATATTCCCCAAATGTATTTCTATTGTTTTCACATACAAATACAGAGGAGCATAAAATCCTGATTGAGTGTAATATTTTCAAGTCTTCACATTTTCCTTTCAAAGTTCTATTATTTGTCCATATTTCTAAAATGTAATCATGCAGAGATGATGGAAGCATGCCTAGTTTTAGATGACTTGTGCATAACAACCTTTCTGAATTTTATTCACTGTCTGAGTATTGGGAGGTTAGTCTATGGATTCAGGGGCTGTGTTGCATGACTTTTCCTGGCAAGATAAGAACAGTTATCTATTCACCCCATGAAGCCCTAGTGTCAGAACACAGAAAGTGTTCTAGATTGCTGAACCAACAAGTTTATTGGGGTTACTTCTAGGAGCATGGTGACTCAAAGGAAGCTGTGTCAAGGATAAGTTCATCCCAGCATGCATGATGATGGCTCATGAAAGCTCCATCTCTACAGTCTCCTACCCAACTTGTAGGCAGCTCCACTCGAGAATCTCCTCTACCCAGCAATAATTTATCACTTTTACAATCTTGGGTAGAGGTCTTTGAATCTTACAACCGTCTCAGCTTCCTGCCTTAAAATGATAGAGAACTTCTTGAACCTCCAAGGTTTGATTTATTTATTATTTATTTATTTATTTATTTATTTATTTATTTATTTATAGTTTTAGCCTAGGAGCCCCCATGTTCCCTCCAGCATGCTGTTTCAAATTTGTGGAAACAGCTACACACCAATCCCTTCCCAAACTCATGAGAAGTCTAATTACCCCTCTGATAGAATCCAGAAATAGGGTCTTTACGAGGTGATTGGAACTTGAGCCCACCCTCGTGGGTAGGATGTTGCTGTGAGGCTGAGTTATCACAGAAGCGGCTTTGTTCCTCTCAACTTCATGCTCTCCCCTCATATGACAACTCTATCATGTGAGGATGTGATTAGGAAGCCCTCAGCAGAAGGAGTGCTTTGACTTTGGACTTACCAGCCTCCAGAACTATGTGAGTAAATATCTCTTCCGTGGCTGGAGATCTGGCTCAGTACTTAAGAGACCTTGATGCTCTCACAGAGGACCTGAGTTGGGTACCCAGCACCCACATCTGGTAGCTTACAACCTTTAACTTCAACTCCAGGGTATCTGATGCTTTTGGCATCTGAGGGCACTCATGTGCACATAGTCATACACACACACACACACACACATACACACACACACAAGTAAAAATAATAAAACTAAATCTTTTTAAAAAATTTAATAACCACATGATTATAAGAAGCATTTCATTATAGCTTTAACA
>NW_008329624.1:650352-674517 GCF_000622305.1 Nannospalax galili
CAAAGGTGCATCTCTTTCAATATTGGCTGTAAATTTTTAGGTTCACAGTTGAATTAATACAGTTATGCAATATTGAACTCAGTATAAACCCCATAAGACATAAAATTGAATGAGGTTTTAACCTTTAAAAAAGATCTCCATTTCATTTTAAAATACACTGTTTCATACAGAAAAACTCATTTTTAATGCTGCTAATACCTAGATGTTGGTGCATGCATCTCTACTCTCTATGTATCTGATTATTACTAGTCACAGTTGGTTACACTCGGATCCTTGGCACATGAGTATGGATATAAAATCATCAGGTAGATTTCAATGGTAATGTTTATAACCTCTACTAATTAAATGAAGTAAATTTTTATGCTTTCTCCTCAAACATAACTCATTTTTTTATTTGTTGATTTTTTTTTGTATATCATACAGAACATCCCAAACAATCTTATTCATCTATATACCCACTTCCTAAATGGCACCCTCCCATAGCCCCCCCAACTGGAGCCCATATACTCTGTCATCCCTGTTACTGTCCACTGTGTTGCTGGCACCCCCAGCCATTCCCCAGTGCTTGTCCATCCACTGAGTCAGCCTATCTAGATATCCTTGTTTTAGAAGATCAGCTCTTCCTCATCTAGCAGCAATCAGTTGACAATATTCCTTTAGATAAGATTGGGATTTGCTGTTCATTTTCCCAGTTCTGTGCTGGGTTGCTGTCTGGGAATCTCTTGGGCCACACTGGCCAACAACTCAAAGGAATGTATCTCCTGTCTGGCTTGTTTCTTGTTATGTAGCCTTTAGCTATACATATGGAGTCAAAAATTATATTGACTCCTTTAATCTTTGGTGATACTTTCCTTTTGGGTGTTTAAGACCATACTGTTGGCCCAGATAAACCAATTTATTTTTACTCTTAAATCTGTTTGAGGATCTGATTCTCAAGAGTCACATGGGCTTGGGAGGAGCCCCTGGCTCCTTTCTTTTACCAGTTCCACCTATGTGAAGATAAGTCAAAGGTCCTGCTCCACAATGGCTGCCTTCACTTGGAAGCATGGAGGAAATGATTCCTCTGTGTTGACCCTCCTCTTTGTAGACTGGACACTGGTTCAAGTCCATCTGGTGGGGTCTCCTCAGCCTCCTTGATGAAGAGGACAGGTGACTCACCACAGTTACAGGACACGCACACACACACACACACACACACACACACACACACACAAATAAAAATAATAAAACTAAATCTTTAAAAAAAAACCCAAAAACCCAAAACAAAAAAAAACCTACTCCAGGGGCTGGAGAGATGACTCAGCAGATAAGGGCATTGGCTATACTTGCAGAGGACCCAAGTTTGATTCCCAGCACCCATGTGGTAGCTAACAACTGCTTGTAACTCCAGTTCCAGTGGAATCCCACACCCTCTTCTCACCTCCTTGGGCATTGAATGACACAGGTGTACTTACATACATGCAGGCAATATACTCATAACACAAAAAGAAAAACAATAAATAAAATATTTTTCAATTTCTTTTACTTAGAAATCACTCAATATGTGATATTCCGTTAAAGAAACAAAAAGGACTAAAATATAATTTCTATTTTCTCTTCATTAATATTTTTCATTATGCCTCTGAATTTGAGATTATTTGATTTTGTCTGAAGTGTGGTGAATTCTTCCAATTTAGGTAGTAATGTGTTTATATGAAAAAAATCTGTTTTTTTCTAATATATCTCACTTGTATGTTCAAATTGCTTCCTATTCCTTAGAAATAACTATAATTTTAGGGGCTGGAGAGATGGCTCAGCGATTAAGAACACTGGCTGTTCTTGCAGAGACCTGGGTTCGAATCCCAGAACCCACATGGCAGCTAACAACTGTCTGTAACTCCAGTTCCAGGGGATCCGACAGCCTCTTCTGACCTCTGCGGGCATTACATGACACGGGTGCACTTACATACATACAGGCAATACACACATACACTTAAAAAAATTTTAAAAAGAAATAACTATAATTCTAATACACAATTTTAATTATACACAGTTTTATCAGTTTGTTGTGTAACCTTCCCTTTCTCCAGGTGGATTTCTTTGTTTTCCTTCTGTATCCAAAACCTGGGCAAGTTTTGAAAGTTAGCATTGCTAATTCAGCTTTCTGTGATTTATTTGCTTCTTGGAACAGGGTGTCTCTTTATAGCCCTGGCTGACCTGGAACTTGCTATGTAAACTGAGGGGACCTCTATAGCACCACATTCCTCCTGCATCTTCCTCCCTCTGGAGTTCTGAGATTATGAGGCTTCACCCCCCCCACACACACAGCCAGCTGATATTTCTGTTCACTGTCTCTAATTTGAATCAAAATGCTGTAATCCCTTAACAATTTGTTCCATGATGGTGCTAATTCTCATGTAACAATGAACTCTCTTCTGCACAGCTGAATTCTCAAGCACAGTAAATTAAAGGTTGTGTATTCTTGGGAGGACAGAGCATGGCTGGGAAGCCAAGGGAAACCAGGAAATGACAGCCTTCTATGGGAATATTAGGGGTAGAAAAGATTCCCTGCTCTCAGGATTGTCTGAGCTCAAATTCACTGACAGGGGCAGATAGCACAGTTACCTACCCAGGAGACCTTCAGAATTGTTGTCTCTATCCAGGAAAATCCCAGGCCGTCACAGGACCTGTAAATGTCTCTCCACACTAAGGTGAACTAGTGACATCGCTTGTGGCCAACTAGTTCATGGACCTTGTTTGTACTGTCTGATACTTTTATAATTATTTTATGTATATGAGTGTTTCACCTGCATGTATATAAGCGCACCCATGTTGTGCAATGCCTTCAGAGGCCAGAAGAGGGTGTTGGATCCCCTGGAACTGGAGTTATGGGTGGTTGTTAGCCACCATATAGAAACTGAACCTTGGTCCTCTGCAAGAGCAACCAGTGCTCTTAACCTCTGAGGCTGGAGTCTAATACTTTTGTAATATCAGAACCCCATGTACTATGTATTCAAATGCTGAGTCTTTTACCATTCCAGCATCCACCATTAATTTAATTGAAAGCCCCCTTTGCTCACATTTCCTCATTTTCATCTTGATCGTCTCCTGTCTCCAATCCATGCCCTTTTGTGTCCCACCATTTTCCCTGCAATCCATTGCTTTTTGTACTGCAAGAACTCATGAAAACCACCATAGCCTGCATATTCTTCTCAAAGGACGCTTCTTCCTCATGGTCCCCTGACATCTGCCCAACCCACATTCTTTGGGGTCCCTAGACTCATCATCAGCTTCTTCTACAACCCTTATTTGTTGTATTGTTCCTGGAGCTAGTTGAAGGCTGTTGAAATATGCTTCTGATTGATTGTATTGGAAGGTGGATTCAGTAAAGTCCTGAATAACTTTATAGTCCACACACAACTTCCTATGGTTGATATTTTAAATCATGGTAGAAGTGGTTTTCCAGGAATCATAACAGTTTCCTTAAGGTAAACACAGAAGCATCCCCCATTTTATTTCCTGGTTGTGGTTACCTTCACAAGAACCTGTCATCACAGTGCAAAGAAATGGTAACTTTCCTTTGCACACATGCCCTCATAATGAGAGTCAGTTTTACACAATCATATTTCTTTGCATATTCTTCAGAGCCCCTAGAATGGGCCTGTTCTCTATATGAAGGTTGGTTTCTCTTTCACCACGCCCAGGGCAAGTATGGATTATCTTTGATCTGAGGTTAGCAAGTGAGTTACCATCCTAAATTCTAACCTGTGTATATGTTTTGTTCTCTATCTGCTAAAGTATTATTCATGCTACAAAGAATTTCATGGGGCAGGTGAGTGGCTACCAAGAACTTACCCTATTCCTTCAAATGAAAGACAGTCAATATTTCATTTAATGTTCACATCCAGGGTAAGAGAAAGGTTCTAATACTAACCCTACTTGAAAAATTAGGAAACAGAGGATAAGACATATAACTTCTCCAAGTTCATAAACGACACAACCAAATCTTTACTCCAGGCATGTATAGCATGAAAGGGGATAATCTTACTCATTTTTTGGAGACAGGCTCTCACTATATAGTCCTGGCTGGCCTGAAACTTGCTATGTAGACCAGGCTAAACTTGAACCCAAAGATCTGTCTGCCTTTGCCTCCCAAGTGCTTGGATTAAAGGTGTGTGCCACCATACCTGGCTGTAATCTTATTCTTTTCTTGAATCTTCCTACACAGTCTCTGGACTTGATCTTTAGGAGTTGAATTAATGGGTGGGAGAAGTCTGAATAAAATAATGGAATTCTTTTAACTATGTTGGAAAGACATTCCCAAACCTCATCTGTCATTATGTTGATTGTGACATTGCAAAATATGAACTTTCAAGTTAAAGTGAAATAAAATGCCTTTGCTTATGATCACCTCACATCTGCCTACATAAGAATATAAATATTTTCCTCACACAGCTGTAATTTCTTCTGGGCTTTCCAGACTCCAAAAATAAAAATATAAAAAAATGAACGTGTTTTTGAAACTGGAGAAACTGTAGGAGACAGGAACCAAGAGTTTGATGCAGAATTGTTGCTGTGGCCTGACCACATGTGTCCTTCCCAAACCTAAATGCCGATATCCTAACCCTCAAGGTGATGGCTTTATGAAGTGATCAGGACATGATGGTGGATCCCTCCTGGATGAGATGTACCCTTATATAAAGGGTACAACAGAGACCCCTTGCATCCTCTTCCATGTGAGGACACAGCTAAATTTAACACCTGTGTACCAGGAAGCATGCCCTACCAGTTTCTAACGTTGCCCTTCATCTTGTAGTTCTTAGGTTCAAAAAAAAAAAAAAAAAGAGAAATATTTTTCAATTGTTTAAAGACACTTAGATTACGGCATGTTATTGCAGAACCCAGAATGGACTACAGTGACTGCTAACCTGGCATATTGCTTTGTTAAATGGTAGCTCAGTCGTGTGTGTGTGTGTGTGTGTGTGTGTGTGTGTGTGTGTGTGTGCATGTTTCTTTCTGGGTGTGAATACTTGTGAATACACTGTAGCATCTGACTCCAGGGCTTATATGAAATGATTCTATCCTCCTAAGATAATTTGGATGGTTCAGCCTTTTGGCCTTTCTCTACAATATTGTTTTGCTGATAATTCACTTCCCTTTATTTATTTATTTTTAGCTCCTTATTACTCCACAGATTTCAACTCCTGAAATTTTATACCTGAAGCCTAGGCATGAAATATTCAAAAGATGCTGGATTTCATACTGCTGAATAAGCAGTTTGTTTATTCTCTCCTGGTGAGGGTACTGCGTGGCAGTGTTTTTAGTGAGGGGATGATTAAAACTTCCGTTTTTACAATGTGCCTGTGATATACTGCCTGGTCAGCCCTGGTGTTTGTTGAAAACTATGAAATCGCAGGTCGTAACCAATGCTCCAGTGGGTGACTTCTGTTTCTATTATCTCAGATGGAGACTGAGAGACGCCAGGTTCCTCATTGTTTTCACACTGAATCTTTATTTATTGGTTTGCATTATTTCCTCCTCCCCCCTCCCCCTCCCCTCTTCCTCTTCTTCCTTCTCCTCCTGACTGTGTTCCTGGTGCTTTCTGCCAATCTCTTACCCCTCATTCTTTTTCTTTTGTTAAGATTGGTTTTATTTTTGTTTTATGTATGTGAGTGTTTACCTATATGTAAGTATGTGCACTGTGTGTATACCTGGTACCCACGGAGTCCAGAAGAGGGTGTTAGATTACCCTGGAACTGAAGTTATATACTGTTCTTGTGAGCTGGGAACATGTTGGTGCTGAGAACCCAGGTCCTCTTCAAGAGCATCCAGTGCTCTTAACTGTTGAGCCATCTCTCTGGTCCCCTTTAAATTTTCGTTTTTTTTTTTTAACAGGGTCTCCCTAATCCCAGGCCACCTGGAAGTCACTATGTGGACCTGGCTAGCCTCAGTCTCCCAGAGATCTGCCTGCTTCTCCCTCCTGAGGGCTGGGATTAAAGGCACAGGCCACCACACCTGGTGTCTCTCGCAACTTTCGTATTTATAAATATCCAAATCAGTATTCATTGTCAACCTTACCCATCCTTTCCCCTAGTATTTTCAAACTCTTTTCAGTATTTCTTCTTTCCCTCTAAATACACATTCTGTGTAGGAACATGTTCTTCATTCAAACACTTGCAACTCCAGCAGATCCATATAAACACTTTTAATTGTTTTCTTCCTTTAGCAGTATCAGATTCTGGCCTAATCTATATACTTTAGCCGGACCTCTAGCATTGAAGGGAGCTGACGTCCAGCCTGACCCGCCGTTGCTACTTCTGATATTTTCCTCATTCCACGTCACTGCCGCCGTTTGCAGCTGCACCTTCTTCTTCAGCTCCCGCCTTTTCCTTCTATTTACATTGATTTTCTTCTCAATTCTTGGTTAGCTCATTTTCTTTTTCTCTTTCCTTTTCTGGCCTTTTCATGGGGCCTCTGAGACTGTTCATTTCTTCACACTAGTTTTTCTGCTCTTTCTCTTTATAATCTTCAAATTCTCACCCTTAGATATTTTATTCACCTCTAACGTTATACATTTTTAGAATTCTCCCTTTAGAAATTCTAAGTATGAAGTTACATATGCATATACACATATACATATTAGACATATATGCCTATATCTCCAATATCTATTGTCCTCAAATCCAAATTTGCTTCATTCTTGATCAGTTATTTTAGCTGAGGCCAGCCACATCAAAACAAACAGCAAGAACAACAAACAAATGAAAACTCGAGTCAGAGAGTCCAAAGCAACGACAGCGATTTCCCTAGACCACTGCACACAGTATATGGCTCTTCTTTCAAAGTGAGCTTTGCACTTCAGATTGGCTTCTTTTTAAAATAAGATTTAAATTTTTTTTAGAATTCCATACATGAGTATTGTGTTTACATCATTTCTATCACCTCTCCTACCTCCAACTCCTCCCACAGTCTCCCCACTCCTTCTTAATATCCTGACTTAATTTTAAAAAATTAATGTTCCGTATATATGTTTAATACATACACATGTACATACATACATACACACAAATGTGTATCTACATAAGCCAACAACCGAATTCATTTAGCGGTCCTAGGAAGCATATATGTTTAGGCTGACCACTTGGGATTGGGTGACCTGTATTGAATATATATTGAATTGGGTAGTTCTCAGTTTTCTTTGCTTAATATGGCAGTAATTTTTTGGTTCTTCCTCCCTTCCTCCAGGGACTTCCAGACCAGTGGACTTGGAGGCCAGATGGAAAGGGAGAATATGTGATAGGATAGTTGGGGTAGAGTTCCAATAATCAAGGCTTTGTATGTATCTGTGTCCAAAGTGCTGATGGGCATTGTTGAGTACTGATTATGGGAGTCAGTGCAAAATGAAAATGCAGGGTGCTTATTAAAAACGTCAAAGAGATAGCTCAGTGGTTAAGAGCACTGGTTGTTTTTTGCAGAAGACCTGGGTTCAAATTCCAGCACCCATATGGCAGCTAAAGACCATCCATACTTCCAGTTCCAGGGATCTAACGCCCTCTTCTGACCTCTGTGAGCATTGCATGACACAGGTGCACATACATGCATGCAGACAATACACACATACTCACAAAATAAAAAATAATAAAATATTAAAAAAATAAACTGTGAAGGATTTTGAGATGATGACAGCAAAACATAAAACCAAATGCTGGTGTGTTTAAGCGTGAGCTCCATGTGACTTTTGGGGTCACATGTTCCTGGTTGGTTCCACTGTTGATTTTCCTGGGATGTTGACACCCATAAGCTCAGTGAGGAATTGACTCAAGTGGTCCTGAAGGTGCCATCTGGTTTGCTCTGAACTCTAGGTCTAGTCTTCTTTCTTTGGAACAATTCTTAAGTCACTGTCTTTCTTCCTTGCCATCTTTCTGGTGTCCAAAAAATTCATGGTGATTGTTTCCTACCTATTTCCAGTCCTTCTGGGATCCAGCCAGCCTAGATTATTATCTCTGAATGTTGTATATGACCTATAGGCACAATTCAAATCTCATTTGGACATCCGCATTGTTTTTTTTTCCAATGATCTTTTGAGCTAGTCTTCTGGAGATATCTGTTTTGGTTTGGATATGAGGTTTTCCTTCAAAGGGTCATTGTGTTGAGAGCTTAGTCTCTAGCTCTTGTCCCTGTTGAGAGGCAATTGTACCATGAAGGCTCCACTTCTGGTGTGGATTAACCCCTTGATGGATTCAAAATGTATATTGATTCTTGGGAGGTAGTGGAACTATTGGAAGAGAAGGCCTTTCTGAAGGAACTAGGTGTATAGGAGTTTGTACCTTTTAAGGGTACAATGTCCCTGTCTCCTTCTTGTAGCCTTCTTTCTACTTTCTAACCATTGTGAGATGAGTAAATTTGCTCTACCACGTTCAACCTCCTTTTGAGCCCACAGCATCTAAGTCAGCCAACCACAGACCAACGCCTCTGTGAGCTGAAATCAAATCATCTACCCTTAAGGAGTTTATGTCAGCTGTTTTGTGAAAAGAAGTTTGGAAGCACTACCCCCCACCAAATGCCACATACTAGGGGTGTTTCAACACCAAAAATGTATTGTCTGTCAGTCATGGAGGCTGGAAGTCCTAATGAACGTGTGGGCAGAGTTGTTTTCTCCTGAAAGTGCTATCTTCCTGGCTTGCTGGTGGCTATCTGGTTGTGTTATCCATTGTCCTCTCTGTGCATTCTGTACCCCTAGTACCTCTTCCTCCAGACCTATTGGATCTGGGACCCACCCTTATGACTCATTTAACTTCAAATGCCCCTCTAAAAGCTCATCTCCAAATACACTGGCATTGGAATTGAAGCAGAATTCATTTGTAGTGAAAAGGATGACCATAATTCATTCTATTGCATTCGCTCCTCTTTACAGGATGTTAAATGTATTGAGAGAAAGCTCCGTGTGAAGTCAGCCTGTTACATACATGAAGGCCCCACAATGTTGAGAGGGTGAGTGAGTGCTCCCCTTTTCTCTGACTCACCCATCCCTAAGCAGCTCTTACCTGTTGCCCTCTGTGCCTTTGCTTCTGTTGGGTTCTCTGTGTAAACCCAGCCTCTGGATTGCCTCGTCTCCTCTGCTCCAGGCTTCCATGTGAAACCTAGCCTGTGGAGCTAGCTGTAACAGCTCTTCCTTAACTATGAGCCGTAGCCTCTGATTCTCAAGGATACTTAATGCCCTTAGCACCCATGTATGGGGTCCTCTCTCATGGTTTTATGTCCCCTTACATCCCAATGAGTCGAGGCAGTCCTTGCAGAAAGATACTGGGACTAGACCAGTGCTTCTGAAATCTACTGTGCATGTCTACCTCTGGGGCTGGGATTAGATCAGTGCTTCTGAAGTCTTCTGCACATGCCTATCTCTGGGGATCCTGCTAATGGTGGCTGTGGTGCCAGGATTCTCCATCTGAGGAGGCAGGACCCCAGGTGATGCATTTTAACAAACTCCCAGATTCAAACACCAAGACTTTGAGTAGCAAGGTACAAGAGTTCTCTGTCAAAAGCCTGTCCTTTCTTGCTTGCCCTCCCCTCACAAATAAGAAATACTTAGCTATTCTGTAACACACGATCCTCTCTTGATTAACCTCCTGTTAACCTTCATGCACTAATTTGGCCTGGACCCAAGATGCTGGGCAGGGCAGTAAGTAGGCATTGTACTTTTGGGAGTGAAAGGCAGAGCAAAGGATCATTTACACAGACATTTATATAACTGTGTGTTCTTTGTTAGGGGACCACAAGGTGACGTGTATAATAAAGCAGAGATTCCAATCAATTAAAGTTCAATTTCCCTCCAAATATGAAACTTTATAGGACCGTATTTCCCAGAGAAAGCCAAATGCATGCTGCTGTGGTTGGATGGAGCAGGATAGGAATTCATTGAGTTTATCCTTTGAACATGCAGTGCATTTACTTCACGTGAAATTATTTATCTCTTGGAATTTACTTTATTCTGGAAGAAAAATATAAATGTCTTCAGGGGATCTCGTTTTGTGAATCGTTTCTCGCCTCTTGTCCTCTCCTTCTTACACACAGATAACTTTTGATGCATTAAATTCTAACGAACAAGAACATGTTTAAAAGCTCCTTTGCATTTTATTCAGCAGCTGAGTTTAGCTTCCTACAAAATGCTTTCTAAATTCAGTTTCTTATCATGAGTTCCATCCAGAATAAAATATATAGTGCCCCCGGAGCACACCAGCTGTTTATGTACCCCGGCCAATATATCTCAGGGAGAGGTCTGAAAGAAACATAGGCAATCATTTAAAAAAATAAAACTAAGAACCCAGCTAAAACATCAAGTGTTTAGAGCTACTCGGTGGGAAGGAAACGCAGGAAAAAGAGAAAAGAAAGCAGCTTATTAACCAGCTTCTTTTACTTTGAACTGTGAATTTCTAGGCTTTGTTCAAGCCTTCTATTTTTACCTATAATATTTCAGAGTATTCTCTTGCATGTTTTAAAGTCAAATGGAAGAAAGAAGATCTGAAAGATGGAGCGATTTTCTTTTAATTAAATTCTTTTATCACATCTTTTTTTCAGTAAGAGATGCAAGGGGGTGAAGCAGAATGTGTCTCTAAGCCACCACCTTTTTAAACAATGAGCAAACAGTGAAGAGATGTGGAGAACAACCCACAAGGCCCTTTGTTCTAGAGGGAACTCTTTCTAGAGGCGCTGTCCTTGGGGAATTCTCCTCTGCGGTGTTCTCAGACTGCCTCTAGCAGAGTACTGGTGCTGCAGCAGATGTTCCTGCTCTGAGGTTCGCTGTCAGCCATCTTGACACCCACCCAATCAGACAGACAGCAAAAATCTCATCCCAAATCTGTGAGATGATGCACATCCATGGTCTAAGGGTGTGGGACCCTACCTGCGGATTCATGTCAAGCAGTTTAAAGACATTGGCAGCAAAGTCAAACAATATATCAGGCAAATCCTTGTCTCACTCTCCCAATGGAGACAGGCTATCGCCTCCAGAGGCTGGCTCTTTCTTGAGCTAGGAGTTTTCAGTTGGACTCTGCTGCAGTACTGAAGGACAAAGAGACCTTGTGTATCCTGTTCTCAACTCTGCTGATTGCTGGAAGACCGACTCTGCTCCTTACTGGAAGGGGTGGGGTCCAGGGACAGTTTTACCCTTTCACTGCCAAGGGTGGCAGTTGGCTCGTGTGAAGATTCCCGGGGCGCCATGGTCTGTGATGAGAGAAGCCTTCCCCAGCCTGCTGTCTGTGCCTCCTGCTGTCCTTCCATTGACTTCATGTGTCTTGAGGGCACAGTTCTCATCTTGATGTGTCGGTTTAAAATCTTGGTAAATGATTCATTCATTTCTTCATCTGTCCATTGTATTATCAGGTATTTCATCACAGAGACAAATACCTGAAGAAAACAATAAAAGGGGGACTCATGGTTTTGACACATGGTTTCAGAGGTTTTAGTTCATGGTTTATTTACACTATCACTCAGCAGAACATCGTGCTGGTGGAAGAGAAGGGAAGGTTGTTCACGTCATGGAAGCCAGGAAGCAAAGGAAGACACGTAGGGGCCTGAGACAAGCCCCCACCATCCACATCCTCCTGCTAGGGTCAGCTACTTCCTCAGTAACCCCCAATAACACTGTCAAGCCATGACTCTGTCTGTGGATTAATCTGTTGATGAAGCCAGAGCCCTCGTGATTTACTCCCTTCTCAAAGCCTCATCAGTTGGCAGCCAAACCTTTAACCACGTTTTAGATTCAAACTGGTACACCCTCCCATCTAAGGCTTATTATGCAGTAGCACCACAGGAGGGTACTTGCCCTTACTCCATAGGCTCAAGGTTGAGAGAGGATAGATCAGTTAGATAAAAGACAAAGATGCAGTGGGGCTGGAGAGATGGCTCAGCAGTTAAGAACACTGACTGTTCTTGCAGAAGACCCAGGTTTGAATCCCAATACCCACATGGCAGCTACCAACTCTCTGTAACTCCAGTTCCAGGGGATCCAACGACCTCTTCTGTCCTCCATGGGCATTGCAGGACACAGGTGCACTTTCATACATGCAAAAAATACACCCATACACATAAAATAAAAATAAAAAAGATGATGCAATGTGATGTGTAGACGGAGAAAATACTAAAAAAAGATTTGGACAATTCCAAAGTTTCAAGGACGGATCCCTACATCGGGTGGCTGAGGCATGCCAAACTAGCCTGCTGACCTGCAGGGACACCCTTCGCATTGCAGGATAGACAAATGACTTTCCTAAAGGTATTTAGTGCACAATCTGCTCTGCTGGCAAAGAATAAGGGAAGCAGAGTTTTAGGAAAATTAATGCTAACCACACCCCTGGGGGCTTCGCTGTGCTGCCAGGAAGGTTACATCTGTGGACTGTGAATGGAAGGCTGGGGGTAGACATTAGAGAAGAGGTAAAGGCAGAGCACAATGTATTACCAAAAAATGGATGGCTCATAGGGATCAGATCCTTTGTGTTCTTGTTTGTCTAACCAAGGAATTTATATCTCATTACTGTGGAAATAAAGTGGAAGGATTTCTAGTAGGTAAACTCTCTCTTTGCTGGGTATATGAAGTGTCAAGGCATTATGCTCCTAATCTCATTTGAAAGAAACTTCAAAGCAACCTCAAAGTTGTGCAACTCATTCCTGGCCCTCCAAAAGAATGGACTAACTCATACAGGTCCAGACACTTTCATGACTTGACTTGCGGCTAGCCCAAGCCAATGGCCTCAGTGGTTTATCCAAGTGTGTGAAGCTGGAATTTTCCCCAAGGAGTCCAACGGAGTTATCTCACCAGCTGTCAAACATCCAACTGTGACCTTAAAGCAGGGCTGCATGAAGCTATGACCCAACCAGCTTGGAGCAGAAAGTAGCTTGATTGAATTTCTCTGGGAAGCTAACCTTGCTCAGCATTCATTCAACAGAATCAAGAGGCCAAACTACAGATGATGTAAAATGATACAGGAGAACTGACGGATGTCAGAAAGAAGTCCTGAAGCTTTGCCTGTGCTTCTGTTGTATGTGAATCTCAGCAGAGTCGCATTGTGGCCCAGGTCTGATGGCACTGTAAGAAAGACCTTGATCTGTAGGTTGTCCTAATCCAAGTAGTCCTGGCATTGTGACTACCTAGGTACCTAGACCCCCCGAGGATCAGATATCTTCACTGAGAAGAGGGCCTCACTTAGGATTGGCACATGCTTGAGCCATGATCTTTCAATTCATGTTGAGATCTGCATTAGAATTCCACAGTTTATCTTTTTGTCTATGTATGTGTATATATATGTGTGGGCACACATTCCTGTGTGTGCAGGTACATGTGTAGGTGTAGATGTGTGTGCGTGCGTGCGTGTGTGTGTGTGTGTGTGTGTGTGTGTGTGTGTGCGTGTGTGTGTCAAGGCTGTAAGTCAACCTTGAATGTCATTCCTCAGGTACTATTTAGCTTTTATTTTGGAGACAGGGTCTCTCACTGGCCTGGAACTTAACAAGTAGGCAAGGCTGACTAGATAGAGGTCCCAGGGAGCCTCCTGTCTCTGCCTCCAGCGCTGGAATTTATATGTGCCACTGCCCAGCTCTTTCAGATGGGTCCTGGGGAATCAACTCTGGCCTCATGTTTGCTTTGAAAACACTTCACCAACTGAGCCATCTCCTCAGCCCTAGTTTCTCTTTGACAATAGAGACTCATAGATACTGTTCCTCACTTGCTGGACCAGAATTTTCAGAGGACTAGAGATCTATCTATCTTATAACAAGTTCTACTGTTTAATGATGTTTATGGTTTATGAAAATTTGAGAGCCAATTGCACACCATTTCTATTGATTTTGAGATGTGGTTAGCTCATCAAAATATAGTTAAATGTACTTTTCAAACCTTCTGGTCAATAACAGACCACATAGATGATGGTGCTCACACAAGATCATGTTGTCTAGTGATGACATAGCCATGTTAGTTCATGTACACAGTTTGCACTATGACAAGATTACTGAAGGATGCCTCTTTCAGAATGTATTTCCCTTATGAAATAACACATAACTATTTTTTGCTGATCTATTTTGTGCAGCTCTGGTCACTAGGAGTTTTCTGAGTTGTTTTTAAAATTATCATATTATGGCAAGATATGCTCTAAGAGAAAATACTTATTTTGCTTCATTTATTTTTAATTAATCAATTGTTAAAATCTATCACTAGAAATCCTCATGTGTATTTTGCTGACAGCTCCATTGTCAAGATACATGATTATATAATTGCCTGACTCAGGCTTGATAACCATCAATCAGGTAAAATGCTTGCCCCTTCCAAACTTTTACCTTTTTCGTGACTTACTTAGAATATATTTATATTTTTGTAATCTATAGATATCCTTGACAACAAGATGAACATTTGCCTATCTTTCCGGACTTCACGGAAAAATTCACCTGACCCTGAGGATTTTCAATTTCTTTCTCTTGTCTTTGATCCTCTCCCCTCTGTCCACTCTAGCACAAGATCACCATGATCACTCATAAAGGGGAGACGTAAGATAAGAGAAATCTTTATACTGCTTGAGGGAGAGGCAATGGAAAAATTATTCTCTTTCCCCTGGTGATAAAGGGGTGGTGTTTATAGGCTGATTACATGAATATGAGTTTCAAGATTTTTTTCCATTCTAGCACCAGCAGCAGGGTTCCTTCAGCAGAAATCCTTGATTGAGATGCTAAAGGCAACGGAAAATAAGTGTATCTGCTAATTAGACATTTCGACTGAACAGAGCTGGGAAAACGAACCCTGTGGAACAGCGGGGACTGTCTGTGCTCCTGATAGCTGACAATCCAAATTTTTTCAACTAAGAAGTAATAAATGTACTATAATTTTCTCAGGACAGGTTTGATTTGGATCCAGTGAAAATATAGGCTAAATCAGGTAAAAATGAATCATCAAAACATCTCCCTCTAAAAACGTATTGACCAAATATTTGGATACTGACTGATGTTTCTAGTATGTGCTTTGGTTATATGGACCAAAATCCACAAAAACAATGATATTGATATTTCGATAAACTACTTTCTTCCTCATCTATGTTTTTGTCTCTGAAAAGAGAGCAACTTTGAGCAAGCCGAGTGTGTAACACCGTGTTCTGATGAGTGTGCAACGCTGTGTTTTGATGCCTTGGAATTCAGCCACTTAGGATGCAGCCACGTCACCGATCTGAACATCTTTGCTTTGTCACTCAGCCACAGACTCAGCCTGGACTTGTGCTGGGGCTTCACTTTCTCTGATTTCCACACAGGATTATCAGTAGTCAGGCCAAACATTAAGAGGTAAAAAAAGCACATGTATAGTCTCTCTCGCAAGGCATCCATCCATTAAATAAGCTGGACAACTAGAAAACTCAAAGGTGACCTAACAGATGGAACAAGCTAGAAGCACATGTTTAGAATACAAGATAAAATATCCTTTATTTACACATTTTTTCTTCAATCTGCTTAATGAACTTTCAGTTACCTTTATTGTTCCTTTTTATGGTTTTGATGCCTTGTCAAAAGATTTAGGACATTAGTCACGTTGGTGAATTGTATTAATGATTCATCTCCTTTTATTGAACATGCATATAAAAATATAATTCAAGCTTAACCTTTTCTTACTTGATCTAATATATTTCTGATTTGTGGGACTTTACTTTCTGACCAATTTAAACACTCATGTTAGAAGTCTTACTAAATCCTCCTCTTTTCTTGTCCTGAATATTGACTGATAAGATTGCTCCAAATAACTCATTTGTTCATTTACAGGCACATCTATTCTTGCTGTAGCAACATCGTACTCTGTTCTTGACCTGGATTTTGTGTTGGTCCAGACATATTTTCTGATTAAACAAGAATCCTTGAAAAATGCAAAGTAAGTTGTAAAGCTTCCCATATTTTGGATATGAGGGCAAGAAATTATCACTTCAAATACATTTTTAGTTCAATTTTCAATCCGGCAGAACAAGGTTCCATCGTGTTTCAACAGTGCCCTGCATACAACAGGCTGAAGACAGTCAACATGAAAATGCAGAATTCTTCCCCCATATCTTGGGTTCAAGAGGACAAAGCCTTTGTCTCAACTTATTCTGTCTCAGTCCAGGTTAGAGTTTGCATGTTGGCTAACCATTTCCACAGAAAATGAGCCTTTTCAAGAGCCAGGTAATCCTCAAGACACACTGCTTTTGGAAGTTTTATGTTACCTCTCCATGTATGATTGGCCTGGTCCTCTAGCATCCCACATGGCTGTCACAGAGGTCCTGCCTGCTTGGTGGGCCTTCACAACACCTGTGTAGAGGTGATGTTGGTAAATGGGAATCTTGAAGTCACAACCTGCTGTACTGGGCAATAAACTGAGAGTCACTCTCTGATTCACAGACCTGCCCCATGAAGTCATGAAGTTGAACCAGGAAGGATAATTAAACCCTTCTCAAGTGTTCTGGTTGAGATACTGATTCCAAACAGTACTCCAGTCAGCTACTTTATGGTAAAAGGTGATCCAGAAACTGGAAAAATTTCCCTTCTGAAGTGTTCTTCAAGACAAAGAAGCTGAAAATGGCTTCCAAGCAATGTCACATCACTCATACAGATGACTTAGGGGACTTGAGGTCACAGCCATGCGTTTAACCTGAAGTCATCATTCATAAACGCCATCTTCAGTGTGCCATGTGGGATCCTAAAGTAGAGCACTTTCCAGAAAAAGAACTCATCATTCCAAATTTAATTCACTTTCTCTTAAGATGGATTCCAATTTTCACAGCATGCTGTTATCTATTTAATAAAAACCAGGGCATGCATATTCCCTTCATTAAAATGTTTCAGAATTAAAATGAGTCTTTAGTGTTTTATTTATTATTATAAAAGTTTTGTGTATTAATATTTCATTGTAGAGTTTCTAATTTTACACATGGATTTATTAAATAAAAAGCTAATAAAAGTAAATTATTCAATTTTCATACCCATTAGTTACTTCATGTGATCAAAGTCTGTGATTTTATGAACAGGCTGTGGGAATCGTTGCAACCTTTTAACAATGATCATTCTTTTGTAAATTCTAAAACTTAGACAATGGGGCCCTTGATTTTCTCAGCAGCTGTATGTATTCTTAACGCCCTAATAGAGTTTAGATGTCTTCCTCAGCAACTTAATTCCAGGGCAGGACATAAACAACACTGGAGGATAACACAAACACAGTGAGTGTGTGGATCAGTAGAGATGAGATCAGATGAAACAGCCCTGTACACCTCAGATGGGCCAAGCCAACATGGCTTCAAAGAATGTACCACTTAAACATTCTAAAACCCCAGTCATGGGGGACATATTTTGAAGGACGGCATACATGTGAACTCAACTAGAGAGGCACTGTAGACCTGATGCTCTTAGGGACTTTGGTGGGTAGGGCATGATGATGAGAACCCATTTGATTCTGAACTCAGAGCCCTTCCTTCCTTCCTTCCTTCCTTCCTTCCTTCCTTCCTTCCTTCCTCTTCCCTCCCTCCCTCCCTTCCTCCTTTCCTTCCCGCCTCCCCCATTCCTTCTTTATTCATTTATTACTGGGTTTCATGCAGTCCAAGTTTGGTTCAAACTCGCTATGTAGCCAAAATTGAACTTCAGCTTCTGATCCTCCTGTCTTTATATCTTGAGGCAAGATTACAGGCATACATCATAAAACCTAGCTTTATTTGGTGCTGGGCTCTGTGTGTACTAGGCAAGCACTCTGCCTTCTGAGCTCCAGCACCAGCTCTGTATTCAGCCTCTTTCTGCGTCTTTCCCTCCCCCGTCCTCTCTCTCTCCTTGCTTGTCCGGCACTCATGTCTTTTCCCTCCCTTTTCTTCGCCTTCACAACCTGGCGGTGTCTCTCCCGAGGTGTGGGCAATGGAGTGTCTGGTGTTTAGCAGGTGCCTATTCACCACCTGCTAATCTGGACTGGATACTGCAGTTGTCTTTAACTCAGCTCTGTAGCTTACAGGCTGTGAACCTTCGGAAGGTGCCTCAGCCATTCTGAGCTCCAGTTTTCCCTGATGCTGTATCTACTGCATGGGAATTCTGGGAAGCACAAGTGATGATATATGTTAAATTCTTGCATCGGTTGTAAATGAGTGTGACCCAACTTCGGCCATATCTTCTATGTGTGACTCGTCTTTATTGTAATTGCTCTTACCATTCCACATCCCTCTGTAAGAATGTAAACACACTCTCTCTTACATTATCTTAGAGTAGAAGAAATGATTCTTTAAATGGAAGTCAGCCCATGAAATAATAGTGAAACAGCTTTGGGTCATGGAAGCCCTTGCATAATCAAGCTGAGAATCTAGGGGGGCCCCAGGCATTCCAGCGTCTGCTCCCTGTGCCCACTGCAGACACTGCTCTCAGGATTCCACTCTCCACATCAGTCAATGTCCCGTTCCCTCTTCTTCTAGAACTTTCCTTGAGGTCCTGAAAAACTAACATACCTGTTATAGCCATATTTGGATCCTCTTCTGGTAAATACAATGCTACCAGTCATGCTGATGACAAGATTAAATTTTGTGATTTAAAGTTTGAGATTAAATTTGAAGTTCTGAACTTACTGTACTATCTGCCAATTTAAAAAGTAGTATGTCACTCTGATGTGTAATTTTTTATTTTATTATAATTTTTAAAAATTTGTTTTTATTGAAGTTTTGTGTATTTCATATAGAACATCTCAAACAATCTTAATCATCTTTGTAATCCTGTCCCTACCAGTACCCTTCCATGCCCCCCCCCCACTGGAGACCATATACTCTGTCAATCCTGTTAAGGTCCACTGTGTCAAGTCAATGTCCCCAGCCATTCCCCAGAACAAGTCCATCCACTGAGGTCTAGTCAGCCTATCTAGAGTCCCTAGTTTTAGGAAGATCAGCTTTTCTTCACCTAGTGGCAATCAGTTGCCAATATTTCTTCAGCTAAGATTGGCATCTGCTGTTCATTTTCCCAGTTCTATGCTGGGTTTTTGTCTGCCTGAGTTTACATGGGACTTGTGTATGCTGACACCATTGCCATAGAATCATATGAACAGGTTCCCAGGAGCTTGTAGGACTCTGTTTCCATGTGGTCCTGCACCTCCTCCCTGGCTCTTACAATCTTTCTGCCCCCTCTTTCACCAGCTTTAAGACCAAATAACCACATCAATGGCCAGCACGGTGTCTAATTTTTTTTTGAAAATGTGCTGTACTCTGTTTTGATTTTTGATCCATAAAAGAAAATATGTATTTTGTACTTTCTTTGTTAATTTACTGAATTATTATTTGTTTGCAGGCAGATTCAAAGACAAAGAAAATAGAAACTGCTGAGCAAATCCCATCCTGCTTCTGACTTGGGCTATCATAGTGCAGATACGTGCGGCTGAGACTGCACACCCCGGCTTTCAGCACTCATAAAACTCTAATGTCACAGGGCTGCAACTCGCACGCGTAGAGCAGTCAAGGGGTTAAGCAAGCTCTCTATTTTATGGGCCTTTAAATCTTAAGTGATGTTCTGTGTTGCACATTATGAGGGCACCCATGAAAGGGTATATATAACTTTTTCTTTTCTTTTTTAAAAATCGTTCGTGTCACCTAAGAGTTTGAAAGCCTGTAACCTCCCAGGAGCTAGAAAAGCATAAAAGCATTTGCCAGACACGGAAGGTGAAGTAGATGCATTATGATTAGCCCACTTTAGAAAATACATGTGCACACACATGCAAACACCCACATGCACATGTGGTCTCATACTCAAACGCACAAGCACATGCTCAAAGAAAATACTTCAAAAAAGGTTTGCTTTTTCAAAATAACAAATTGATCTCTGTAACATTGTAAAGATTTAACATCAGTTTCTTTATAAATGACTGTGAAGATTATCAAATATGGAAAGATCTATCTAAGCTGTGTTTCTAGAAATATACTCTAGTTATTGCTTATTGTTTTGTATAAATTTTTGTGGCTGGATCTGTCATTTTTATTTTTCTTTTAAGTGAAACTTTAATTTCAAATCTCACTGAATTTCTCAAGGTCTTAGTATATATAAGCTTTGTGGATATTACTTTTATTATTTCACTTCTGTAATTCATGGCAATGCATATTTAGTGAATATATAGAATATTTTTTATATTCAACATTAGAAAGCACTTGCTTTAGGGCCCAAGAGATTATAATGGACTGTAGTTGTGAGTGAAATTCACACATATATTTGTGCATAACAAGAGTGATCCTTCTATTGTATAAAAGAAAATAATATAGTATTGCTCTCTAACAAGAGCAATAAAAATCCATGATTTAAAAATGTAAGACAGTGGGACTGGAGAGATGGCTCAGTGGTTACGAGCACTGGCTTTTCTTGCAGAACACCTGTTTTCAAATCCCAGCACCCATGTCGTGGCTAACAACCATCCATAACTCCAGTTCCAGGGGATCTAACATCCTCTTCTAACCTCTGGGGGCATTGCATGACATGGGTGCACTTACGTACATGCAGGTGTAACACTCATACGTATTAAAATAAAAATAAAAATATAAGATAGTTCATACACATAACAGATACACGTATCCAACTTCACTTTGTATTTGAAACACTTTTAAATTAGACCAACAGCGAATAAAAGTATCTTTGCATAAGTCTCTCTGACTCAGGCATTGCATAACTAAAGCAAACTTTGTTTGCTAAGTCACTTGCATTAACTTCCATTACTGGGCAGGGAAGTTACAAAAAAATATAATGCCTCAGAGACTCACATTTGTGAAAATAGAGTAAATGGTGATGTGTCCATGAAATATAGATTATAGAAGTGCACGGGTTTCATGGATAGCAACAGCTACAAGTTACTTAGCATAGCTCTTGGTAGAATATCAAGGTAAAGTCAGATAAAGTCAGTAATGTTTATCAATAGTTGCCCTTGAACTACCTATTGCTTAAATGAGAGGATCTATCTTCCAGTGGTTTTGGTAGAGTTTGTCATATACTTTTCCTGCATTTATTTAAATGACTTCATGTTTTTTTTTTCTACTTTCAAGCTGCTAATTCAGAATACTACACTAATAGATTGGCTAATCTTTTTTGAAAAGGATTTATTTATTATTTATATGTATTTGTCTGTGTGAGTTTTGTACACCACATGCATGCAGAGGACACAAAGGCCAGGAGAGGGCGATGAATTCTCCAGAACTGGAGTTGTAGGCAGTTGTTAACCATCATATGGGTGCTGGGTATCAAATGTGGGTCCTCTGCAAGAGCAGTAACCACTCTTAACTACTGAGCCATCTTTCCAGTCCTGACTTGCTAATCTTAACTCGGCTGTTATTTCCTGGTTTAATTTACTATCAGTGTATTGCACTGATTTTGCTACATGGGTAGATTCAGTTTGATTTTTTTCTTGTTTACAGTTTTGCAGCTATAATTATAAATAAATTAAATAATTTATGAAATTATTTATGTCATTTTTAGTTTTCTTATACTATGGGACTTGGTACTATAAAATACTTAACAAATGGTAATAGGAAATTTTCCATATTTTTCTAGTAAATGGAATAAATTATTTAAAACTGAAATTGCTACTGGTTATCCAGCAAAATTCTTTTCAATATTCAGCTTTTTCATGTTACGTTTGGACTTTTTAACTCCTTCTTGAGACAAACATATCCTTGCTAAAATATGTTTTCTAGGAATTTACCAAACTCTGTCCATTGTTCAAAGTAGTGGCATAAATCTATTTTAAAAGTTCATAATAAGGAGCTGGAGAGATGGCTCAGCAGTTAAGAGCACTGGTTACTCTTGAAGAGGGCATGGATTCAATTCCCAGCACCCACATGATGACTAACAACCATCTGGAACTCCAGTTCTAGAGGATCCGAAACCTTCTTCTGACCTCTACAGGCATTACATGACATGGGTGCACTTTCATCCATGCAAGCAATATACTCATACACATAAAATAGAAATAATAAGTAAAATATTTTTAAATAGTGCATAATAAAATGCCCTCCTTGGGAAACTGTCATAATGATTACATTATTTTCTTTTGGTTTTATATTTTCATCTATATTGTGTTGAGTATGCTATTTGTATTTTGTATTATTTTATTTCTTCATTTCTAAGCATTTTATGAATTGTTTTTAAATCTTACTCTCCTTTATTACATTTCAATCATCTTCTAATTTCTAAAATGCATTTTCTATGTGCTTCGTGCTCTGTGTCCCTGAGGTTGGATTCTGCTGTTATTTCCCCTAATTATTGCTTATGTGTCTTTGTCTTTCATGTGTATTGTATTTTTTAAAAATATTTTACTTTGGATTTTAATTTTATGTGTATGAATGCTTTGTCTGCATGTATGTAAGTGCAACTATGTCATGAAATGCCCATGGAAGTCAGAAAAGGGCATAGGATCCCCTGAAACTGAAGTTATGGATGGCTGTTAACCACCATGTGGGTGCTGGGAACTGAACCCGGGTCCGATGCAAGAATAGCCAGTGCTCTAAACTGCGGACCCATTTCTCCAGCCCTGTGTATTGTAATTTTTAAAAACAAATTATAACTTGAGGTTTGAGATAACTCAGGGGGTAAAAGTGCTTGACCCATGGCAGAAAAGCAGTGACTCTAGAAATTATCCTCTGACATCCGCACGTGCGATGACACACACGTGCCTGCTCTGTCTCTTTGTCTCTCTCTGTCTCTGTCTCTCTGTCTGTCTCTTTCTCACATACACAGGGAAAATAATAATTAAATAAAATAACTTGTTTTCCTTATGCTTTTATTGATGAAAATTATTTATGGCTTGCCCATGGGTGTATTCCTCTCAGTAGATTTTGCATTTGTTTCTGCAGGTGCCTGGGGCATCACCAGTCCTGGACCTTTTAATGCTGCTGGGTGTTTTATTTGTTTGTTTTGTTTTCAAATCTCATTGGTCCGTGAAAGTTGGCTGACATATCCTGGAAGTCAGTGAACCAATTTAAAGATGAGGGGAGTGGGGGAAGGAAGATGTTGGAGCCACATCAAACCCTATTGCATCATATTGTGTCACATCCAAATTGTTTGCAAAAATATCAAGATTCCAGATGTCCTTTTTTCCAGAATTTCCCATTTTCTTTAATTCTTCCTTCTCCCTACTTCCAGCATCTGGACTCTTAGACAGGAAGAACATCAGAACATTGTGGAAAACCATCTAGCAAAATGTTTTTAGCTGTTTTCCTCATATGTAGTGTTCTAGGAACCGCTCCTCATCCGAAATTGCAAATAATTCTCTCCTTTCTCAGGGCCTGTACTACTTACTGCTCAAACCATTCATAATGGCCTCTCCCAGCTCCAATGGGCTGCTGAGAGATACAGAAAGGAGGGGAGATTGAGATAGTGATAGCTAGGTGATAGGTGATAGAGAGATGATAGATAGATAGATAGATGATAGATAGATGATAGATAGATGATAGGTAGGTAGGCAGATAGATAGATGATTGATAGATAGATAGATGATAGATAGATAGATAGATGATAGATGATAGATAGATAGGTAGATGATAGATAGATGATAGATAGATGATAGGTAGGTAGGCAGATAGATAGATGATTGATAGATAGATAGATGATAGATAGATAGATAGATGATAGATAGATGATATAGGTAGATGATAGATAGATAATAGATAGATGATAGATAGATGATGGATGATAGATAGGTAGGTAGATAGATGATACATAGATAGATAGATAGATAGATAGATAGATAGATAGATAGATAGATAGAAAGATAGATGGATTCATTCTTTATAGCTAACATGAAATCCCACAGTCAGGGACCATGTCTCTATAGTTGCCTTCATGGTCTTATGCATTATGCCAGGTACATAGAGAAAGGATGCTTATGGATTAGTGGTCCACCTCTGCCAAATCTTTCTCATCATTCTGTAAGCATCCATGTTAACATTTACCTTACTTGGTTGCAATGTTTGTCTTGTTAACTTATATTTCTTCCTGTAGGTTGACTCTGCTTCTTATCCAAACTTAATTTCTCATTTTCTTTTCTTTTTTTAACATTTTTCTGAGCTAGGGTACATCTCTTTCAAAACTGGCTGTACATTTCTAGGTTTACAGATGAATTATTACCCTTATATAATCTTTTACTCATTATAAACTCTATAAGACATAAAATTAAATGAGGTTCCAACGTTTAAAAAAGATCTCCAC
>NW_008329624.1:679554-679808 GCF_000622305.1 Nannospalax galili
TTGAAGAGCTGCTTCTTCTAAGCTTCTGGTTCTCTCTTTTGATTTTATATTGTCGAGGCCGGATTGATTTTGTCTTCAGGAGTTCCGCGGTGGCCCAATTCCAATGTGGATCAGAAGTTTTCAGACTTTCTCCTTAGGTCTGGAATTTCTAAGAATGCTTTTGGCCTCAGGAACTTGTGTGTTGGATTGACCTGAGACCCTGCCCGTGCCACACAGAGATGCAAAGGCAGATGGGGAGGGAAGAAGCCCCAAGA
>NW_008329624.1:680091-696933 GCF_000622305.1 Nannospalax galili
GGAACTTGGGTATTAGACTGACCTGAGACCCTGGCCATGGCCAGGCCAAGCAGGGATGCAAAGGCAGATGGGGAGGGAAGAAGGCCCAAGATTTCCCAGGGAGTGGATTGAGTAGCTGGGTTGTACTGGATGCAAAGGATCAGGGAGAGCCAAGGTAAGCCTCGGAGCCCCAGAAAGAGGCTGTCTGCCCCAGAAAGAGGTTGGCGGGTGTTGCAGGACCAGGGAAGTAGAGGGAGGTAAGGGCAGGGCCAAGACCAGAAGCGTTGCTACTGGGGCCCAAGAAAGGCACTGAGTTGGTCTGGGTGAGAAGGGTCAGGAAGAAGTATTGGTTCCCCAGGTGTCTGGGGCCCCAAGACTAGGAATGGCGCAGGGCCCAGACTAGGAGTATAGAAAGGCGGGAGGGATGGAAGGGTGAATATGCCTTAGGGAGTCCCAGCGCGAGAGTTGAGCTATAGACTTACCCCAAGAGGCCTGAGGATGGTCAATTTCTCATTTTCTAACTCTTCCACTAACTCCATCTTCAACTTCCCCTTTTCAGAACACCAAAGTGAGTATCTTCATCAAAAAAATCACACAATATAACCTAAAAGTAGACCAAATGTCTTTTATTCCAAATGTCTGGTTTTTATTAGTCTTGACTTTGTTCCCAGGAAACTGACAGATTAAACAATACTTTTCGTTGAATACAAATCGTTAAAAGAAAAGGGCGAGGGCCTTTGTTAAGCCAAGCAATAGTCTGCAGCGCTGAGAGCTTGCTTGCCTTCCCCTTCCAGCAGTGACTGGTATGCTTTGAAATTCACTCAATTCAAGGCCCGATCCTTTTCCTAAGTTGGTGCCCACGTGGCTTAAGCATCTGGCCCTCTTACCAGTATCCCCACTGGCACAGCACAACACCAAGTGCTCCTTCACGCCCCGCCCTTTGCACTGAGTTGTTTTCCCACTGGACTTTAACAAACCAAACTGTATTCAAATAGGTTACTGCATATTCAAGACAGTTATCACCAAACTAGTTATGATAACTTTTGGGATAATCAAAGAAAGAAAGATTCAGCAGGTTCATGAAGCAGAGATGGAGAGCATGATCTCAGAGTGTAAATCTAGTGTTCACAGAGCTAATGTTCCTACAACTTGGTGGTAGACAGGATCTGGAATGGGTGATGTGACCAGAACAGGAATAGCTATAATTAGCAACAATACTTTTTAGAGACATATATTATCAACATCTAATGGTGTCATGAAACAAAAATATTAGTCAATGACTCTACACCTGCATAAACAATACATCTCTGATAGGTTTACTCATTTTATATGCCTACATTGTATGTAGAGTACAGTGAGCTGTGCCATGCAACAAAAGTTACAACAATGCCACGAAAATTAGCTTTCCTACAGTGCTATAATTGGCCAGTAAGCCATCAGAATCGTAGTTTAATCCTCAGATCTCTAAAGAAAACCATAAAACTGAGTTTTCATCCATTCTTAGACTTGAGGGATTTCTAGACACATTGCTTCTGATTTCATGCTGTATAATAGAACAGGGTGGTGCAGAGGAGATCAAAGTGAATAGAAATGTACTTTCTACACATCGTATTTGACAGGAGCAGAGCACAGTCAATATGAAACCTCTAGTTTAATACTGTTACACATAAAAACACAATACCAAGGTTTTCAACTGCAAACCTACATATTAAAATCAATATTAAGCACAAGTATTAGTCAGTATTAAGTCACAAGAAACGTCAGATGGAAAAACCTATGGAGATCAATATTAGTGACCAAATTGTTTAGATATTTCCTACGCGATTTTTCTCGAAAGTGAAGAAATTCGCATTAGTGACACTGATGATGCAAGATTCTCTTAAAGACATTCCTGCTTAATAAGTATTTTGCTATCATATTGGATTTCCTCCAGATTCTCTATCCACCTTTTTGGCATTTAGGAGATTCTGATGCGTCTGGTGAGTCTGATTTGTGTTCATCTCTGCTCCAGTCTGGGAACAGAAGTGTGTGTTGGTATGTCAGTCTTGGCAGAGGACAGAGGATGGCAGGCTTGGTGTTTGCACACATTGTCAACATTGCTAATGTGTCACAGAGGGAAACAAAGCTTGATAAGCACAATGCCATCCTATAGAATGTATTTTCTCTGGTATAATAAAAATAATGTCTCTCCACTAAATGTCTTTCAGAAGCACCTGGTTTCCCATCTCTTACCCAGTGCAACTTTGTGTATATGAACAGCAACTTTCAATTAGATAACAAATCCATCTCAGATATATCTACTTTGGGTTGAATCTCCATCTGAGATTGGCATAAAGACCTGTTTCCAAATTTCTACAGAATTTTGACTATCTCAGTACAAAATGACTAACACCTTTCTATTTGTTGATTATTGAACTCACAGAGTGGAGACTCCAGGACCTCTTGTTCCCTTTTTTGCACTTTGGGAAAGTCTTAACATCCACAATCAAATGTTGATGAATCCTTTATGTGGCTACTCGTTCTACAAGTCTTGGTGAAGGATCTGTACCATTCCTCAGCTATAGATGAAGTCGCGATGCCCAACCTCTGTTTCTAATTTGTAAATTTAACTGACTATCTAGATATCATGGTTTATGAGCTAAAATGATCAAATAAAATGACAAGAGTAAAAGTGCATTTAAAACTTAGAAACCCCTCTGTAAAGATGAAGATGTTATTTGACATGGTCCCCACAGCCAGGAAAACAACACAAATATAAAGTCATGCTATTGATGGGAAGGAAAGCAGGACTTGATTCTACACCAAGGTTCAAATCCTCTTTGGTGAGTCACAGTGAAGTTCAAGCTCTAGAGTAGACAGCTGCTTCATGGTCTTGTTCTGTGAGGGCACTTTGTTAGTCCTTGACCTCATTTGCCTGAAAACCGTCCTTGCTATGTGATAGGTAAAAAGATGTTTGACCCTTTGACTCTTGCAATTGTTTGGTGAATGAATCCAAAACAGCCCCTTCCAACCTACCAAGAAATAAATGTAATGTTATTTAAATATGAAAAATTTGAAAAAAAAGTCCTACTTGAACACATTTTCAAATCATGTTGAAAGAGATTCATAATTTGACAAGGATGTGTGAATCTAGGTTCTGATGTTCAGAAGTATAAATAAAGCAATTTGCAGCCCACATTATAAAAACTGGAGCTTTGCATCCCCGATTTGAAACTGTCCTTTGTCTTTCCCCATCACCATAATTAACTAGTTCCTATTCATTAAACAATGAAACAGACAATTAAATAGTAATAATAGTACTTTAATTATGAAGGTATTGTTATCTGCACAGAATATGGAACGAGAGATCACTTTAGCTGTGTTTGAAACATTTGCTTGTCTGCTTTTTAAATACAGGAGAAGAAAATGTTCATAATTTCAGGTCTTCTAATAAGAAAAAGGACAGAATCTATACCCTCAGAAGACAGTTTCTGATGAGCAGGAGTCTCATTTAGTAATGGAGTAAGCATTGACCAGAACACATGAATTCTTAACAAGCATTCTCAGTATTTTTTCAAGAGGCATCTCTAACCGTGCTAAGAATCATCAGCAAGTATTTTTAGACACAAGGATGCATGATTAAGATCAAAGTCCTGTGCTTGATGACTTTCAGAGTTTGTTAAGCACCATAACACTGGGCTTAAATCCAATTTGAACTGCTCTTAACTCATCTTCCTTGCTCCCCTTTGGGTAGAGTGTGATTTTAATACCGGAGTTGGCTCTGGTATTATTATATTTTGATACAACTGAATAAATTAACACATCTCCAGTTCTACAAAAACAAACTGCATCTCCAAGATGTTTGGTCCCCACAACTAACAGTTCTCACATTGGAGATTTTATTGCTTGAGAAGAAGCTTCAAATATAAACAACTTTCATCACAGAAAAATCTTTCACCCAGTCAAACCCTATAACAAGAATAGCTCTGACAATTAGAAAAGAACATTGTATTCTATCTTTTTCATAATTAAACATACAATTAGTGTTTACTAAGGGCTACATATGTGCCAACCAAAGAGGTAACGATGGGTGGCCCTCCATTTAGATTAGAAGCTTTGTATTATTGGGCAAATGATCCCTCTTAGCCTCAGTTTCTCCTTCTGTAATAAGATTCTACTATAAAACCTTTGAGGACCAAGTGGCCATTCTGTATTCAACACATAGCACGTCTCAGGCTTAGTGAGCACTCCAGAACGTAACTTGTTGGTACATTATGTTTTTAAACTTTGTCTTCTGTTAGAGAATCATGAACCAATTTTCCTAAAAGATAAAAAGTCATTCTCATCTTGTTCTATTTTTTTTTCCCAGTCAAGCACATTTTGGCTTCTGGATATTCCTGAAAGTAGTGTCACTTTCCCCACACAAGACATTTACCGATGACTATCCAATGTGTGAGTATGAGAGGTAGCTCCAGATTGCAGGCACCCAGCTCCCTGGTCATGCGTTTTCCAAAGCATTTCTCCATTTATCATTACTTTTTACCAGTTAGACATGAAGCAGTCATTTAAAGTTAAATCTTGAAAGTGACATAACTACAGATTTCCTTGGGAGTTCACATTCATTTCAGATTTCTCCACAGATCAAAATGATACCCTCCAGGCGCCTTAGACCTAGTTGACCAACAGTGAGCCAATGATAGAATACTAGTTAGCGAATGGTCCAAAAATGACTATAGAATGTTCAATGGAAACCCAAATATACAAAAACTTAACATGGATGTATGAAATTTTAATTTATGAGGTCAACCATAAAAAAAGCTTTATACAATCACACAGCTCAATACATATTTAGAATTCCAAGTTTATTTTTTGCTCTTTGAGTATAAAATGCATTGGTCCATAGACAGGCCCCTCATAGGTGGCTATGAGATTCTGTGCCATACTAAGTATATAAACAATTCCCTATTTTTAATTCAAGAAATAATGATTCTTTATAAATCAGTGTCAAGCTCTACAATGTGCCTCATCTTTTTTCTAGAAATAGAATTGATCCAAGGAACCATACCAACTAGGACTACAGTATCTCATAAAAGGACCCTTTAGGCTACAGGTTGAGATCATCTGCAGGACAGTATCCATCAAGGGTCCCCACTGGGTGTAAGAGATATATTGATCTTTAAGACATCACATGACTACTAAAAGCAACTCAACAAGTTACTTTTGAGTAAATCCTATTAATGAAGTATTTTGATCAATTTAGTGACCAATCTTTATGGCCAAGATCATATTGTATTCCATTAATTCACTGCCTAGAATCTTCTCTTGTTAATGTGTTAGCTCATGAAATCTGATTATCAAGCTTATGTTTATCTCCACAATGATCCTAGTAATTTTCAAAACTCGTATCCACAGCTTTATTTTCAACCTGCTCTTTAGACTGCATACACATTCCCTGTGTATTTGATTAATAGCTCATTATATTTTCACTCATGAGGACAAATGTGTTTTTGAATATCAACTTTAAGGTCCCTTTCAAGGAATATTTTCTCATATCTAAAACATTGGCTTGCCCTCAGTTGATTGATTCTCATCAGGGAAATAAAGATACATAATCTTCCAAGGGAACTAGAATAAAAATTCTACCTTTCTATGACAGATTCTATACCAAGAACTTTCTATACATTACCTCATTTAATCTCTTAATTTGGTGTGTTAGGCATGAATGCATCTATCTTACAGGTAAGGAAACTGAGGCAAGTGTCATTCATTCCAGAAGTGACAGGACTAAGATGCAGTCACTGTGGCTTCATGTAACAGTGTTCCTATTATACATAAAGCATATGGACAGTGTTACAATCCAAGAACAAGGCACGCAACTCCTGCAAGAGAGCAAGCCAACTAACGTAATATTCAGAGGCGAGTGTGATTTACCGAGGGCTCCAAATACCCTGGGATCTTGCACTAAAACATTGGCATTAATTGGAATCCTGAAATGAGGGCAGGTTTGGGTAACTTTGGAACAAACAGCATTCTCTGGCAACAGTTTAGCTTAGGATAGGAGGAGGCAAGGGAAAGACATGTCTGGGGAGGATGGCAGTCAGGTTTGGGTGGAACACAGCATAAGTACCAGAGTGGATTGAGGATGTTTCTGGTAAATTGTTAGAAGCCTTTGGCACACGGTAGATTAAGGCATTGTATTTAACTTGAGAGACAAAATAGAACATTCTAGAAAGCTTTCTACCAGGGGAATGGTATGATCTCAGTTGGGTTTTAGACAGGGAAGCTGTGATGATTGGAGGGAACAGCTTGGCAGGCAGGTGCAGCCCAAGGAGCAGAGCAGATGTGGAGAAGAAGAGACGGAAAGGTCTTCAGGATTCTTGCATCTCAATGAGTACAAGAATTTGTTGAAAGCTCAAAGTATCTCCAGCAGGAAAAGATCTTACATGCCTAGTGTATTTCTCCTAGTCTATGTGTGCTTCGTATTAGAAGGGAAGATACCTTCATGACTTACATAGAAGTTGAAGTTGAGCTTTTCCTAGGATGTCCAAATGGAGTACTGCAGAGGCAGTAGGAACATTCCATGAAGTAACATTAGAAATAAGGATCCCATGGGGCTGGAGAAATGGCTCAGCGGTTAAAAGCACTGACTGCTCTTGCAGAAAACTGGGTTTGATTCCCAGCACCCACATGGTGGTTACAAACTGTCCTTAACTCCAGTTCGAGGGGAATCCAAGGCCCTCTTCTGACCTTCGTGGCATTGCATGACACGGGTGCACTCACATACATGCAGGCAATACATTCATATACATAAAATGAAAATAATAAATAAAATATTTTTAAAAAAAGAAAGAAGGATCCTGGAATCCCATGCCTCACTGCAGTATAAACGAGAGCTACTTTGAGAAGCCCATGAAGTGATTCGAAATGGGAGTCTGAGGAATGTTTCCCTTTGGGAACAGAGAGGAGGAAGTCTCCCTTGGTGATGGGGTTGGGGTAGGACGCTGGATGCCATTTGTCACATAAATAATGGTTTACTGAAGCTCGGGGAGATAAGGTTTCTCAGGATCTGACACAGTAGTGATGGGAGAGGTGGGATTGCGTGTTCCTGACCCTACCACCTATACTTTTGTTCCAGGCCGGAAATCACCAGTAGTACCTGCTTCAGGATTCAGTCTTTCTTGTCTCAGTCATATCTATTTAATCTTTCTCTATAAAAAATCAGCTCCAAACCAGAGAGGGCTGTGTGGCAGAGTCCACTAGAATTGTGTTTATTGACATTAAAATGTATTTTCATGTAATTTTCAGAGGTAGCCATAAAATATGTAATAGTTTGTGGATCAAAATAATCATTGTTTGATTTTTTTCTGACTATTGGAAAATGTATAATCTATCCTTAATTAGCAAAGAGCACAAAAACAGATGGCAGGAAGGTTCCTCTCTGCCCATTTCACAGATAAGGAGACTGTAAGAGACAAAGCCACTTATCATGGGAGTCAGAGGAGGGACAGATGGTCCTACTGTGGTCCCTCAAAGAGATAGGCAAAGAAAGAGGTCAGGCACTATATGCATCAGGACAATTGATTTAAAACTATCTTATCATTTGTGGTGGCACAAATTGTGTTTTATCTGTCATCTATCTATCTATCTATCTATCTATCTATCTATCTATCTACCTACCTACCTATCTATCAACTATCTATCATCTATCTTCTATCTATCTATCTGTCTTCATCTATCATCTATCTTATCTATCATCTATCTACCTACCTACCTACCTTCCTACCTACCTACCTACTTATCTACCCATGTTCTTTCTTTATTTATTATTGGGCTTTTCAAGACAACATGCCACACCATACCCCAGGGTGACCTAGAATTTACCATATAGCTCAGGCTAGTCTCAAACTCATGGCAATCTTCCCACCTCAGCATGAGCTACCATGCCCAGCTTCAACTGTTGCTTTATCTGTGTGTCTTGTTTATATTTTTGAGGCCATACCGGCAAAGCAGCTTAACTGTACCCTTACTTCTTAAAGGTTGGAAAGCTTAGTGGTTCCCTCAGAAATGAGAGGGGTTGCGCCTTCCTCAGGAATAATTTGATCAGGGGTGGTCTTTCATTGTCCCTTATAATTCTATGATTAAGGTTGACTCACCCTTTGAGTCTTTCCTCTGTTTTAAAGATTTATTTTTATTTATGTACATGCGTGTCTGTGGGTATGCCATGTATATGTGGGTGTCCTTAGAGGCCAGAAGAGGGTAGGTGCCAGATGCCCAGAAGCTGGAGTTACAGGTGGGTGTGAGCCTCCTGACATGGGTGCTGAGAATGGAACTCTAAACTGCTAAGCCATTCTCCAGCCCCATGAACTCGAATTTAACCATGGTTCTTGAACTGCAGAAATTCTGCAGGAGAGGGATGATCACTCTGGCTTCTCTCTTGGTGATGAAACTCTCACGTAGAGGCAAACAGAACATTCTTTTTCTGGTCCTCACTGAAAATGATTGTCTCAGGTTTTGTTCTTGTCTGGAAACCAACTATGAGACTTTCACTTTATTCACTGATGCAGTTACACTTTGTTGAACGCCTACTCTTGTGATCTAAGCTTCTCTTATGTGTTTTCTCCTAATTATTTTTCAGTGCTGTCTTATCCTCTTTTCCCACTACTTCTGACAATGAAATTGCTCTTAATCTTACTAATTTGTGGAAGATTATGTTTAGTGGAAAAGATAGGATGAAGGGAGAAATCAAATTATTTTTTGTCAGCTAGAAGAGAGTCATATCTTCTCACAGATTTGCTACATTTCTCAAAGAGGAGCCCTGCATTTTGAAAAGTTTAGAGATAGATTTCAAGGGCAGGATTGGCAAAAACAGCATGCGGAATTAGGCATGTGTGTGCTGCCTGGCTGGGCTGGAGAGCTGTCATTCCAGGCATTCTTTCTCTCCTGGCTTCATCTTCTGGGAATATCTCTCCTTTGTTCCCTTCACTGCTGACTTTGGGGTACTGAATCCCATGGTGCGGAAGCAAATGTTGACTAGGTGGGGGAGATGTAGGTGGGCTTGGCATCTCTGTGCCTGCACTAATCAAGGTGGGTAGGACAGCTGAGGACGCTTCATTGACCACTGAGCTTACGCTTTTCCAAATTGTCTTTTACTAACTTGGCTCCAGAAAGGAGGCAATATTAAATGCATTCTCTATTGATAAACAACATTAAGTACAGACATCAAGTACATTTCCATTTGGAAACAGAAACCCAAAGAAGGGCTTGCAATTGAATCTGGTCTCTGATCACTGCTTTGAAACAAAATGATATGATCTCAACTCCTGCATGAAAGTACTTGCCCCCTAGCAGGCTCCATACTTGCCCCCTAGCAGGCTCTGTACTTGCCCCCTAGCAGGCTCCATACTTGCCCCCTAGCAGGCTCCATACTTGCCCCCTAGCAGGCTCCGTACTTGCCCTGAAGAACATTGTTTCACCCAGCTTCCAAGCTTTGCATGGATTTTGATTGCGCTTCTTTCATAGATAAAGAAACTGACACCCAAGGATGTTACCCTAGCAGGATGTGACCAGGTCTGGTGTTCTCCCAAAGCTCTGCTGTCCCAAACATACTAGACCCAGAGAACTGTAATGCTAACTTGGATTTTAAACCAACTTTAAGTTTTTCAGACACCTGTGACCCCAGTAATATAATCTTCAGGCAATTGTGACTGGGAGGGAAAAGCAACTTTCTCTCAGGACACACAAAATTCTTCTGCTAGAAGCAGTATTGGTACCTTTCCTGGTTTGGACAGCTTCCTTTGGGGGAGGAGCACAAACACAGCTTTCTGGGGCCATGGAGAGGGACTTCTATTCCTGTAACTAAACAGGAGTTGTCCCTGGGTAAAGGGATTCCAGGCTATGGGAAATGTTCCTGAGCGAAGCCCAGGCATTTAGCAAACAGTTAATTCTTAACAGCAGAGAATGTTTATATGTGCTAGGAACCGATTCCAGCATTTAATGGGATCTTATATGACATGTTGTATAAAATTTTCAAAGTGGTATTCTTACATACATAATTTATCTCTGTAATTAAAAAGCCTAATTTAAAAAATAATACAGATGCAGCACATAATGGTGTGATTTTTTTTTGTCACAAAAACAAATTATTATCTTGATAATGCAATACTGTAATTTACATTGCTGCAAAACACAGCACTTTCATGAATTGCATGATAGATGTTGTGTAACTATTATTATTATTATTTTTTTTTACCACTTCTTTCCCCTTCACATGTTTTGCTTGTGAGGTGACAAGACTCCAGGTATCAGTGGTGGGTTGAACCCTGTCCATGCTTTGGGGTCAGGACAGAATTCTGGAAGGTCCTTGGGTTTTGTCTCATTGGTTAAGCAAGGTGAATACCATTTCTTCTTTAATACCATGGGCCATACCGCAGAAGGTCTCTAGGGAGCCTATGTTTTTGTGTATGTGTGTTTCATTGCAAATTCCTGCATTTTGCAGATGCGTAGGAGGGGCCTACTGTTATGGGGATACTTTAGCCATTATATTTAGCCATTTAGCATTATATTTCTGAGAAGCCCCTTGCTTCCTTCACGGTTACAGCACCATAATTCTTGGGCAGGAAGGGAGTGTAAATAGCCCTCCCTCCGCTGATGCCACTTAGCTGCCTCCAAATTGATGTGGATGGCTCTTTAGCTCTGGAGACCCATGCCTTTCACCTTCACAGTGCTGGTGTTCACTGGCCTGCGGCTCAGAGCCTGAGATAAATTCTTAACTAGGGCTCTGCTTTGTGGGCTGCAAAGCATCAGAACTCAGCCAGAGGATGGAAATTTCAAACATTTTGGAAATTTACACCTTGTCACTCTCTGAGGGCAATGATTTCAAGAAATTATGCCATCTCCACCCACCTTTGCATACTAAGGCTAAAAACCCAGAGCCATTTCTAACTCCAGCTAAAGTGCTGAAGGTCAGAGGAGTCGAGATGAGCCTGCTGCTCTGTGAGCATTCCCCATTATTATGCTAATTATATGCATGGTCTTCCCGCACTTGCACATCCATTTTCAAGGCCAAAAAAAAAAAAAAAAAAATGGTGTTTTAAACAATGCTAAGATTGTAATAAAATAGTGACAAATGACTGAAGATCTCTAGTAGAGACACATTTTGCCCTTGGCTTGTGACATTTGTGAGAAAGGAGCAAAGAAAGGACCTAAAATGTGTGTTCTTTAAAATGGAACCACTGCTTTGTGGTTTTTCTTTTTTCCTGACTTAGTCACACGGAAATTCATACCCAAAAAGGAATGTTAATTCCTAACAACCTGTTTCCCACTGTGAGCTTTTCCAGTGTGTGTGTGTGTGTGTGTGTGTGTGTGTGTGTGTGTGTGTTTGGAAATAAATTTTAGGATATTTATTGACAACTTTTCTATGACCCCGTCTTGTGCCTCTGACAGTTGCACAGTTCATGATGAGTTACCTGATTTTGTGAGACCCCAAACAAATCATGGTTTTTCTACTCAGTGTTCTGAAAATAGATACCAGTAAATTAGCTTGCTTTTTTCTACATTAAATAAGAATCTAAGTAATTTAACTCCTTTTCATCCATGTCTGTAGCATGTTAATTATTTCATAAATTTTCCTTACTAAACTCCATAGGTTAATTTAACTAAAGGTTGTATTCACTAGATTGTGATGCTAGACAATAGTTCCAAACTTATGATGGTCTAACATATGCGTTTTTGATTTTAGGATGATGTAGAAGAAACTACCCTTGACTCTTGCATTTGAAACTTTTCTGGGGCTGGCACTGTTGGTACTGTTCCCTCTTTTTTTTTTTTTTTTTTTTTTTTTTTTTTGTCTTTGTCTTTTTGAGACAGGGTCTCCCTGTGGCCCCCAGCTGGAACTCACTAGGTAGACCAGGCTGGCCTCAATCTCACAGAGATCCATCTGCCTGTGCCTTGGCCTCTGGGGTGCTAGGATAAAAGGTGTGCACTACCACACCTGGCTGGTACTGTTCCCTCTTGATGCTGGGCAAAATCAGCAAGTCTCAGCTCCTACTGAGCTCAACAATCAGAAGGGAATTGCCAGGGAACCCTCAAATTTGGACTTTGCTAGGTTAGGCATATAGATGTTCCTCAACTTACAGTGGGGTACACCCCAATGAACCCATTATAAGGGGAAATTATCATGAGCCCTAAAGTCATGCAATGTAGTCAAGCACAGTGGGACCTCCATATTGTGCTTTCCATCCATGGGTTCAACCAAACTTGGGAAAAAATGAGGTATACTTTGGGGAAAAATATTGCACCTCTATGAAGCACATAGCTTTTTTTTTTCTTGATATTATCCCATAAAAAACAATATGACATTATTTATATAGTGTTTACATTGTGTTAGGTTTTATAAGTAATCTAGAGATGATTTGAAGTACATGCAGACACTTAAACAGGCAAATATTAGGCCATCTTATGCATGGGACTAGAGCATCATCAGATTTTGTAGAGGGTCCTGGATGGATTTCTGTGGATCCCTAGGATTATAGTACACTGTAGCATCTCAGCTGCTTCCCAGGCAGTCGTGAGTAGAGGGGGAGCTATGGCTCAGTGCTGCTGCCCAGCACCATGGGAGAGGGTCTCCCCATACACTGCTAGCCCCACAGAAAAGCCAAAATTCAAAGCACAGTTTCCGTTCTGTACATATTGCTTTCATAACATGACATTTTTTTCAATGTATATTTTTGTTTAATTTTTTTTGCATTTTATACACCGTAATCATATTTAGAGGCCCTACCTGTACCCCCTAAATAAACTCCTCCCACAGGATTTCATGCATTCTGTCATGTATGTTAAGGTCAATCGAGTCAAGTTTGTATACCCAGATGTCCCTCAGTGTGAGTTCATCCACTGGAGCCTGTTCAGTCTGTCTAGTGTAACTCCCTTAAAGAGGACCAACTCTTCCTGACCCAGCAGTGATCAGCTGCCAGTAGCTACTTGGCTAAGGCTGGGACCTCCTGCCCATTTCCCCAATTATATGCTGGATTTTTATCTGATTGAGTTTTCTTGGGTCTTGCACATGCGTCACTATTGCTGTTAAGTTCATATGAGCAAGTTCCCAGAAGCCTGGGAGACTCTGTTTCCTTATGGTCATGAACCCTGCCTGGCCCTTACAATCTTTCCATCCCCTCTTCTGAAATGGTCCCTGAGCCCTGGGTGTGTGAGATTTAATATAGGGGTCCTATCCAAGGAAACACACTGCAGTCTCTACACTTTGGCCAGTTGAGGCCTTTTGTACAACACCATAACATTTAAAAAATTCTTAAGTCCAATAATGATAAATTGGGTACTATCTTATTAAGTGTATTTTGACCTAATGTTTTCAATTTATGTTGGATTTATTTGAACAGAACCCCACAGTCTTAGGTTTTTGTTTTGTTTTTTCCATATTGCTGTGAGAAAACATCCTGATAGATACAATTTAAAGGAGAAGGTTTTCTCTGGGTCACACACAGTTCAAGGGTACAGTCTATCATGATGAGAAGGTCAAGATGGTGGGAGCTTGAAGCAGCTGGTCACATTGCATCTGCCTTCAACAAGCAGAGAGAGAAAGGAATTCCTGCTAGTGCTCAGCAGGATTTCTCCATTTTATGTAATCTAGGATTTTTTTTTCTATTTGAAAATGCAAAGCAAAGCAAAGTGGGAAGCAGTTGAGAAGAGCTTTGAATGATTTATTTTAAATTCTAAAAACTTTACAGTGTCAACATTGATTTTTTTTTTTTTTTTCCCTCACCATCCCTCAGACCCACCGCTATCACTATTTACACCAGTGATAATGTCATTTAACATTCCTGTACCTAACAATCCCCCTCAGGAATAGAAAACGCCAAACTTACTTCTGTTCTTTCCTCACCACAAATCTGGCACCATGCCACATACAAACTCCTTATTCAGCAGGGTTTCTAAAGAAATAACTCTGAAGTGCCCATTGCCCCTGGAACACAGGGCACAGCCACAGGCTGTTTGCACATGTTGTCTGGGGGAGAGGCATCTTGCACTGGATACACTAAATCCACCATCTATACTCCACATTGCTAGGTTAAACAAATTTCCAACTTCTGGAATCACATTTCTGGATTAAAGTGTTTTGGGAAAGCCACAGGGAAAAGTGTATTCCCTAGTGGGAAGGCGGGGCATGTAAGTGTGCCTCATGTAGATTTGCCAAGCAAATTGGCTTTCTCCAATTGTGGAAGACAGCCTAATGGGTTACAGCCCAGCAGTTCTGCAGCTTGAATCCTACAGTGAAAAAGCAAGGGTATGTGGGACATTAAGGAGGAAAGCCAACTAAACTGTAGTGTTGTCTTTCCATCAACCCCATCAACCTCTACCTTGTTGCTGCTCAGCATTCCTTCTGAGGAGAACTGCCAGTCTGGGCTTCCCTGAGCCTCCATGAGGCTCCTTAGTCACAGTCTTCTCATTCCCCTCAACCCTTACACCACTGCCTCACAGATGTGAGGACTAATCTCTGCCCATTGTGTACATCCCAGAGAGCCCCTATACCACCACCACGTTCTCAAATCCCAATGCACCAGGTGCTCTGGGTGCCTGCAGCATCCTCAGCACAACTCTGCAAGAACATTGCATTTTAATCACTCCATTTATTTTAACCACTGTGTTTGTTCAGACCCCATCCCCTTGGCAAGAGCCTTGTGTGCTGGGTGAGATCAGGGTGAGAGTGAAACCAGTTAGATAATTCCAGGCATCGAAACCCATCCTGAGTCAGAAGAAATCATATTTTAACTGTTTCAAAGTAATATTTTTAATTAAAATTAATGTTAAAATTTCCATGGTGAGCAAACTATCAGCATTTTAAATGAAGACAGAACCAGTATTACTGCTTCTTTATTGCCTTAGGCTCCAATATGGCTTGGCACAGCCCCATCACTGATCGTATCTTTATTTAAAATGTTGACATTTGTTCATCAATGATTTCTGCATTAATTTTACTTTTAAAGTATTCTTTTCAAAAGTATTTTTATAGGCTCGGCATGGTGGTGCATATCTTTAATCTCAGCACTTGGGAGGCAGAGGTAGGTAGATCTCTGTGAGATTGAGGCCAGCTTGGTCTACATAGAGTGTTCCAGGCCAGCTTGGAACCTGTCCAAAAAAATAAAAAGGCAGACCCTGTCTCAAAAAAATAAGAAAAAAATATTAATTCTTTGAGAACTTCATATAAGTTTGATATTTCCCTCCCCCAACTCCCTGCAGATTCCCCCACCACATCCCTACCTACCTAACTTCATGTTCTTCTCCCTCCCATCATTGAGTCCTATATGTGTTGTCCAAATATTCTTGGGTGTGGAGCCTGCCCTGGATTGTGGTCGAGTAAGAGTCATACCTTTAAAGAAAATGGCTCTCCTGTCCCATCAGCTACCAAAAGCTCCTCAGGTAGGGGTGGGATCTGTCCCCTCACACCCTATGCTGGAATTTTGTCTGGCTTGAACGTGGGTAGATATTGTAGATGCTGTCACAATTGCCATGAATTCATAAGTGCACCCGCTCTGCTGTGTGCAAAGCACTGATTCCTTGTTTTTCTCCACCACCTCTGGCTCTTACAACTTTTCAACCACCTTTTCTGTGATGATCCCAGAACCTTAGGAAGAGGGGCATGATACTGATGTCACTTTTGGGGCTGAGCACTCCACAGTCTCTTGTCCTCTCCATGTTGACCAGTTGTGGGCCTGTCTAGTAATTGTCTTCTATTACAAGAAGCTTTTCTGATGAGGGTTGAGAGATGCCCTAATCTATGGTATAGCAATAATCCATTAGAAATCAACTTAATACTATGGCCATTTAATAGGATATTGGTACTAGGTTTTCCCTATGCCCTATGACCTATCTAACCACAGGTTTTTGGCCCTGAAACCAATGCCAGGTATGGGTTCCATCTTGTGAAGGGGATCTTAAATTTATTCAGAGAATGGTTGGTCACTCCCATAACATTAATGCCACTATTATACTAGTGGGCATATCTTGACAGGCAAGTTGTTTTTGTAGCTCACAGGGTTGACAGTGTGGTAAGATGGATGATTACTTTTCTCTTCTAGCAGCATTCATAGAGTTTTCCAGCACTATGAAAGCTAGCCAATAGGGGTGAAGTTTCTGGAACAGTACCTCCTAGATCTCTCTATGTTTTATGACTCAATATGTGTTGTTTTCAGCAATAGGATCTTACCATCAAGTTATGGAGGGTAACCGAGAACATTGGCAACAACCTGTGATGTTTGGGGTTCTACAGGATCCCCCCAGATAACAATTCAGAGAGGTAACTTGTTCCTGGTGCTGGGGTTTTATTTACTAGGATGAGGTATCTAGTTGGGGTATTAATACCCTCCCCATTGTAGAGTTTTTAAAAAATATTGCATTAAGTCATCACTTAGCTTACTGGAGGTTTTTCAGGACCCACAAGGGAAATGCCTCATTTGTCTTCCCCTAGTGCTAGATGTCCAGAGACAAGATATTATTTGATACCTAAAGCCACACACCAGGGTTTCCCTGTGATAGGTGATTATTAAGTATTACCCTTTCTTCTTCTAGACTCTATCGTGAATAAGCTCTGTATTAGTCTCTTTTCTGTTGCTGTGATAGAAACACTGACCCAAGCAATTTATAGAAGGAAGAGTTTATTTGAGCTTACAGTTCCAGGAGAATTACGGTCTGTCATGGCAGGGAGGCATGGTGGCTGGAGGTGGCTGGAGGAGGAGCAGCAGAAGTGAAGCTCTCACATCATCACGCAGACACAGGAAGCAAGTGAGCAACTGGAGATCTGGCAAGGCTTAAGAACTCTCTAAGCCCAACCCCAGTGATGTGCTTCCTCTAGGATAGCCACACCTTCTAAGACCT
>NW_008329624.1:697042-747236 GCF_000622305.1 Nannospalax galili
CTAAAACCTCCCAAAACAGCACCATCATCTGGGGACAAAATGTCCAGATACTTGGAGCCTATGGGGGACATTTTCATTCAAACCATCACAAACTCTTAAATATGTGCCTGTGAATTTGTGAAATTTATTCTAGGATGCAGATTTGTTATCAACACTCAGTTCAGTTTCTGCCCCTGTATAATCTCAGTGGTTGAGAAATCGGACTGTTATCTAAAGGAAAATTGACCACCGAGGCTTGTTCTTCAACCCTATCTGCAGTAACTAACTCTTCTTAAAGGAAAAGTCCCAGATGCCTTGGTTTCCTTTCTGTTTGTATTAACTACCTGCTCAGGGCCAGGGGCGTCTGTGAGCATCATCTCCCATCTCATGGAGCTTATTAAAGCTGGAAATGGGTAAAGATGAGTGGAGTGATGGTCCATGAAATCACAGAACTATGTACAAGATAAAGAAGGAATCTTGATGGTCAGGCAATCACAAACATAAATAAAACAGGTCTCCCAGCTTGCTCTCCACTCCACTAGCCAAAGAGCATAAATAAAGATACGTTTACTCTCCTATTTGCCCATCGAAAATTGTTACTTACTTTGGGTGAAAGGATATTTGCAAGGCTGCTTTTATGATGTATAGGTTCTTTCTCCTCAAGTCAAAGCATTTTAGAGATCAATTTTCACAACACCAGTAGAAGACAAGGTATACGTATATCTATCTGTTAGTTTCCCCGTATTTCAGTCCTGACAGTGATTGAAACCACCAAGACCACCTCTACCACAGCCCATTCCCACTTGACATCAGTTCCTGAAATACGACTGTAGATTATCAAAGTCAAGTGCAGCTTCTGGGAAGCCCAAAAGCAAGTGTATTTGGCATTTTCCTCCCATGTGGTTTGGGTCATATTTTGCCAATGTATACAGAGGTTGTCATAAAGGAGGCAAGGGAAAGCTGCACTGAGAATTAGACATTTAATAACTACTCCATTTTTCATTGCTGTGCATCTTGCCCTTCGTCAAGCCTGAGAACCATTAGCTATTAAATTTCAGGAAATGTTAGCACTGTTTTGGGACATAAAGAGGCACCAGGCAGGCATGCTCTGTGGCCTAAAGGACCTTTTAATGTTGTGGAGGGAGAGAAGAGCAGGCGTGTCTTCCCAACAAGGTCAGTGTGCCTTACCCATGAACAAGGTGGGCATGAGGGCCATGCTACATCATGGCCTTGGGCAACTTACTCTCTTTTCTAATTCGAGACTACTTCTTCATCTCATAGGTTTGTTGTAAAGATTAAATGAGGTAACATATGTAAAACACTTAGACCAGTGTTTAGCACACACTAAGCCCTCGATACATATTAGATGTCATTATTAATATATCATAATGAGATTATGTGCAGAGTTCTGTGTGAGCACAGAGCAGATGGAATTTTTTTCTCCATACTGAATGGAGTCCCCAGGGGCTCAGAGGAAACAGCATGTGCAAAGTCACAGAAGACTGAGAAGACCTGGTGTGTGGGTAAGTGGGTGGGGAGGAGGGAGCCCATCCAGGTTCTGGAATTCAGAGGAGCGCAGACCTGTATGGGATCCGAGAGGGTCGGGTTGGCAGTAGAGGTGTGGAAATTACCAGCCTTAGGCTGAGTGACCGTGGACATCCTCTGGAATGGAAATAAATTATCTGAGGACTGGTACGTTCTGTGTCACACAGCATTGACAGTAATGCCTTGCATTTAATATATAGCGCATTAGCTGATTTGACAATCCATTGATTATTTCTCCTGTGATATGTGTAAGGTCTGAAGTGGGAAGGCAGAAAAAATGTTGCCTTCATTGAAGCTCTAGTCAGTTGTTGAACCAGGACAACACGTTCTCCCATGATTCCCTCACTTAAGTCCTAATTTCTTTCTGTGCCACAACTCCACATCTTTGTTATTGAAATAATTATCTTGGATACAGCTAATTCAGTTCTTTCAAACAAAAAAACCATTCTTGGAAAACATTAGTATGTTAGTCTAAAATGAATAATTTAAGAAGCATCTCTTGTTAGAAGGCACATCAAAAGAGGGTATATGGTGGATGATCCAGGGCTTGGGGCTCACGGGTGGGTCACGGGGTTCATTTACTTTTCAAATTAAAAGTATTTCTGGCCTTTTCCTATTCATTTGTCAAACACATTCAGGACACACTTTCTACAAATTGCTACCTTTGTCTCAAATTAGATGGCTTTAATCAGCTTTCTCTTTCTGTCCACAATGTCTAAGTTATACCAAATTTGGGAATAGGGTTTTAATTATGCTATCAATATTAAGGCAGCAGGTGGCTTTTAATGAGATCTTGAAACAGAACTCTTTCCTCTATGTCCAATCAAAAATCCACATTTGCTAACTTGACAGAAAGCACTGAACTGTTTTTCTCAGTTCAGGGAAAATGAATCCACGAAGATGATGATTATTCTAAAAATTAGAGTTTTTGATTGAACCTGGTTTTGTACTTTCATGATGAGGAAATATTACTCTTTGGAAATAAATAATAACTACACTTGCCCCAAATAAAAAGAAATTCATGCAAATTAGCCTTAATCTAGTGTGAACAATTAATTCTGAGCTGCATCTAAGAATCTGTGTTTTTAAAGTCTCCAACAGTTTTATTGAGGGGGAACGGAAAGATCTGTGAAAATGCATACACTTAATTCAGCATGAAAGAATCATCGCCATGAAGATTCTTAACAGTGTAGCTGAGCAAAGAGTTACTATTACCTTCGGAAACCCAAATAGATCTGTCAAATTTCTTGTTGTTGTATACAGCTTAGAAAGTTCCATGAAATTTCTCAGAAATTATCTTCTCTGTATTTTCGAAAAAGCTTGTTAATTTAGAAAGTAAAGGGAGCCCAGATCTGCCCAGGCAATAAAAGCTCAGATTTTAAACAGTTTTCTTAAAGAACATCATCAAAGCCTCTGCAAAGGGGTGTGAGGCAAACAGGTATCACTTGACACGAATGCAGAAATGCTTCGTATACTGCCCAAACATTAGGAACTTTGGCTTGCCCTATTTTACGTGTTTTAATTCTTTTATTTTCTATATACGTAAGCCTGTTTACTTTTAGATGAACCAAAAGATTTACAGGATGATACAGTCTCAACTCGTGGGCTTCCAAGTTTGTATCATAGATAAGATTTAAGCCTCCCTCTTCTGTGTGTGCGTGTGCATGTGAATGTGGGGGAGCACATGCCCCAGTGCACCTGTGGCGGTCAGAGGACAATCTCTGTCCTCACCTCCCACCTTGTTCGAGACAGAGCTTTTGTTCAGTGCTGCATATGCCACGCTAGCTGGCTCAAATAATCTCCTATGTCTGCCTTGCTTTCTGCCATGAGGAGAGCTTCTGCATCTGGCTTCTACATGGTTCTGGGGATCCAAGCTTAGATCCTCAAGCTTTGGCAAAGCACTTGATTGACAGCCATCTTCCCAGCCCAGGTTAAGCACTTTAGCACCAAACATGCTCATTCCCTCTATCGCTTGTGTTAGCCTATTTCTTTTGTGATATTATGATGAAAGTTTGTCTCACAGCTGTGGGAATTGTGTTGTCCAAGACCGAAAGGCCACGTCTGGTGAAAGCCACTTGGTGTGCTGTAACAAAGCAAAGGATATTCATGGCAAAAGAGAGCTTGAGGGAGCAGGAGCAGGGAAGGCCCCTTTCATGAGAGCTCCCTCTCCCACAACTGTGACAGGACCATGACCTTGAACGCACTCACCTCTCATTTGGTCCCACTGCCCAACCCTAGTGCATTAGGGATTCAACACATGAACTTCGAGGGACACGTTCGAACCTTATCACTCTTACAGAATTTAGCATCGTTGCTTAAATACTCACTGACTTAACTCGCTGTATAAAGAACGAAGCTGAAGGTCAACGGTATGTTGGCTTCATTAACAATGTACAGTTCAGGTTCTAGAAGTTAAGGGAATCAGCAGGGACTTTCCAGTCTGCAAACCAGTTCAAACAGTGTAGAGGTAAGTGTACAGCTGGACAAAGGTAGGTCCCCGAACAACTGAGACTAAGAACCTGCCCAATTCCCTTTTCAGTATCTTGCCATGCACTTGTTTGAAATAATACCCATGCCATAAAAAGTCAACATGGGATGCCCTAGCAGGCAACAGAATTAGGCAGGAGTGAATGTTCCAGAGTCTGGAAGGTAGTTAAGTGGGGGGAAGGGAAGGAGGTATGCATTAAGCAACTCGGGTAACTTGAATTTGGTTCTAGAGAGTGTGGGAACACAGTTATGTGTTTAAAACACGAGAGTGACATAAGCACATTTGTATTTCGGGATTATTTCAGGAAATAAGACTTGAAACAGGAGTTGATTTAATAGTGCTGGGGGACATGCAGGGTCATGGGCTAGGAAAGGAGGATAGGAAAAGAGCTTTAGAAGTGCAAAACTAAGTCAGATTTGTAACGAAGTGGTCGGTGGTGGGGACAGAGTGTAAACTTAGAGCAACCGTATGGATGGTAGAATCCAATTGCTATCTTGGAGCAGCCTGGGAAATTTATAGCAAAATAGAAGTTCTCCCTACTAAACAGGTAGAAAATAAAGAGGAAATAAGGACAAGGGAAAAGAAAAGAAAAATTTCAGTAAAATTCTTAAAAGATAGAAGGTTATAGCCCTAGTTACAGTACACGATACCACTTGTGGAGACATGGGGAGGGGATGGGAAAAGTTGAGTATCGTCCCTGTTCTTCCTTTCCCCTTAATCTCCTCCCCTCCCCGCCTCCCCTGTCTGCTCTCTTCTCTTTGCTCCTCTCCTGTCTTTCTTCTTTGTATTTTGGTAAAGAGGACTCAGCAAATAGCAGAAATTATATTCAAATAAATTTGTACATAAATAACTCATACAGTCCTTCACAAGTCGGTTGTCTGATGTGCTCCGAAGTTTTTTACATCACACATATACCTATTGGTCTGTCACTTGAGAAGAATTCCCAGTTTCTTAGATGATGCCTGTCTCTTCAGTATGTAAAAATGACAGAAGACATTTCAATGATGAAGAAATACAAATATAATTTTAAGAAGAGTATGGCCAATAAATTATTATTTTTAAACAGAAAAAGAATAAATTTACTTCATTTGAATGCTATGGAAAAACACAATTATTACCATATTGAATGACATATTTTAAATAAAAATTCCAAACTTCCTTAGAAATGTTAATATCATAAATCTGTTTTTTTATTGTCAAGGATTAATATTCTATAATACCCATTTCCCCATTTCATAATGGAAATAGTTTGGAAAACAGAATTTGATTGGTGAGTATTAGCTTTAACAGATCTATGAGAAGGGCATCTGTCCTAATGGTGTCTTACTTTCTGTTACTATGATAAGACACCCTGACCAAGGCAACTTATAGAAAGAAGTTTATTTCTTTAGGGGCACTGGTTTGCCTCCAGTGTTTAAAACATTTCCTTGGGTATAAATTGCAGCAGTCCTGTCCTACCTCAGATGCCCAAGGAGTCCCCATGGATTCCTTTCTCCACACAATCCCTGTTTTCACTTTGGAACACCAGAAGTGCTCTCCTCTGTAGTGGTAAACCGAGAAGAGTGATAGTCACCCATCTACAGAGAATGGGTTAGTGGGTCCTCAGTTACCTGTTGCTGCTGTACCCAGGGAAGGGACCTATTTCCAGTGTTTCCTGCCTTTGAAATCTTCAAGAGTTTCTTGACTCCTTCTCAGTCCAAAGCTTCCTTTCTGCCTTCTCTCCTGTCATCTCTGTGAGCTCCTTCTTAGAACAATGACTTCCCTTTTTTCTTAACTCTAATTCACCTCTCATGGTGACGGTGAAGGGACTCAGACAGGATGGTTAAGAACAAACTAACCTTGAATGGTTTGCAGTCCATTAGTCCACAATAGAGCTTATATATAGCAGATCTTTATATCGGAATCCTTGTGATGGATCATGGAGATGAGGTCACCGTGGTAAGTTATGTCTCAAGCCACTAATATTCAGACTTGTCAAATGCCAGGAACAGGAATTCTCCATTAACTTACTACATAACAGGAATTACAGTGTGTCTGAGCTGCTCTGTTTCCTTGGGTAAGGGGTTTTATTTTAGATAAAGTAGGAAATAATGCTTTCATCCACCTAAGAATAGTCAAGGTTGTTATTAAAAATAAACTTAGATCTTCTCTAACTCCCACTAATCCATGGTAAAAGTAATATACTATCATGATTATCTAGACCATTCAACAAATTGATGCAGAAATCAATCTAATTTTCTTAGCACCCCCCCATAAAAAACCTACTTGACATTATTTTTGGTATTTGATTGCATCAGAAAAGGCTTGTATCAAAGAAACCAGGACATTTGATATAATTTAAAGAGAAATACATCCACCACAAACATGCCTTCATTGCTTTGAGAGCATCATGAAGAGGAAGTCTGACTTTTTTCTAAGTGGGTATTACTGGACCACTTTCTCATGCAGCCCCTGCTCTGGAGTTGAAAGAGATTTTATGCACAAATGCCAATAATGGTTTTAAACAATATAAATACTTGCTTGAAGATGGATCCTAATGCCCTCTTTGAAAGTATTGTGGTCTATCAGGCCAATAATACTCATTTAAAAAACTCTCCAGAAGAGTTTTCATACAAAGGTCCCTGAAGATAATGAAAAGACCATTATGGTTTTGCTGGTCAATAATCTATATTTTTAACACATACTCCAAAATTCATTTCCCTTATAATGTCAATCTCAGTTTAAACTAATTATTGTGAAGAGGCAGAGCTGTAATGGGTTTGAACTTCATCTGGAACTATTACTTATCTTTTAGTTCTTACAAATAGTTGCTTATCCTGATATGTTAAACTATGTTATAGATTAGTACAAATAGCTCAGAGCAATGTAAGGAGGGGAAATCACACAGTAGAATGAAGCAATAATAAAAGTTTCTCCTAGAATGGGGAGATAGCTCAATTGGTAAAGTACTTGGTTTGCAAACATAAAGATCTTGAGCTCAATCCCCAGAACCCATATATTTTTTAAAAAGTTTTCTTTAAAAAAATCCTTCTATAATCATAAAGGAAAAATGGTCAAATGTGAGTTTGTATGTTTAATTGACTAGGTTGTTGAAAATAATTTCTACTTTTCTGGATATTTTTTAATACTTCATTTTATAAATGGTTTTATCAGAAACTTAAATGTGTCCAAACCAACATAAGCATGACCAAGGGGCTCAGAATAGCCTCTTTTGAGGTATAATCTCACATCTATTTGATTTGTGGGAGTCAGAAACCCTTTAATGTTTAAAATATAGACATTTAAAGTACAGCTTATATATTTGGTATCTGGCAATTGAAACTAAAATTGGTTATACTTTTATAGAAACTGTGCCAAGGTGGTAAGGACTAAATTGCTAAATTTATTCTGGAGGGAAGCATTGAAGATTTGAAATAAGGTTACATTTATTTTTTAAACATCTTGTTTATATGCATGTATGCATGATTTAAAGTGCTGGAATTCTGTGATTTAACTGTATCATTTTCTGCCTACTGTGTCAGATGCTTGTGAAAATGAGATACCTCTCTCTGTACCTCTGCTGCAGTATTTCAACAAATAGTTCCTTTCCCTCTTCTCTGGGTTTCTGATGATACCTTTTAACTTAATTATCTAACCTTGGTTTATCTCGCTGGGTGAAAGCATATGAGTGTTTTTGCTTAGCTCTCTTATTAGACTCTGATAAGGTTCCCAATTTTAATTAATCTGGATTTCCTAACCCGCTGGTCTTGTCTCCTGGCTGCACTGAGACCCTGAATCAGAGTAGTGGGTTGGTACTAGGAGATGCCACAGGGCTCTGTAATGATTAGGAAGGAAGGAACCCTGGAACAACCTCTATCTGTAGCATGGAGGTAAGTGGTGGGCCTTGGGAAAGGGGGTTCAGTGACAGGGGTGGAGGATTGCCAGAGTTAGAGTAAGGGCAGATTTTGACTTTGAACCCTACACTTATCTTACAAAAATCTGTATTCAGGTCACCAAGACTAATTAGTGAAATCAGAATCTGACACAATTAATCTGTTCACTCAATGGAGACTTAGGGACTACATTTGCAGTGCCTCAAGAACTTGGGAGAAATGGTGGGCAAAGATGCAGACCCCCGCCTGCATGGAGCTTCATGAGAGATGTTTATCCAGTTAACACAGATGGAAATATAAAATTACAACCATGACAATCAAGTGGTCAACAAGAGTTAGTTGACCAGAGGTGTCCTTTAAGAAACAAGGGTTCAGACGAAGGCTGAAGCACTATTAAAAGTAAATAGTGATGGTGCTAATCCTAGTACTTTGGTGGTAACAAACATTTACAGGATAGTTATCCAATGGGCTCTGTAATAATGTAATGATGTGATAGTTATCATTTGATTCTCATAGCAACTCCATAAAGTATGTAAAGTGGGGATACAGAAAGATAGCGGAACTCCCCTGAGATCCCGTAGCTCATAAGGGAGGAAATGGACACCACTGATGAGAAAGCGTCCTTACTCTTAACATAACCCTTGAGTTTTCTTAGCCAGAGGAGCTGACTTTCTAGGGCCTCTGCTTCTAGGAAATAATTATAATAGGAAGTACTTATGAAGTTGTTTCTCTTTGCCAGCACAGATGAAAAAAAAAATATCTTCAAGGGGGCAGGGCAGTAGAGATGGCTCGACAGTTAGGAACTGGCTGCCCTTGCAGAGGATGCAGGTTCCATTCCCAGAACTCACATGGCAGCTAACAACCATCTGTAAATCTAATTCCAGAGAATCTAATGCCCTCTTCTGACTTCCAAAGGCATTGCAAACCACAGGTACACTTATACATAAGAAGGCAATACATTCATTTATTCACATAAAATAAAAACAATAAATAAATTAAAAACCCCTTCTGATTATTTAAAATTATTTCATTATCAAATTAATTCCATAAATGCCCAGAAAGATGGCTCTTGGAAAAGAGTTGAGTTTCCAGCACCTACATTGGGGTGTTCAGCCACTTGTAACTCCACCTCCAGAAGATCTGATGCCCTCTTCTGGACTCTGCAGGCACCTGTAGTCACATGTGCATACCCACTCCACATACACATAATTAAAAAATAAAATTAATCATTAAAAGAATCAATTCTTTAAAATGAATTCTATTGCTACCTGCATTTTCCAGTATGGAAATTGCTGCTGGCCTTCAGAGTTCATGCTGAGTCTCTCTGTTATTCAGCCCTACAGCAACAGGGAGAAGGAACTGAAGCGAGGCTCTGCTACCTGCACCATGAGACAGTTACTCTCTACTCGAGACAAAAGGTCCAGCTGGCAAGAGCTGCCAAAGAATGGATTAAGATGTACAGAAAAATTTTGTTCCTATAATAAATATACATATGATATCTTTTTGAATAAAAATGGTAGCTGGTGATAAATAAGAAACTTTGGGGGCTGGAGAGATGGCTCAATGGTTAAGAACACTGGTTGTTCTTGCTGAAGACCCAGGTTTGAATCCTAGCACCCACATGGCAGCTAACACCTGTTGGTAACTCTAGCTCCAGGGAATCCAACAACCTCCTCTGTCCTCTGTGGGCATTGCACAACACGGTGCACTTACCTACATGCAGGTAATATACACATACATACACATAAAAATAATAAAATATTTTAAAAAAAGAAACCTTGAACCTAGATTAAAAATGTAAACCTGTAGACCAGCTTATTGAATAGATAAGTTATAAGTAAACTTAAATGCAAATTCAGCCAGAGATTCACTGTACCTAGAAATCTAATATCTCTACATGTAAGAAAAATCTTTTTCAAGAATTATAATGCATTTATATCTGATATTAGATTCATATGCTTTTATTTTATCAAGACAGGGTTTCATGTAGCCCAGGCTGGCTTCAAATTTTCTCTTTAGCTAAAGATGACCTCAACCTGCCTCCACATTCCAAACGCTGGCATTACAAACCTGCTCCACCATAACCAGTTTATGCAATGCTGAGGATTGAATGCCCAGGGCATTGTACATGTTAGAAAAGCACTCTACCAACTGAGCTACATCCCCAGCCTCTCGTGGGCTTCTAAAGAAGAGTTTAACATTTAAAAAGAAAATGCCATGCTGAAGCTGGTTTATTACTTTGAACCGACAGTAAAGAGTCTATGCTTACCATGAGAGTCTAGTATGTGACACAGTGGGGTCAAGTGGGTGGGGAAAGTGGGTATTACTGAGCCCAGTGCAGTCTTGCTTTTCATCACTAGTCTACATGCTCTTCACAGAGCTAGGAATGAAAAGTTGTAGCTGTGGTGATTTAAGGTTCAATTCATAATTCTCCAGGCTAAATTTATTTCAGTAACAGCTGGTTCTTACCTGTTGTAAGGCTAGTGAAGCCATGCAGTTTTTCTGTAAGCTTTTGTGAATTCAGAGTCTAGACATTGGGTAGATATAAATCCATTTATAGGTATGTTTGATACAGTGGACACTCATCTCTCACATGACTGGAGACCAGAATTGGGACTGGTCTCAGATCACACATACTGAGCTATGGTACAGCAAAAACTAAATAGTTTAGGAGTCTGAATTACAACAGGTGACTGGGGATCAGGCTCCACTGATGGGCACAAAAAGTAAAGCTATTTACAAGATTTGGCTTCATCTATATAATGTTCAAATCCAGATTTTCAGTGTTGAAATTTCTAACTAGGGTGACTGTTTAATGCCTAGAATTCCCTTATTTGTTTTCTAAAGGGTCCAGATCCCAAAGCAAGAAGTTAAAATAATATACTTACAGATATACACTAAGTATGAGTTAATCCACAAGACACATTGTCAACTTTCTAAGTACTTCAAACTGAAGATGAGTTATTCTACAGTTGACAGAACAATTTTTGAAAGCCTCCCGCTGACTTGACCCTCTAAGATGTGTGGGGCAATTTCAGTCCTTTTGTTCCAAGACAATTGTGATTCCAGGGTCTAAACCCCAGGCTTCCTGTCCCCTGCCCATGGTCCTTCACAGATGGCAGGTACTTCTTTATACATTGGAGAGACGAATGCAAATACATTTGGTCTTGACTCTGTAAGCCTTCCAATAGAGAAAGGGTGCCACACAGAAATTAAAGCAATTAGAAGGAAAAGTTAATTTCTAAAAATATATGTGTATGAGTATATTGACTGCATGTATTATAAGCGTGCCTGTGTTGTGCAGTGCCTGTGGAGGCCAGAAGAGGGCATTGGATTCCCTTGGAACTAGATTTACTATTGTTAGCCATCATGTAGGTGCTGGGAATTGAACCCAGGTCCTCTACAAAAGCAGCCAGTGCTCCTAACCACTGAGCCATTTCTCTAGCCCCCAGGAAAAGTTAATTTATCAACATACCATTACCAGAAAACCTCATCGATATTTTCTCTGCGAACAGCATATAAATCAACTTTTCTCACTGGGTTTAGATTGTTTCTAGCTTTAGGAAAGTCACTTTTTAAAAAATCATTTGAAAACCAGTTGCAAAAGAAAGTTGTAAAGACCTGTCATCTTTTCATCTTATGGGCTAGAATTTATGATGCCAGCTGCCACTTCCTGCAACTGATCTGAGAAATTCGAAGAACTTTCCTTGAGCTATGTGAACACAGAAAAGAGGCACAGAATTTCCATCACCAGAGACATCTTTTTTTCTCTTTTCACTCTGTGAATCGTGGACATGGAGAAGGGCAGTTATGGACACTCCAGCATTGGGTTTTCCATAAAATTCTCACTAATACGTTGCCCATATTCATCTTCACTTTGATTTTCTCCTGGCTGATTTTCCTCATCTTATTTAGGACCACTGATTCTTTCCTTTTATCTTTTCTTAAAAAAATCAGTTCTGATAAAAGAACTATGCATTTCCACAGAGCTGTGGTGGGGCTTTTTGATTATTTTATTTCATCATCAGAGAACATTTCTCCTTCAAATGCTAAGGACAACCCATTTATATTTTAGTTATGGAAGATAATTTATCTTCAATGGAACTATCTCTACCATCAAGCAAAGGAACACATAGTTTCTCCCCTTCCCACAAATTTTGCTATAAAAGAACTCTGCCATAGATTGTTTTGCAGACAGCAGAATCCGCAGGAAGCTGAAAATACAGCAGTAGAACTTGGGAATTACTGAGTGCGGGATTCCAATGCTACTTTAAGTTCTGAGAAGTAACAGAGGAGAGGACAATATTGAGCTTTGTTTTCTGATAGTGATCCTGGGGTTGCTTGTGAGGGGTGTGTTCGAATTATATATGCCTTCATGCCCCTCAGTCAGAGGGGAATAGTAATTCCCATTGACTCATCAACTTTTTAAATTCTGTGAAACAAAACCCTCTGGAAAAATGAATATTAATAATTAGATAGTATCCAATTAGGGGCCATAGGCCAGAGCTAATCCCTCAACTCAGAAATCCACAAAACACAACAAACAGTGGAATCTTAAGCTAACAAACTCTATTAACATAAAATTAATGATAGTAGTTCAGTGTGAGGGATTTAAGCTTCCTTCAGGTAAGAGCTCGTTGACATCATTTTTTTTTCTTTTTCTCCGAAACTCATTTTCAGCATAAACTTTTCACATTGCCCTTTGAAACCAAGATGTAATTTTCATGTTATATCAGTTTAAGAACCCATATTTTGATCAATTCTTTAACATGAGTCTTTCGTTTTCAAATTAAGCATGCATAGAGGCCAGTTTCCTTAAACTCAATAAGGAATTGCTGCATTTCTAGCTCAAAGGTGCCAAACAAATTTCTCCTAGCATTGTAAGGTTCTCGCTGTCTATTAACTTGCTCAGCGTGTGTATGTGCCTTGCACACCTGACCTTGAATGGTAGCTATGGATAAGAGTTATTAGCTATGGATATTGGAGATAAGTCAGTAGTGGTTCCAATGAGTTAAACAAGTTTTGCAATGCCATGAGTAAGTACCAGGTGATTGAATTCTGTTGGCTACATAAGTCTGGGCAGTCAGGGCTTTTCCTCTATTAAGTTTTCTTCCTCTCTGTTCAGTCTTACTGAGATCTGGTAAGGTTCCTACAGGGCCCTCTTTCTGCCTCAGCAGATTGGATGGAAAACCTAAGAGACAGAAGTGATGGGAAAAAATCCTCAGGTTCTTTAAGCCTAGGGAACCCATGTTCTTTTCAAATCTAGCCTAGATAGACATGTTTGTAAATGTATGTGTGTGTATGTAACAACAATGAAGGAGTTGACATGAAACTGAGAGGAAGGGATGTGGGGGGAGCTGGAGGGGGAAAGAACGCAAATACAAAACTCATTTATGAAAATCTCAGAAAATAAAATTTAAAAACTAAGTAAAACTTTAGGACGAATAGCCTATATTTTGAAGAAATAGTCAAGGGAAGAAAAATAAAGAAGGTGATACATAGTATTTATGGGCCAGCAAAATGGCTCTGTGGGTAAAAGTACTGCTGCCAAGCCTGATGACTTTGGTTCCATTCCTAGGAACCACATGGTGTAAGGAGAGACCAGAAAATCTGTAAAAGGCCCAAAAGTTATCTGAGTTGTCTTCTGACCTCCACAAATACACACACACACACACACACACACACACACACACACACACATACACACACTCACATAAATAAACCTAAAATAACTCTCTTCAAAATTGCTTTATTGCTATCTGATTATAAAGACCCTTGGGAGAATAATGGTTAGCCTTAGGACTCTCTTAGTAAGATAAAGACAGAGACAATAAATAAACACTTAGATATATGGTTCTTAGGTGGAGTCCAACCTTTAGGCCAGGAGAGGGACTAAAAGGGTCTGTGGATTTTGCATGGTTGATATGGCACAATTCTACTGCGACCTATTTATGGGGTAAAAAAGTTCTCTGTGGTTTAATCTGAGCAAATTGTTTGCTTATTTCCGACTCTGTAGCCCTTCCTGACCCGGAGCTCATTTCTTGGATCTGACTGACCTGCAACTTGGGGCAATCGCCCTGCCTCTGCTTCCATTGGTTGGGATTATAGGTGTGCACCACTGTGTGCAGTTGACTTCCAAAGTCGTCTTTATTTATTTCTCTTCTTTCTCTATGCTTTCTTTTCCTCTTCCTTTTATTTTCCTGCCTAGTTTTTTGTTGTAAGAAAATCTGTATAAAGCCCAGAAGTTATCTGAGCACATTTCAGTGGACAACCGTGCATCCTTTGGAACACACCTTTCTGAGTTGTCCACTGCTCTTGAACTACTTTGTAAGTGTAAAGTGTAGACACCTTGTGGTTGTGTCTTTGTCTTTAGGTATCCAAATTAGTTCAGTTCAGTGACTCTTCATTGGTCAGCCTTCCTGACCTGGACATGGACAAAACCAGTTGTAGGTCTGTTTGTAAATTCACGTCAGTATTCCTTTGCTTCTTCTAAATTTCTGCATTTCTGGACTGTTTGTAACATGTTCTCTGGTTCTCCCATTCAATTAATTGGCTAACTAAAATATGTGACAAGCGTTCACCACACATCTGCACGAGAACCATGACATTACAGTTTTTGGAAATTACCCTTTTATATCAGTTCCTAATTTTTAAAAAATAGAACATGTATTACCTTTTTGTTAAAAAAGCAAACGTGATTTAAAGGAATTTTATATTATGTAACAGTCCTATATTTTACCTTGTCAAAGTGGCATTTTTTTAAATGTAATATCTCAACTGGATATTCTTAATATTTCTACCAATTAAATGCCTAATAAACATATGGTATTTTTCAGATCAATATGCTTTATAGGAGCTTATCTGTAGATTAATAATATTATGGCCATTATGTTAAACATGTTGTAAGATCTATTTACATATTAAGTATCAAAACATCTAATGTTTCATGATTAAATATCAGCTCTGTTGATATCTACTTTTTCAAAGTGGCTTTGGCCCTTTGTGAGTTGATCCTCACATAGCAGAAGTCATCCCACTGATAGCAGCTGTTGACCTAAGGGGCAGCCACTTTCAGGTTCACCGAGTCTTATATATTCACAACCATCTTTAGGGTTGGAAGGATGGTTCAGTGGTTTTGTGTGCTTCCTGTGCAACCATGAGGACATGAATTCAGATGCCAGTGCCCACATAACAAGCCGGGTGTGGTGGTCTTGCGTGAACCTGTAACAGTTGCTCTGCAGGTGACAAGAGGAGAATCAGTGGGGTTAGCTGGCTGCCAACCTAGCTGAAAGAAAAGCATGTTGCAGGTTCATCAAGACACCCTGCTTCAAAGAGTCAGGTGGGGAGGGAGAAAAGAAGACACCAGGTATACTCTTTTAGTTTCTATATGCATACACATGTCCATGTACTTGGGCACACACACATGAACATATACCACAATCACACAAATATAGACACAAAATAAACAGAGTAAAAAGTAGAACTATAGCCTTTCTGCTCGTGAGTTTGAGATCAGCTTCAGCTACAAGATATTCTTTATTCTTAGTTCTCCCTTAGAATAAAATGGAATAAAGACATAGCTAAGAAATTTTTTTTTGGTCCTTTTGAGACAGGGTCTCCCTGTAGCCCCAGCTGTCCTGGAACACACTATGTAGACCAAGCTGGTCTTGAAATCACAGAGATCTGCCTGCTTCTGCCTCCCAAGTGCTGGGATTAAAGGTGTGTACCACCATGCCCGGCGATAATAACATTTTTTAAAAATCTATATATAGTTACTTTTCTTGTTGCTGTGACAAAATACCTGACAAAAATAATTTTGTATATGTGTGTATATGTGCATGCTCAGGTATATGCCTCTCTCTCTCTCTCTCTCTCTCTCTCTCTCTCTCTCTCTCTCTCTCTCTCTGTGTTTTTGGAGACAGGACCTCTCATGGTTTGGCATTTACAAAGTAGGTGAGGCTGGCAGTGAGCCCCGAGGCTTTGCCCATCTCTGCCTCACCAAAGCTAGGACTACAAGCACATGGCACCAAGCCCAGCTTTCTTTCGTGGGTTTCTAGGGATTGAACCCAGTCCTCATGTTTGCAAGGTAAGCACTTTACCAACTGAGCTCTATCCCCATTTCTGACAAGAAGCGACTTGAAGAAGCAAGAGTTTATTTTGGCTTACAGTTTAAGAACGAATACAGTTCAGTTCATCATGGGAAGACATGATGCCAGGAGCCTGAGGCAGCTGGTCACACTGCCGTCTGTATGAACATTAAGAAATGGAACAGACAGGAGGTGGGGCCAGGTTATCAACCCCTAAGGCTTACCCCAGTGGCTCACCTCCTGAAGTTTCCATACTCTTCCAAAATAGGGACACTAGCTGGGGACCTAGTGTTCAAACGTGCGTTTATGGGGACATTTCACATATAGATCACAACACTATGACTCAGGGTGGGCAAGACAAATTAATGTAAGTATGCATAAAATATGAAGTCTAAGTCAGAGCAAACAGCGGCCCTGGCTACCTCTGGGTTTGTTTCAATAATAAGCAGTTATTTATGAAGTGAGTTTTTGTGATTTCTCTTTTGGCTGTTTGTTTTGGTCAAAGTCCCTAATATGGAATCAGGAAAGTAGAGGGAAATGCTTCCACTGAGTGTTTGGAAAACTACCTCGTATATGAGAAGTACAAGATAGAAGTTGGTCTAGTGTCTAGCTCCTCCCTCACTCTTTTTCTTGAAGGGAGAAGCAGTGGTTGTGGATCCAGAAGTGTGGAGCCAGTGGCTTCATGCACAAGGAGAAGCACGTGGGAGAAGGGATGTGGGGCTCTTGGCCTTGGTCACAATGACTGTCTAGATCATGAGCTGTGTTACAAGCTCTTGGTCTGGAAAAGCTACTTCTTGGGGACACAACACTTCTCTTCCTTGGGCATAGTGTTTGGGTGCAGAGTCTTGCCAGCACATTTTCAGGCACCCTTCATCCCAATTTGTAAGGGTAAATCAAGACAGCCCAGGAGTCACTGCATACCCATAACTAACTGCACACATCTCGTAGTTCTCATTGCATCCTAGGAAGGGGCTGTGCTTTCAGAGTTCTCCAGGATAGCATCTCTTGCAAACTGAATCCTGAATGCAATAGCACTTAGAGGTGGGGCCTACTGATAAGTGTTTAGGTCATGAGTGGATTATTACTAATATAGAAGAGCTTGCATCTGTGGACCTATTGGTCTCTCTCATCTTCTCTGCCTTCCTTCCATAGTAATGCTGCAAGAAGATTCTTCCCAGATGTTGGAGCTCTGGTCTTGGGTTTCTCAACCTTTAGAATCATAAATCAATAAATATCTTATCGGTACACATTAACATGGTCTTAATAGCAGTACAAAATGGATTAAGACAGGAGAGAACCCATATTTAAAAGGTGGGCTCTAACATGTTTACATTATTAGGTAATTAACATCAATGGCATCTTCTAAGTACCCATAAGTATTTTACCTCTGCTTTATTCAGTAAGGTCTAGAAATAAATTACATCCATGGACCACAGTGATGAAGGTGGCTTCCCAGACATGTGTTGCTTGCTGGAGTTTGTTTGAAGCACAAATGCTATGGAGACCGCCACCCCCGGTTTACATGGCCTTTGGTTTTGATAGTGTATTTTGGCCCAGATCCTACACTTCTGTAATATCAGGTAGAAACAAATAGCACGCTTTTAAATAACAGAGTTCTTCAAAATAAAAGTAAAATGTATTCCACAGCATCAAGGTTTTCAGAAACTCTTTTTGAGCCTCGTTGAAGGTCTTGAAGTCGTCTGTGATCAGATCTCTGTGTCAGAATGTTCGCTAACCTTCAGTTAAAACTGTTGAATGGACTTTTCTAATTCATCTTTCTCCTGTGTTAATACCTTAGCATTCTGCTATAATTTGATGTTTAAAAGGTTTATTCTATTTTAAATTATGTGTGTCATGTGCATCTGTGTGTGTGTGCATGTGTGCGTGTGCGTGTCTGTGTGTGTGTGTGTGTGTGTGTATACGCAGAAGAGGGTTGGATTCCCCTGGAAGTGGATTACCCTGGAAGAGATACAGGCAGTTGTGAGCTGCCTGACATGGGTGCTGGGAACTAAACTCGGATCCTCTAGAAGAGCAACAAGTGCTCTTAACCTCCGAGCTACCTCTCTAATCCCATCTGATATTATTGTAATTATAGCATTTTCAATGTTTCCCTTTATGATTTTAAACACCTTTCAATAATCTTGAATTAATATAATTTCCATAATGATAACACTTGATTTTTAAACTTACCCATTTTTTTTCTATGAAAAAACAATATTTTAAGCTATATCAAAACCAAGAAAAAGCTGAGAAGTGTTGGGAAGGGGAAAATGGAAGAGGTCATCTGTATTTCTTAGAAAATCTGAGTATTTTTGTTTATGCTTTTGTAAATTTTGCTTCTGTCACTTAAAATATTTGAAACATTTTCTGAAACTGAGCTGCAGCTGCACTATGTCCCACTTGGTGTGTTCAAGTCTTGATCCTCATTTGGTGGCCCTGGTCACTGACAGGTGGTTGGCTCATGAGAGCTTTGATGTTTGACCTGATGACTAGCTCAGTCCACTGACAGAGCCAGAATCTCGTGGCATTGCTTGTAGACAGTGGAAACTTTCAAAGGTGGTGTCCAGTTGGAGGATGGAAGTCACAGTGTGTGCTCTTGGGGGCTACATCTTGTCTTGGGTCCCTTTCTCTCCCTGACTGACAGGAGGTAAGCAGCTCTGTCTATCTGTCCTCCATGTTCTGCCTCAGCATGGCCCAGGAACAGCAGAGCTGACTGAGCATGCTCTGAAGCCTCTGGAACCATGAGCTGAGATAAATCTTTCCTCCTTTAAGTTGATTTCTCAGGAATTTAGTCAACAGTGACTTGGAAACTGACTGATACAAGCGCTCTGTATGTGCAGAAGTCGAATTGAGAGGGCAAACGTGTTCTTTACCTGCCCTCTAGCTGTGCCTGTGATCACTAACCTTGTCCTGTATTTACTTCATGGCTAATGGGAATGTATTACTGAATGATTAATGGGACTCTGGAAAAAGTAGTAGCAAATTAGCCTTAAAGTTAATGCATGGCTACAGGTTTTAATGCATGGCTATAGGTTTAATGTGTTCTGTTGGTTTCTTGGATTTTTGGTGGGTTTTTTTTTCGTTGTTGTTATTTTATTTTTGACCTATGACACGAATTTAACATTAGGCACGAATGATTTCTGCAATTCTAAGTGACCTGTATTGTTTATTTAAAACCATTATTTGTTCTTATTTTAAGAAAAAAATACACACCCATTGCTGGAAAGTCAGAAAACATAAGCAAACACATAAGAGCATTTTTTCTTTTCAAAAACCAATAAAAGCTTGCACAAACAGGATACCATCCATCTATGCAGAGCTTGTGATGTCTCAATAGACTTATTAATTAATCCATAAGTATTTATTAAAATGTGTACTTTAATCCAGGCTCTCTTCTAGTCATGGCAGTAAGTGACATTCCTTATTCACAAGGGCTACATTCTGATGGAGGCAAAATGATTGTTGACAGAAAAAAATTATGAGCAAAATAATTTTCTGTTGTGCTTGAATCCCTATGAGGACATACACAGATTGAAGTAGTTCTGTCATCTATCTATCCTCCTCTATCTATCATCTATCTATCTATCTATCTATCTATCTATCTATCTATCTATCATCCATCTATCATCTATCAATCCATCTATCATCTATCTATCTATCTATCTATCTATCTATCTATCTATCTATCATCCATCTATCATCTATCAATATATCAACCATCTATCCTCTATCTACCTGTCTATATATCTATATGGATTTGTCATCCATATAGCTATCCTATCTATCTATCTATCTATCTATCTATCTATCTATCTATCTATCATCTATCTATTTATAATCTATAATCTACTAATCATCTATTTGTCTATATATCTATATTTATCTATCATCCATATGTCTATCATCTGTCTCTATCTAGCTATCATCTATCTAGTGGTCATCTATCAATCTATCAACCATCTATCATCTATCTACCTGACTATATATCTATAAGTATCAGTCATCCCTATGTCTATCATCTGTTTTTCTATCTACATCTATTCACCTATCATCTATCTATTACCTATCCATCATCTATCTGCCTAACACATATCTATTATCTGTCATCTATCAGTTACCTATTATCTACTTATCATAGGTATATTATCTATCATTTATCTATCACATATTTATAAATCAATATATCATCAACACTATCATTTGTTTATGTATCATCTATCTAACATCTGTCTATCTGTCTTCCTACTTATCTGGTACCCATATATTTATCTTCTGTCTATGTCTATCTATTATCTATCTATTAGCTGTCAATCATAAATCCATCTATCATCTCTCTATCATCTACATATTTATCATCTCTTTATTATCTATATATCAACCTATGTATCATCTATGCATCTATTTATCAATCTTCAGCCTACCTACCATCTATCATTTTTTCTTTATCATTATCTGTGCTCCTGGGAACCATTATTTTCTGGTTTATTTCTTTTTGTAATTCTCATTTCTCTCATGATAGAGGTGAAATTGTGTTCCTAACTAAGAGGCAAGTGGTAGGGTCAATTTCAGAGGTATCTTAAAGTTGAGGAGAAGTAGGTTCAATTTTTGGAGCTACCTTAAAGTCAGGGCTGAGTGATACTTTTTACCATGCATCTTAGTTTTCTTGTGTGTTAAGAAGTGACATGTGGTCCTTTTCATCTGAACCTATGGCTTATGGAAAGATTTGAAAGAGTCTCTTAAAATGGTCTGCAGCTTTTTTAATATTTGTAGTATGTTTTGGGTGATCAAAAGATTTCATTAAAATTTCCAAGAGATCCACAAACTTGGTCAAGAACTGCCTGATTTACTGCCCAGTGCTCCCTCCTACCCCAGCATTCTGTTGACATCTTTGCCATGGGAATGTGGGAGCTGGATGCTGTGTGTGCTAATGCTACATCTGATGCATTGGGTCAGCTCAGGGTTGGAACAATATTTTAGAGTTTCAAATAAAATTTTCTTCCAGTGTTCTCTTGAAAACTTGAATATTCTCTCTGTTTTGAGGGTCCTATAATCTGTGCAGAGTCTTCAGACTTCTACTTTTGCTCTTGAGGAGTGGGTGTGCCTAAGAGCAGCTGTGCCTATGAATGAACAGACACACAGACACACAGACACACAGACACACACACACACACACACACACACACACACAATCTCAGTCTTCGTGAATTAAAAAAGCAGGACTAAAAGTGGGTGCAGCGTCATATACTGTGGTCTGGAATATGATCATTTTAATTACTGATCACAAAACAAAGTATGTGTATGTTGGAAGCCATGAAAACAAGAGACAGCTGCCCTACATCTGACTGGAACAAACAGGGTCGGCATGAACCCAAAACAGTGAAGCATGGATCATGGAAAGCATCCCTGTTCTGGGGGTGATATGGCGAATCCTTCCTGATTCCTGAAATGTACACTGTTCATTCTGAAAAATAAATGAATTCGCCTCCTGTTAATTCTGTCTTCCCAATGGAAAAATGTAATCAATGGTAAATGTATTTATTTATTCAGAGTTTTATACCTCATTGACATCCTCAAAATGAGTTTTCCAGAATCCAGAAGGAAAATTCCCTAATCCAGGGCCAGACATGGAAAGTCTGTTCTTGCTGCCCCACGTGCCACCCTGGTGCTGACTCTGGGAGAAGAACGTTCCTGTTCTTTGCTGATGTGCCATCCTGGCCCATTCATTGGTTTTTCTGTTATTGAGCACTAGCATTGATTTCCCTTTTGAAAAATTAAAGAGAGGGAGAGCTACAGATTTTAGATTAGGAAAGAGCACTCACACACAGCTGGATTTTAGTGACAAGGAAGAAAAAGTCTCAAGAGCTCAAGCTGGAATCCTGCTGACTAACTATATTTTAAGCTCATTATGTTAATAACTCTAGTTTCTTGCATGGACAGATCAACTCACCCTATAATCTATGTGCATATCAAGTTGTTGATTTATATTTATAATTCATCTAAATATTGCATTCACAAACTCTATGAGGGCAAGTATCTTCTCCCTGTTTACTATGCTATCTACGGAAACCTTACTAGCAATTCTTTGAATGAATAACTAGATTATGACTGAATAAATGAGTTAATTAATGAAGACATCAGTACACTTTGCTAGTTAAGATTTTCAGTGAATTTCTATATTAAATGGTATGTTATTATTTATTTACTTATTTTTGCTGGGGCTGGGTTTAAACTTAAGGCTTCGTGCATGCACTACCAGCTCTGGTATCAGTGACTTTAAAGTCTGTGCTATATGAATATTTTCTTGAAACTAAGTCCTCAAAACTCACATATATAAATATACTAATGTTTATGTTTATGTGCATATGTATGTCTTTGAGTGTGTGTGTGTGTGTTTTTACCCATATATATGTGTTTCCATGCACAGACACCAGAGGACAATCTTGGATGTTGAAACTCGCCTTAATTGACCATGTTTTGCTGGTTTCACTTAGTAGGTTGGGCTGGTGAGTGGCGGGGGGGCAGTGAGCTTCTACATCAACATGCTTGGCTCCCCCCAACCCTCACCCCCATGGTCTCAAACTCAATCTTCCTGCTTCCTGGGCAAGCACATTCCTTACTCACTGAACCATCTCCTCATCCCTAAAGGTTCCTTTATTAGAAATACATTTTCTAGCCTCAGTTTTTTTTTCAATAGTTGAAATAAACTAAGGCTTTGTACAGTGCCTCCTCTCTAAGAAATTTTAGGTTTTATTTAGATATTGAATGTCTAGAAAATGTTAGCAGCTGTTAGTGTCTAAACTTCCAGGACACAGGACAATTTTGCTAAGCAATATACAGTTCTTAAATCATGCTGTGGCATGGATGAGGGTTTGAGGAAACTGTGTGGGTCTGGAGCAAGCTATCAGAAGCAGTAAATTTGTTCAAGGCTCTTCAGGAGTCAGGCTGGTTTGGGATACCAGTGTGGTAAACCAGTGACTACATAAGGAATGGAGGCCAGTTGGGGTACTCAAAACCAAGCAGTTGATGATGGTGTAATTCCAGTCTTAGAATCTATGTCAGATGCCACAAGATGAAACTGACCTTGTGACATCAGTGATGGGGTCTCTCTTCCAACCTGTATTACTCTGACACAGAGGGGCAGGCTACCAGAGTAGGAGGTATGTAGGCACCATGGGGAAATTCAAGCTCTGACTCTGTTCTAGGATGCTGAGCACACACTTCCAGGTGGCAAGGCTAATTTCATAGTCCATGTAAAAGTTTCAGTTTGCCTCCTGTTCCATTTGAGAATGTCTTGGGGATTATGAGGGGTTTATTTGTAGGGAAAGGACACTGGCAATACAGCTGAGGTTTCAGTTAGGCAAAAGCCACAAAGCTAGTTCATTAGGAAGCTAGGACTAAGCCTTGGGTCCAAAACCACTCAACTATATACAAAGAAACTCTAAGCGCCTTTGCTAATAGTAAGAGAAAAGTGCCCATCTGTGTTTGGAGTTCAATGCTGTCCCTCTCACAAAAGTTGTCCTTCTTAATAAGATACTTTCCAGTTTAGTGTTTAGTCAGAAGCTTGTCAAAGAAAAACCAACTCTGAACTTATTAAGAGTTACTATATTAGTTACTTTACTTGTAGATGTGACCAAAATACCCAGAAACTTAAGAGAGGGTTTATTATTCTGACTTACAGTTTATGGGATACAGTCCACCATGGAGAGGAACTCATGGCAACAGAAGCAGGATGCCAGCTGGTCACACTGCATCACCAACCAGGAACAAATAGGTAGGTCAGTACTACAAAAGTTCAAGGCCCACCTGCAGTGACCCACTTCCCCCAGCAAGTCTCTACTTCGTAAAGGTGCCAGAATCTTCCAAATCAGTGCCACCAACTGGGGCCCAAGTGTTCAAACACATGAGCCTACGGGGGACATTATACATTCAGCCTAAAATACATGCAGTAAGATTATTGCAAGGAGTTTTGGGGAAGGGGGAGGGGAGTACTCAACACAGAGAGTAGCACTGCTGTAGTCCAGAAAGGAAGATTACTGCAGTCTGGTGAACACTGTGACAGGTCTGCTGGACTCTCAAGATTGTCTCATAGAGAGGAGAAGCAATCTAGAAGGAAGTGGGAGCAGTGGGGAGAAGTGGTGGCTTGCTCAGTTAGTGGATGATGCTTTAGCTTGGGTCCACCCGGCTCACGGGAGTTGTGTGCTGGCTCAGGGGAGGACTCAAAAACCTGTGTGAAAGGGAGAAGACTGTTCAAAAAAAGTTGGTCTATTCCAGTTGATCTTGGGGTGAAATCTGGTCAGTGATTTTTTCTTCTCTTTTCTTTCTTTTTTTTTGGTGGGGGGAGTCCTGGGATATTGAGTCTAAATATTAGGCAAGCACTGTGCCTCTGGGCTGTAACCCCAGCCTTCTCTTTACTTTGTATTTTGAGACAGGGTCTTACTAATTTGTCCAGGGCAGTCTTGACTCACTCTATAGACAAGGAATGCTTAAAAATTGTGATTCTCTTACCTTAGATTCCCATTAGCTATTCATTGGGAGAAAAACAAACAGAGTTGGGGAGTCTGTGACCTTGTGCCAGCAAACATGGAGGCAGCTTCTGTCAGTCTTAACATGCTGAAGGGTGGCTCCTTGCAGTAAGCAACTCCATATCACAAAGGGGGGCACAATTCCTTGACCTCTCCCTGTTTCTTCAGGATCAAAGCTCTCAGGTGAGATTTGATAGCTGCAAGCTCATCTTTGGAGAAGGCTTTTCGTTTCTGGGTTCTTACTTCACCCCCAGAAGGTGTGGGAAGTCCAGCAACCCTAGCCTGTGCTCAAATGGCTCTTTTCATCACCAGGAGTAGCAACAGGGGGAAGAGCCGAGAGCATAGTCAAGATGGTAGGAAGGACTTGCATGTCCTATCTCCTCTTCCCCGGCTTGGCAGAGGATCTTTCATCTAGACCACTGTACGTAAACTATGTGGCTTACATGTATTTATAGACCACTTACGTAAACTGTGTGGCTTACGTGTATTTATAGACCACTGTACGTAAACTGTGTGGCTTACGTGTATTTATAGACCACTGTGCGTAAACTGTGTGGCTTACGTGTATTTATAGACCACTGTGCGTAAACTGTGTGGCTTACGTGTATTTATAGACCACTGTGCGTAAACTGTGTGGCTTACGTGTATTTATAGACCACTGTACATAAACGATGTGGCTTACGTGTATTTATAGACCACTGTGCGTAAACTGTGTGGCTTACGTGTATTTATAGACCACTGTGCGTAAACTGTGTGGCTTACGTGTATTTATAGACCACTGTGCGTAAACTGTGTGGCTTACGTGTATTTATAGACCACTGTGCGTAAACTGTGTGGCTTACGTGTATTTATAGACCACTGTGCGTAAACTGTGTGGCTTACGTGTATATTTATAGAACTGTACGTAAACTGTGTCGCTTACGTGTATTTATAGACCACTGTGCGTAAACTGTGTGGCTTACGTGTATTTATAGACCACTGTACATAAACGATGTGGCTTACGTGTATTTATGAAATTCTTTTTGCAGCACACATCCCAACAGTGAAATCTACTTGAATCAAACATATTGAGGACATTCAGATCCTTGTTATAATGAATACTAAATTTCTGAGTGACTGAATGGAATTTTTTCTTTCTTCATTATGTTAACACAAGGAATTGACTTGGCCAAGGTTAGCCAGCTTGGTCATAAAAATTATCTTTATAGTGCCCTAATGATGGGCAAAAGAAAAGACGTGATAGTTGTGTGTAAACAACCATGTGGAAGTGCAACAGAGATTTTTTTTTTACTCTGAATACATTAAAAAATAAGGCTTTTCCTAATGCCAAGCCATTGGTCTGGGAGGTGAGAGAGGTTAGCTGAAGCTCAAGGACACCATATCTGATGTAGAAAACACTTTTTTATTCATATAAAGTATTTATTAGGTATTGGATCTTATAAACAGCTTGGTCCTGGAGTCTTTATTTTAAAAAGGTTATCCTGAATGCATTACCAACCATCTTGCGGAAGATTTCACATAAAAGGAAGCAGAAAACATATAAATGTAAACAGGCTAATTGTATGCAGATATAAATTATGGATGTTGGTCTTATGAAAAACCAGCGCTGATTTGCAGGGGTCTTACTCAGCAGCTCTGTGTCTTGTCTAAGGGGATATTTACTATGGATGTGATGTGCAGAATTTAAAACAAAACTTTGAATTCTGGAGAGTAAAATATAGCCCCATTGTGTTAAGACCACACAGTGGGGAGGATGAAGGTTTCATCTCCTGTTGTTGCTGCTGGCATCCACACTCATTAGCTCTGGTATCCTTCACATATTCCTGTTTCCAGATGCTGAACAAGGCAAAGGTTTGGTAAGGGCTTTGGATGGTCTGTGATGCTTCTCAGTCATCCCCCAACAGTCTACACAGTGTCCATTGTTCAAGGGGGCATTATTCACAGTTAAAGGTGGGGAGACATCTGCAGTCTGGGGTGATCTGGCTTATTAAAGTTTCTCCCTCTTTCATGAAACAAATGCAGATGTGAAATAAGGATGGACTGTGACAAAGTCCTTTTGGATGGGACAGATGGGTAGGACCATGATGTGACTGTCCCTTCTCAGAATTCTATTTTTATAATTAGAAATATGTCATGTTGCTGATAATGTTTATTTTAGCTATACTAGCCAGTTCAAACCTGTGCTAGAGAAACTGTCCATCACATCCTAAAGAACTGAAAAAATACAGAATGTGAGTAGCTTCATACGTGTAAAATAGTTGGCCTGATGTTTGATGATATGTGGCACAAACTATTAGAGAGATTTATGTAGACAGCCTAAGTCTTTAGCTGACATGGAACAAAGGCACTTCATAGTAAATAATTAAGTACAAAAGGTTGACTGCCTTTCCAGGCATCATCTACTTTTTAACCCAGGGGAAAGCAAACAAAACAACAACCACAAAAGATTTGAATCCCAGCACCCACATGGCAGCTAACAACTGTCCATAACTCCAGTTCCAAGGGATCTGACAGTCTCTTCTGTCTTCCGAGGGCATTGCATGACACGGGTGCACTTACCTACCTGTGGGCAGGCAATACACACATATACATAAAATAAAAATAATAAATAAAATATTTTTTAAAAAATAAAAAAAGGAAAGCTCTAGAGTGCACAGCAGTAAAATAAACCTTAAAATGGCTTTGTATGCGCAGTGTATATATGTGTGACCAGGGATCTCTTGCCTATGCCTGTGTGTGTGGAGGCCAGATGTCAATGTCAGCTGTCTTCTTGTAATGCTATTCACTTCAAGTCTCGAGATAGGGGTCTCACTGTACCTGAAGCTCACTGGTTCAGCTAGACTGGCCAGCCAGGGGACCCCCTAAACTCACCTGTTTCTGCCCCCAGTGCTGGGTTTGTAGAACTGTACACATAGCCATACTTGTTTTCCAAATATTTTATTTATTTTTATTTTATGTGTATAAATGTGTCACCTGCATGTATATAGGTGCACCCATGTCATGCAAAATGGCCAAAAGAGATCAGAAGAGGGCATCAGATTCCCCTGGAATGGGAGTTACAGTCATTAGTCGCCATGTGGGTGCTGGGAATTGAACCTTGGTCCTCTGCAAGAGTAAACAGTGCTCTTAACCACGGAACCACATTCTTTTAGTTTGTTTGTTTAAACATGGTCCTCAGGTCCTCAGGCTTGTGTGAAACACGATTTACTTGCCGAATCATCGACTTAGCCCCTAAAGTAGCTTTTAATATAGTAAAAAAAGACAGCTTGGGTATTAACTTCCTGGAAAGAAGGGAATGCACTGTGGAGCAGTTTTCCTCTGTGATAGACTGAAAAAACAGTGCTCACAGTGGTACAGGAGCTACTCTGCCCTTTGAACTTGGAACCAAGTCACTCACCAAGTTTTATTGCAAGGATCAGACTGCATTCCAAGTTCAGTCAAGTTAGTCTTGGCTATTTTCAGTTTGCTTCTTTTTGCCTACCTACCTGAAGGGTTCTTAGGGTGAATTTCCTCTCTTAGAAACCTTGAGATTTCTAAGCCAGAATGTGGTTACACAGAAGATGCACAGTCTACTTAATGGGTTACCTAACTTGAGTGCATTCGATTGTATCAAGATCTGGCCTTCCTGAGCTCATTTTCTTAGATTTCTGCTGCTACCAAAATGAACTGTGAGCTGGCACTGAGGGTTCATCTACTCAACATTCACTGAGTGCCCATTGTAAGCCAGAAAGACTGAAGAACATCCTCCTGACTTAACAAGATAGGCATTTACCCAGTTTTAAGATGACTGAAATTAAGATGTTGAGAATTTATTGCTTTACCACAGTTAATCTTTCTTGGGCTTACAAGCATGGGCCACTATGCCCAGTTCTTTATGGTTCTTGGATTTGGATGACCAAACCTAGAGATGGGTTGGATGTATGGATGAGGGATGTAAGTCTGTGGTGAAATGCTTCCCTGGCATGCATATGGTGGTGAGTTCAAACAAGTGATGTGTAAAGTCAAATCTCATTCTAACCCCAAGGTTTGAGATTGTGGTTGTTTGTCTCTGAACTGTCTCAATTGTCCAAGTAATTACCAAAGGGACCTACCATGTTGTGCTACTTAGACTTAGGGTTGCTATTTTGAAAAATGGATGTATGTTTTTAAGGAAAATTATTCAATTCTTTGCCAGTTCGTGGCTGAAAGAAGTTCCTGAATGCATTGGAGGTTGGCAGAACTTCTTTGTTATTTTCATGGTTCTTACTTGGCTCTCCCTCCCCACACCACCCAGTGGGCACAGTAAGAGTCCCCAGAGCAGGTGCCTACTCTGCATGATGATGAAAGTCAATGAGTGAGGGAAGAATCACAGGACTTAAGTAAACACCTATTTGCTTGGACAGAGTATCTCAGCTCAAAGGTGGGCTCATTTATTAAACTCAAAAGTATAAAACATATTTTTATTACTACTAAGATAGCTCTGTAAATATAACAAAGAATTTTAATAAAGGCTATTGTGTCTGAAAATTATTGCTGTATTAACCAGAATTCAATAAAATTTCCAAGCAATTTGATGGCTTATTCTCCCTGGATAGAAATTAAACTTGTATATAAAAACATTTTGATGTAAAAATGCAAGATCAGGATTTTGGAAGGCCACTTCCTTATGGAACACCTAAGAGTTGAATTATCATAGGTAATCCCAACAAAGTGGCAGGGATTCATCAGAACGTGGGAAGGCATCATGAGCTTATCTCTGACCTCTCACCTACCTCGAGCCTGCAGATAGGATGAGAGCTGGAATCATTTCACAGGTTAAAACACTGGACTTCAGTGGAAGCCACTAAAGTGCATGAGACCTGTGGTTCATACAAGGATGAAGGAGGCTTCTGGATATTGGAGATGATCCAGTAATGCAGGTAAGGCCCCAGGAAGCAACAGCCCTGAACTCAAGGTTATCTAAGATACTTTGAAAGGAAGCCTAGGTATTAGCTTAGACTAAGAACAGCAAGGGACATTTACCAAAGCAATGGTAACTCTTAACTTCATTCTCAAGTTGAGTGTGCACCAAAAGTTAGATTCCACTCAATGACCAATAAATTCAATGTAGTAAAATCATTTTTTTTAATCCAAAAAACTTATAATTCCTTTACAAGTTTTATTTTCAGTTTCACACCTTTTTCTTCCTCATATTTTTATTAGTTCTTTTAGAATTTCATAGAATGTATTTTGATCATTTTCAACACCCCTGCCCCAACTCCTCCTAGCACCCCCTTCCCTACTTTGTGCCCTTGAAAATAAAACATAGTCCAGTTTGCTGCCTATGAGCTCTTGGGTGTGTGATCACCTACTGGAGTGTGGTCGACGTACCAGTGTCTATACTCTAAAAGAAATCAGACCCTTCTTCTCCCAGACTGCTATCAATTGCCAGTAGCTCCTCAACTAGGGCCGGCACAGAGTACTCACTCTACTCCAAGGCTCAGGGACCAGTGCGGGGGCGGGGGGGGGGGGGCAAAGGCTGTAAGAGCCAAAGGTGGTGAACGAATACAACGAACCAGTTTCCCAGAAACATCAGAACAGTTACATATATGAACTCACAGCAGTTTTGACAGCATGCACAGGATCTTTTACAGTTTTTGCACTTATTGGTTGAATCCAGAAACTGGAGAAACTGAGTACCCATATTGAGATATCAAAACTATTGATTTTACTGTCCTTGGTTATAGAGTTAGGCCAATTTAAAATTTAGATTCCAGGGGCTAGAGATGGCTCAGCGGTCAAGAACACTGGCTGTTCTTGCAGAAGACCCAGGTTCAAATCCCAGCACCCAAATGGCAGCTAACAACTGTCCATAACTCCAGTTCCAGGGGATCCGACACCCTCTTCTGATTCCGCAGGCATTGCACAACACGGGTGCACTTACCTACGTGCAGGCAATACATGCATACACACAAAATAAAAATAATAAAGTATTTTTAAATTTAGATTCCAAAGAGGAATTATTGGCAACACAGTGTCACATGCAGGCACAGATACACACATGCAGGTATACACTCACACACATACACACAGTGTCACATGCAGGCACAGATACACACATGCAGGTACACACACACGCATGCACACACACACACAATGCTGTTATAATTTACATGAAATTGGCGAATACATATATTAATGAGGTGGGTTAGCTTTCCATTACTACAGAAATGCCTCCAATTGTCAATTTATAAAGGAAAAGGGTTCATTCCAGCTCACAGGTTTGAGTCCTTGGTTTCTGGCCATTGAGGATTTGAGGCCTGAGTAAGTAGCACATCAGAGTGGACAGCACATGTGGGCAAAACTGCTTACCGCAGAAGTAGGGAGAGAGAAAGGAAGGAAGGAAGATGGAGCTGAGGTCCCAACATTCTCTCCAAGACCCCTCCAAGACCTCCATCCCCCATGAACACAGACCTCTACCCTGTGCTCCAACTCTTGAAGGTGTCACTCTTCCTATACAGCTGGAGACCTCTGTCACAAAGATATTTAGGGACACTCCAGATCCTAGACTCTCATAAAGTAAGTATGAAAGCAGAGCATCTTGTTAAAACTTCAGGATGCCTGTGCTCGGTTCAGAACTGAAGAGAGATAGCTATCAAATGAAGAGCAGAGGCCCACTGACACCGCAATGCAAATCTGTTTGTGTGTGACAGTGCTGTGTGAACAGAAACCCCATTGTTCTTCCGTTTGTGCCTTACGGCTGAGAAAAGATGTGCTGTACCAGTTACCCCACTGTATGAACAATGAGATTTACAGTGTGTACAAACTCATGATTTCTGTTGATTTATGTGATTTGTATCTAATGTATTCATCAATGAGCACTGAATAAATACATACGAAACAAGATATTAAATATGTAGACGTAATATACTAAAGGAGTTTTGGTTACTTATCTTAACACTTACAACCTTACAACTTAGGATGTGTCCTTCAGAATCCAGCAATATTTCAGCCTTATATTATTATGCTAATATGCTGGACATAAACTATATATAAAAGAATACTTGTGAATTCATCAACTAATTTCAGGAGTATAGCTCAAACTACTTTTAAGAGCTTGACACTGAGACAGAAGGATTGCTGCACATTTGAGGCCAGCCTAGGCTACATAGTAAATTCTAAGACAGCCTGAGCTAGAGTGAGGCTGTTTCGTAGAACAGAACAAAACTGCCCAAAACTAAACACGCTCTGATGTCTTCCACATATTTGTTATCATCATTATTAATCTTCTTGTAGATTTGTTTATACAGTAAAGTGTTCTTTAATTACTGAAAGATCTGTCCCTTGTTCTTTTTGTATGTATGTATGTGGTATGCATGGCTATACACACATGTGCATGTGCGTCCATGCATGTAGAGGCCAGAGGTTGATGTTAGGTGTCTTTTCTGAACACTTTTAACTTTGTTTATTGAGGCAACATCTCTTGCTGAATCCAGAGCTCACCAATTCAGCCAGTCTTAGCTAGCCACCTCGCCCTGGGGATCCCCTGCCTCTGCCTCCTGAGTGCTAAGAATACAGGTGGCTGCACACCTGCCTGGCTTTCACTTGGGTTCTGGGGATCCAATCTCTGGCTCTCATGCTTGTGTAGCAAGTGCTTTATCCACTGGGCAATAACCCTAGTCCATCTCCTGGTTTCTATTTTCTCTATATTTGAGGAAAAATCAGCTATTCTGAGTGGAACTGGGCTAGCCCCAGGGACTTCCACTTTTGTTCTGTGAGGCCCATGTTCTCACAGCTCACTGCTCCAATCTCTACTCCCCATGTTGAGAGTGACAGCAGAGGACATGAGGAACAATTACACGAGCTTTGGATTCACAGAATATTCTTTCTTCCACATTATAGTCATTTTTTAAGACAATGGAAACAACATTTTATTCTTAATGAACAAATAAAGCATAGTCTTGATTTAATTGTGATTCGACCAAATATATCTTTCTGTTTAGAGATATGCCTATGGTGATTCACTATTAGTGGAAACTTTCCCCCCATTCCTTTATTTCTTTACTTAGCAATGGGATTTTATGATCTTGTTTTATAGGTTAGTTCAAAGCAAAACTGGAGGAAAAGAAACAGCAATAATACCTCCTATCTGCGTATGAATCGTGGTTTGTAGAGCACTGGGAGGATTTTTACACATTCACAACAACAACAACTTTACAAAGGAGAAGGGACAAATGTATGATTCCTATTTTACAGGCCAGGAGAATCAGGGAGGCCTGTGACTTTTCCAAGGTCTCCTGCCCAGTAAAATAGCAGAACAATTTCCTCAGGTCTAAGAACTCCAGACAGTTGGGGGGCACGTACACTGGGCACATGACAGCACACAGGGGAACAAGCACCCCCTGGATGAAATGCATCTTGAATGTTAAATTTACTTGGTGGCAGCTGCTATCTTCATTTCTCCTCTCTTCTTGCCCCCCCTTTTTGTCTGTTTCCTTCATTTCCTCTCTGTCTTCGATCCCTTTCCCCTCCTCCCTCCTGCACTTTCTTCATCCTTCCCAGCTTCTTTTTCTTTCAACCAAAGTCAACGAGCATTTGTAATGTCCTAAACACTCTTCTGAATATTAGGCGTGGTGATGAAGAAGAGAACTAAAAGCCTACAAGCCTACAGAATGGTACACTGACTTGCAGTGGCATGGAGTCATGGAAATTAGATTATATCTGCTCCTAGAACATTCTAGATTTGGCTATACAATTTGGAAAAGTGGCATTGAAAAGTTGCTATAGCAGGGGAAGCATGGGCCAGAGTAGACCACAGATCTTAGCTGTTCAGTTGAAAATGTCCCCAGTCCCTTCTGTCCAGAGTCCTTTGTCTAGAACTGTTTCTGTGATCCCACCTAGACAAAAGGGAGATTGGACTATCTGGAAATTTAAAAAAATCCCCTTTACATGGATGTTGCCATGGGCTATCAGTAGGTGTATCAGTAGGTATATTAGGCAGTGGTCTCTAGAGGAATGGTATACACACACACACACACACACACACACACACACACACCCCACAGGAGATTTATTAGATTGCTTACAGGATATGGGCTGTGCAGTCCAATCATGACCATTTGTATGGATACAGAGAACCTGCAGCTACTCTAAGTAAGTGGAGGCCTCAGCAGTCATGCTAAACACTAAAGGCTTGGGAGCCCCTGGAGAGCTGATGGTACTTGGTCCACACTGAAAGGCAGAAGGAGCTGGAGTCTGCTGTCTACAGAGATTGGAGCAGTGACAGAGACACTCACTCCGGGAGAAGGGAAGGCAGGTATATACTTATCTTTGCTTTGGACCTCTTACAATCTGGTCACCCATTGGATGGTATCACCCACACTTGGGCCAGGTCTCCTCCCACACCCCAGTAATGGTTCCACATATCAAACTTCCCCAGAAGTGCCCCACAGACACACAGGTGTGATCACTGGTCCTAGATGGCTCTTAACCCAGATGTATTGACAACCAGAAGCAATCATCATAGTGGGAGGGGCAGATAATTAACAAATGGGCGAATGAATAACCAAAAACAGAGATGCATACAAGGGAGAAAATGAACCGTAACAGAAAGAAACAGAGCCTGGTAACACTTGGATGGTCAAGGAAATCCTCTGGGGGGCAGGGAGGGTTCAATAAAATCATTTCTGATATGTCCAGATTTCTGGCCCATAGAAAATATGGGGATAAATGTGTGTGTTGTTTAAAGTCACAAAGTTTGAGGTCAGTTGTTATGAAGCAGAATAAAAAATAAAACTCACTGCTTTTCTTTTAAAAAATATTTATTATTCTCATCACTACTATTATTGTGCGTACACATGTACATGAATGAGTGCAAGTGCAATCATACCATGCATGGTATGTGTGGAGTCAGAAGATAGCCCACGGGAGGGAGTAGGTTCTTTCCATCCTCCATGGGTTCTGGGGCTCTAACTCAGGTTATTGGTTCCCCTAGCAAGTGCTCTTACCTGCTGACCCATCTCAATGGCCCAAGTTTTCTAATTGTCTGTTATAACTATCCCACGCAACTCTTCATAGTAGGCCTTTTTAAATTCCTCTTTGATAGTTTTGTTAAAATTTGAATGTATATAAGAGAAAAACTTAATCAAAGTGTAGAAAATAAAACGAGTCAAAGATCTCCCAGCTTAAGAGAGACTGCCAGTCCCCGCCCCACCACCCAAGTTCTTGTGCGCATCTCCACAACACTCCATACACCAGAAATAAACAATTTCTTGTGTCGTTTGTTGTTAATCTCTTCCTTGTCTTTAAGCATTTACCATATATGTGTGCATCTCTTAAACAAGGCCCCATTTTGTTTTGCCTGCCTTTGAACTTCCTAAGAATGAACCGCGCTGCAGATGTCCTGCAAATTGCTTTTCTTGTTCAATATCATGTTTTGAACGTCAACCACCTTGAAGCCCGCAGCTTTCGTTTATTTGCTCACATTTCATTACTGGAGAGGAAAGCATTTCATTTTATGAGCATACCACATTTTATTAATCCACTCTTCTGTCAGTGGACGTAAGAATTGCTTCCAGGTTCTTTTCTATGCTAAACATTACTAGAATGTACATTCTTGCCTGTTTCTGCAGATGGAGTTGCTGCACCTTGCTATGCATGCTCTCAACTCTTCTAGGAAGTGTCAGTTCACTCTCTGAAGTGGTTATCTCCAATTATACCAATCGCCATTGGTTTCTTAGAGTTCTCACTTCTCTATATCATTGCAAAAAAGTAAATTTTGCCTGTTTAGTGGGTGTGAAATTATACACCTTCAGATTTATTTGGCATCTCTGGGATTGATGATGCTGTTGGGTATCTACTCAGATAGTTTATGGACCTTTTGGATGCCTTCTAACAGGAGGGCCCTCTCTAAGTCATTAATTGAATCTAATATGGCACACTTAGTAGAATAAAAAGATAATATAGAAAGTGTGGGCAGGTGTGGTCGCCGGCTGTGGCTGCTCTCCTCCAGCTATGGCTGCTCCCCTGCTCTCTTAGTTCCTCCGATCAGTCGTCCGGTCCAGACCCCAGGGCTGGTGAGGAGTCGACGCCAGTGTCGCCGTATTCAGGCACAGGAGGCCAGGTTCAGTGACACAGTTCAGTTCTGCTTTATTGCAAGAAAGTATGGGCTTATATAAGGGTAATAGTCCAATCACAACACAGCATATGGGATCCCTTATTAGCATGGCAGACTAGTATCCTATTATAATCTAGTGGGCCAGATGCCCTATTAGCATGATAAGTTTCAGTTTCTAAACAGGAAGCAATGCATTCCAGCATGATAGGTATGTAAGGCAAAAGGCAAAATCAGTCACAAGATTTTCCACAACAGGCAGGACCTCAAAATAGGTAACGTTAATGCTTTCAGTTATACGTTCAGCACTGAAGTGTGGAGGGAAGGAGTAACAAAGTACCCTAAATCTATTCAAGGAGAGAGGGTTTAGGAGTCACATGATTTACAGAGTCGGCTTAAGGCTTCGAGTAAGGAAAAAGGAAAGGGTGTGAGAAGGATGGGGGACAAACAGCAACACGGATCTCTTTCCTCTGGCTTAGCTGACCTTCCTCCAGCCAGTGCTACCTTGTGTGAACCGCTAGGATGCCACAGAGAGCAGGGGAGCCCCTTGCTGTGGTCCACAGAGGCTCTCTGGGAGCAGAAGTGGGGAACAAGAATGTCTCTGAAGAGTCACCAGGGAATAGTCTCATCCAAGATGCTGCTTTTCTGCAGGAGTGGTGGTGTTCTACAGACCGCCAGGTGTTCGATGAATACAGATGGCTTTAGTCTTTCTTGGCTTATTTCTGCAGGAGAATCTTCTGCTTCTGTGGGCATGCATTTCACACTTACTGTAAGGCTTTTTCTTTATGTTGAGTGAAATGTTTGCTCTCCTGAGATACCTGGGCCTTGATCGTGTTCTAATTCCTCTTAAAGAACAGCTCTTTAAAACCCTCAGACACTCCTGTATTGCCCATAATTCATTAAGCCTTCTCCAATCATTCATTCATTCATTTCAAATTGCTACATTATCAGGTTGATGGTCTATAGAGAGTTTGCATTTCATAAACCATAGAATCCCCCTTGCACAGGGATTGTTCTCAAGTCTGGAATTCTCCATCTTACTCATATACAAACGATTTTAAGCACAGATCCTCACTGTACATGTATGTATTCATGCTGTATTTTATCTTATTTAATTCAAATCTTGGACAGATTTCTATGGAAACTGTGTGTGACTCAATAAGTGTATTAGTCTCTTTATCCAGCTTTGAGTCATTTACAGTCATTATTAATGTGGACTTTGATTTAAATAAAGTCAAATCCAAATTTTGGCTCTGCTGTTGATAGTGTGATCTTGTTCAAATTACTCATCTTTTCTGAAATTCATCTTCTCATTAATGAAAAAGCTGTAATATCTACCTTGTAGGACTATTGTTCATTATTTTCCAAAAATTTTGGAGCATAAAGAGAATGAAGATGGAATATGTGAGGGGCTGGAGAGATGGCTCAGTGGTTAAGAACACTGATTGTTCTTGCAGAAGACCCAGGTTTGAATCCCAGCACTCACATGGCAGCTAACAACTGTCTGTAACTCCAGTTCCAGGGGATCTGACAGCCTCTTCTGTCCTCTGCGGGCACTGCACAACATGGGTGCACTTACCTACATGCAGGCAATACATGCATATACATTAAAAAAAAAAGATGGTATATGTGAAACCATCTTTGTGACAGTAGGTAGGGCTGTGGTTTGATCAGAGCCAAGCTTTGAGTCCAATGTGTGCTCACAGTCAAGTCATTAATGAGTCTGATATGATACACATAGTGATATTTGAATAAAAGAATGGTTTACAAAAGTATGGGCAGGACCTCAGAAGGGTAACAGCACTCCTTGCTCTTACACTTTCACCCCTGAAGTGTGAGCAGCAGAGGACCCCAAATCTATTCCTGGAGAGTGGATTTCAGAGTCACATGGCTTTTCCTTTTTCCTGTGTGCAGACAATTGCCCAGGCCCAGCCTACCACCTATCCACCTAAAGTGATACTGGGATTCATCACAGCTAAAGGCAGACCAAAGAGCCAATCAAAATAAGATTGTGTAGGAAGACAGTCACTTTCCTAGGGTCACAATGGTTGTGAAGAAATGATGTGTCCTCCATATTCCCATTTAACTTTCTTTAGCCAATGGGAAGACACAATACACAGCTCTTGGGACTTACCTGGAATTAAAAAGGAAATCATGCCATTGGCAAAGTTAAAACAAGCAAAAACTCTGTCCCTCAGGAAGTGGGGTCAGGCTAAGAAAGTTCAAGGCTCATCCCCAGTGGCCCACTTCCTCCAGCGAATGCCCCACACCAAGGCCAGCACCCAGCTCAGGAACTAGTGTTCCAATACCTGTGTCTGTGGGGGTATACCACATTTCAACCACAGAATGAAGTGAGGTGGCCTTTCCAGGAAGAATTCAGTGCTTGGCTCCCGCATTGGCGGGCAGGGTCCTGCAGAGAGCAGAAACAGCCTCCGAGGCACAGGCCTTCCCAATGCCAAATGGAAATAGAAATGGGCAGATGCTGGTAAAGGTGGAAGCAATGGTTAGTGCCCAGAGCCCTCAACACCATCACAGAAATTAGCCTGGCCGCCTCACAGAGTGGGTGTTTGCTAAACACCAGTTCTGATCTTCAGAAAACAAGACAGGGCTCTGCCTGGCAGGCTGAACCTCCCCATGAAATAACAGCAGGCATCTGTCAGTCAGGGAGGGTGTATAGCTGGGCACGGGTAACAAAGACAACGGGAGGCTGAGGACCCAGTTCAGCAGCAGCTACCTGTGTGTTTTCCTCAACCCCTCACCTCAGAGCCTGGACTTGCTCACCTCTAAATTGCAGGAATTAAGGGAAGTCAGACTGGGAAAATGTCCCAGCCTCTTCTAGTTCTGTGTATAGGTGAACACACTGGAAAACGTGCTCAGGGAGAGCAAAAGGTTTTGTATATTGCTATTTTTATTGTTGCTGTTATTTGTCAGTGACTGTCCCCTTTTAACTTTCTGGTGACAACTTGACCATGAAGCAGAAGTTCTATTGCAAAAATAGAGAAGGCCATCAGGGAAGTAAAACTCAAAACCATAGGGACTGGAGAGATGGCTCAGGGGTTAAGAGCACTGACTGTTCTCGCAGAAGGCCCGGGTTCGAATCCCAGCACCCACATGGCAGCTAACAATTGTCTGTAACTCCAGTTCCAGGGGACCTGATGCCTCTTCTGACCTCCACAGGCATTGCATGACACGGGTGCACTTACCTACATGCAGGCAATACACACATACACATAAAATAAAAATAATAAATAAAATATTAAAAAAATCAAAACCATAACATATGCCATTTCACCTTTAGAATGGGTGGATTAGAAGGCTGATAGTGGCAAGTGTTGACAAGGATGTAACCAAAGGAAGTTCTTACACTATTGATGGGAGTGAGATGAGCTCAGCCACCGTCGAACCAATACAGAAATGCCTACGGTGAGATCCAGTGACCCCACTCCTGGGCATACATCCACAAGAATGGAATGAGCATGTCCTAGAGACACCTGTCTACCCGTGTTCACCACAGCATTATTCAAAATTGCCAAGAAATGGACACACAAGTCCATTGACAGATGAATGAAGAAATATGCACACCAAGAAATGGATGAAATCCTGTCATTTGTAGCAACATTAGTGGAAATAAAGAACATCATGCTAAGTTCAATAAGCCAGAATCTGGAAGAGAAGTACCTTTGCACTCTTTTCTGATGTGGAAGCTACAAAAATGATTTCATGACGTTCAGAGTAGGACAGTGGTCACCAGAGCCTGGGGGAGGCAGAATGAGGGGGAACAGAGCGAGAACTTGGCCAATAAGAAGTCATATTTAGGTAAACAAGTGAGCCCTGGTGTCCAAGAGCACACTGGTTTGACTATGGTTAACAACGATGCGTGGAACATTGTAAAATAGTTAAAGATTTGGGATAATGACCAGTAAAGATTAAGGGAATGCTAAAACAAACAGACAAAACCAAAACAAAACAAGACAAAGCAAAACAAAACCCAAACCCCTGTCCCTTTTCTACCCTAGTGTTTATGGAAAGAATTGAAAGAATTTGAAAACACAGAAAAGTCAAATCAATGTTTCCTGATTTCCCTCTTTTGATCCAGAAAGGAGGAGATGGTTTAGATAAAGTAAAATAAGAAAGGCACAAATGGCCAGGGACTCTGTCCTTTGTACACAGTTGGAGTGGGGGCTAACTTTAGGACTGTCCTCTAGTCTAACTTTAGGACGACTGCCCTCTATTCCCCACCGTAGAGCTTGATTACACAGTGCAGCTTTGTGACCAGGAACATAAAGACTTTGGCATTTAATGTCTCCAGGCTATCCTTTTCTCTGGATGACACAGGCATGGCCGGAAGTCAGGTTGAAAGTCTAGAAGGGAACTGGTCCAGAGGGTTTTCCATAGCAAAGGCATCATATCTGTCACGTGGGACTCCAGCACAGACTGAGGGAGAATGGGTGGTGCAGGCAGAGCCCAGGGGTCCTAAAGCAACCAACAAAGCTTAGGTGGCCTTGGGTCAGCACAGGCTACTACTGAGCACAGATCCCCCTGAGAGATGCCGGCTCAGAAGTCACCTCAGTTTGCTGTTTCAATTCATATTATCAGTCTAGAGACGATAGAAATCATTTCCCCCAAAGAATCAATATGTGACTTCACAGCTATGGAAATAAGTAAGCCATCGACTCTTTGTACAATCAGGGATAAATTAGGTCTCAAACACAGGGAGTATTCCCCTTTAAGAGGGATTGTCTGTATTAGCAGTAAGACTTAAATAAAAATAGACACAGCAAAAATTTCTCTTATCAATAGATAGTCATACAGACCACAGCTGTACATAAGAAAAGCTTTCTTATCTTTGTATAGTCAATTTATACTATAAGAAATATTCATAAATACCTTTGAGTAGATATTTGATAAATGTTAATTTTCTATCATTTATTCCCTCTCCATTAGTGAATTTAAAAGCCCCGATCTAATTAAACAATGCTACATTTTCATTACAGATACATGTGATGCTCACTCCTGGAATTTTCCATTCTAAACTTTACAATGTACTTCTCTTTCATTTTGATGTTTAATTCAGTCTAGAAGCACAACTCAAACCAGCTTAAATAAATAGAGACAAAAACCGGAGTTTTTCTGGTTGTGTAACTGAACATTCTGGGGATTCATGACCGGGATGGTTGGCTCTGGCTTGACGGTATGCAAGTACTTGGTATTTATTTATTTTGTCTTTCTGCCCTACTCCACTCGCATGGGCCAAGAGCCCAGACCGGCTGCCTCCACATGGTGACCCTTAGCAGTTTCAGATCAATAGTACATGAATGTTGTGGCCAGTACAAAAGCCATTTTTTTTTGTGCCAAAAAACTTACCCCCACGTCCTGGAATTGCATTTGTTGGTGATGTGGGATAGCCTGCCAAATCTGGAAACAATTGCCGTAACTAATGGGCTAAATGCTCTGAGTGCCTGGGTCTGAATCAGGTGTCCATTCAGGGAGCCAGGGAATCAAGGCAGCTTCATGTGAACCACATAGATTAAAAGTGAGGGGGATGATTTCCCAAGGAAATCAAGGAGCTGTTCCAGAAGAAATTGTGCTGAACACAAAATCCCTGCAAACGTCTAACATTTGCTTTTGCCACCAGTCTATTGTCCATAGCTGTCTATGCAGCTCAAAGGCTCCCCTTGAAGGCATTCCATGGGTTTCCCATAGACTATCCGCTTTAGAAGGTTCTTCATGGAAGTTCTCTCTGGAAGGTTCTTCTCAGAAGTTTTCCCACAGGTCTATACTCTCAGAAGGCCCCTCAATGAAGAGTCTCCTCAGAAGTCCCTCTCAGAAGGCTCTCCTTAGAGGATTCTTTTCAGAAAGTTTCCCACAGATAAATGCCCTCAGTGGGTTGTTCTTAGAGAGTTCCGGTTAAAATGTTTTCCACAGAGTTAAAGAGATGGTTCAGTGATTAAGAGTGCCTACTGCTCTTGAAGAGACCCCAAGTTTGATTCCTAACACCTATGTCAAGAGGTTTACAAGGGACCTGGCACCCTTTTCTGGACTCTGGGGGCACCTGCGCTCACATGTGTATATACTCACACATCTATACATATTATTAACAATGAAAATCTAAAAAATGTTTTCCATAGATGATTCTCCATAGAGGTTTCATGGTTGTAGCTATTACTTTCATTAGCATGCAGTGTGAGTTCTCAGGCCTGCAAACTTGTGACAATTTTTCTTCCTCAGCTACATGAGGGATGGGATTACAAGTGTCAACGTCCACATATAGTGAAATTCCTCATAGTCTTGAACAGAGAATGGTCCCCTTTTCTCTGGAAAAGATTTCTATCCTGACTGAACATTCTACCAGGGAGATGGCAAGTGTGGCAGTGAGGGTTTAGTGAGCATGAGATTCATGCCAACACAGTGGACCCCAGGTTACCACCTGCAGCTGGACATTGCTGTCACACCTTCCTCACCTGTGCTTTTGGGCTTCTTACTTGGCTATAGGGTAGCTCTCTGGTGTAGAGATTTATTTAACTCTTTTTGATAAAGACCATCTTTTTCTGTGTGTGTGTAAGTATATGCATAGTCATGTATGTATGGGGGGGTACATGCGAGCAGGCACATGTATACGTATGTACACATGCTTGTGCATGTGTGTGGAGACCAGAGGTCAACCTAGGGTGTCATTCCTCAGTCACTGTCCACCTTGGTTATTTGAGACAAGTTTCTTGTTGGACCTGTGTCTCTCTGATCTGTCTAGACTGGCTAGCCAGCCAATACCAAGGATCCATCTGTTTCTACTTCCTCAGCATTGGGATCACAAACATGCCACCTTGCCTGACTTAGTGTATGGTTGCTAGGTATCAAATTCAATTCCTCATACACTTCACCTATTGAACTGTTGCCTCGACTTAAGACCATTCTTTCTTTAAAAATATTTTATTTATTATTTTTATTTTATGAATATGAGTATATTGCCTGCATGTATGTAAGTGTACCTGTGTTGCACAAGGCCCACAAACATCAGAGGAGGGCATTGGATCCCATGGAAGTGGAGTTATTGACAGTTGTTAGCTGTCATGTGGACGCTCGGACTGGACTCAAACCTGGGTCTTCTGCAAGAGCAGCCAGGGCTCTTAACCATGGAGCCACCTCTCCAGTCCCCTCTAAGACCATTCTTGATGAAATGGAAAGCCAGTCAGTGTTGGATAAATTAAAAAAAATAGTTGAATGAAAGAAATACCTTTGATATTGATCAAATCTGACTTATCTTTATTAAGATTATAATGTCTGCCTTGGTAGGATATTCTTTGACTCAAGTGTCAAAAGTAACTCTAAAAGGTATTTTTGTAAAATACTTCTGCCCAATATGAGGCTGAGCTCATATTCAGCTAAGGCTGCCTGTCCCCAGGGCTCTGTATTTGAATATAAAAAGAGAGTTATTTATATAGAGAAATTGAGGTGCCGAAGATGAGTGTTGGCTGATGGGAACCATAACTCTTGATGGCCTAATGTCATTTAGAAGGCAAATGGGCTGGACAAAAAGGTTTTGATGATCACCAAGCATTAAAAGCCCATCTTTCTGAGACTGAGGCATTCTTACAGGTGTGCTTTTCAGAGGAATTCCTGGGATTATGCCCCAATGCCTTGACGGGATCTCAGCATTCTCCTCAGAATCACCCAATGTGCTGATCTCATTGGGGGACAAGAAAAGAGCAGCTCTGACAGCTGTCAGCTGGTGGCTGGCCCGGTGCTACCAAGCCATCGTGTTCCCTACTTACAACAGCTTCTCAGACACCACCACCAGATGAGCTTGGCAACTACAAAGGATGAAGGTGAAAGCAGGACCCTCAGTCGTCACAGCTGAGCACCGATCAGAACGTTGCACAAATCACAAGGGGGTGTTTCCCCCTTTGCGCTAACGGGGGGATCCGCTGCTTCTCAATCAGCTAGACCTTTAGCAGCTGCTTCATTCATTCATCCTCTCTTAGACAAAAATTCAAATACTCAATTCTAGAATTATCTTGAGTTTATGACAGTGTCCCACTGAGAGCGAATGCGTGCTATCATAAGCCCTAAAATGACTAATACACACCTCCAGCCCTTCTTCCTCCTCCGCCCCATGGTGTTGGTTCATCAACCCAGACTTGACTTCAGAGGTCTTTGCCTGCTGAGTTTGACAGAAGTCCCCAACTCTCCTACAATATTTCCCATTTTTGCTTCGTGTGTGATGTCGTGGCCTCCCTTCTTTGGAATTGCATGCTTGAAACACTGTTGTAGTTACGTAACTAGTTTCTCTTTCCTTTCTGTTGTTTAATGAGCTAGAGTGACTGTCACCCAGTCACTACCTTCTCATCTCCCACAGACTTTATTGGCTTTTCCTTATGGAACAAAATCAGTCAGAAAGAGTGTTTTCTGTCCTCAACTGTTCTCTTTTCATTCTAATATTCATAGAGGAGCTCGGTACTTCTGTCAGTGTCTAGATCCCTCCCTTAGAGTTTCTGACGTAAGTGGCTTTGGAGGTACTCAGCCATCACTATTTTTTACAAAGCTGGCTTGGTGATTCTAACATGTCGGCAACGTTGCATATTATTGCTCTAAGAAAAGAAGTTGTCAGCGTGTCAGATTTCTGCTTTGAATTAATGATGTCAGCCTTTCCTTTGCCTCCCCTCACTGAGCCAAGGTCTTTTCTGCTCACTTAGGACTTCAGTCGCCAAAGCAGCGTGTTCCGCTTCCCCACTGGCTGTCCTGGTGTTGAACCCTGCTCCTTTGCCATTCCCACCCCAGTTACTGCCCTGGATTTGCACTTAAACTGCTGAGCAGTGTCTCACTTTCAGCAGTATGTATATACTCCACCCCCACAGAGGGACCCGGAGCCCTGTCTTTTCTTGATGTTTGTACTTCTTAAATTTTAGGTCAGGCCCAGGATCACTGCTCCCAAGGGTAACCACCTCCCCAACCAAATGTTAATTCAATCTCCCTTATTTCCATATTTTAATTCATGATTATCTGGATCTTTGCACCAAAGATTTGTCTGAACTGAGACTTGAGATTGGAGAAGCACTTAGAGCCTGCCCTGGGGCTCAGCTAAGCTCTGGAAGTTTGCCTAACTGCCTCTAGCTCCAGTTCCTCTTCAAGTGGTGATAAGCACAGGGCAGGTGACCTGGTGCTACAGTTTGCTGCCATACCCACCCTCATGTCTGTACAATTGTCAAGCACCTCTTCTGAATTTCCAGTGTGTCGGTTTGGATAAGTTACCTGACTGCCCTTGCCACACACAGTTGTGATCTGATGCACCTGAACCCTTGGTCCAGCATGTCCTGAGGACGGACAGGATACGCTTCATCAGTTGCTCCAGCACAGATCCCCCATCACCAGGATGCCTTCTCCCTTGCCAATACAGTGAAAAGCAAAGAGAGCTTGTTTCTGTTTTTCATGTGACACATATTGCTGCTTCTCTTTCTCTTTTTATGAATAGATAATCTGCTAGAGGAGGAAGGGGTTAGTACTGAAAGGAGGCTTCTTTATACATATATTTATTTCTCAGCACCACATACTTTTATTTATGTAAGTCATCCTATTCTTTTATTCATGTGTACGCATCTTTTCAATCTTATTAATCTTATTGTTTCAATTCATGTTTCATAAAACAGATTCCGTTCATTCTTTTGAGGTGGGGTTCAATTGCATACCTCAGAGACTCACAGATCCTCTAGCTTTACTTGATGTTCATTCACTCTGGGACCCAGTGCTATTGGTCTATCACCTGCCCCAAGCTTTCTCGCCTGGGTTTCTGCATTGAGTCTTTACTGAAGGTATGCATTCAGTTTTATGAACCTGCCTTTGAAAAACAGTCTAGCCTGTCTTATGATTTTCTGTGGAACTTTCTAGCACTTGTAGTTTGCAACACATAATACAGTTGTTCACTGCCTAGTTTGTTTGTGCTGCCTAGTTCTTCTGCTTCCCCTAGGTATTGTGCTGCTTTGGGCAGGAGATGAGCTTTCTGCTTTAACATGTTGGGTAGCACTGGGCACACAGCAAGGGTCCGGTGATAGACACATCTCCATGTCTAGTGTCTCCCAATTCAGAAACTGAGCATTAAATTTGCTTTGTCTTATGTGAAACACCTCCAGATCCTTATTCTTCTGTCCTTCTCTCTCTGCTTTTACAGCACAACCCCATTCTCAAGACCCCTCACCTCTGAAATCTGAGGTTGCTTGGGGCTTGTTTTGGCTTTCTAAAAGCTTGATTAGATTTTCTTTCATACCAACCCACTGTTACCTTCAAGTTTTTAACTTAGTCTAATTAACTTTTTAATTAAATCTAGTTGATGTGAAACATTTGCGATCCAATATTATTTGTGCAAGTATTGCGCTAATCGTTTTACATTTTTAGCTTTGAGTGGGCAGCGTGTGACCTGTGTTCTTGGTTCTATGGGCTGACCAATTCTTTGTGCAGCCCTGCCATGCTGATTGGCCCATATCTGCCACAGTATTTTATTACTAATGCAGTGTTCTTGGAGTCTCTGTAAAATGGTGGAGTGATTCACCCCGGTAGCTGGCTACACCGGCAGACTTACATTACTGTTTTACTTCAGATGGTCTGCAGCAGAGTCACAGCATCTGTGGAGCCCTGAATGTGTGGCCGCCTCACACACTGTCACCCAATGCGACAAAGTGACAGGGATTCCCCAGGATACTGAAAGTAGAGAGGCGACATTAGCATTAAGACATAATATTATTCACTCAGACTTATCATTTGAGGCCGCATGAGGTAGGTGCCGTAGTCTCAAAGACACAGTGCAGTCCTTTAATACTTAACAGGCAAACATAAACGATAATTCAATTCAATTCAAACTAGATACACATGACCAAATCGAACACCTTTTATTTCTACATGATGTTGGATCATGAATCAGATTTTTATTTATAACTCTTGACTACTGAGGCAATCAAGTTTCTGAGTTCATTCTAAATGACTTATTATCAGAAAAAGTACAGCAGGACTTTTTATTTCCAAGCACAGAGTGTTACTTAAGGGTAACTATTTAATCATAGTTTTAAGAAAAGTGAACAGACAATGAGTCAATTTTCATTGGAGGATAATGCTTTACAATGTTGGAGGGAAAACTGCCTTAGATCATTCTGGAATAGTAAGAATTAGCTTTTTCCAAATACTCATGATTGTAGAAGACAGTATTCACAGGACTAACTTGGAGGTAGAAGGTTTTGAAATACACAGTGATAATGATGTCTGGCATAACTGAGACAGCAATCAAACGTTTCCTAGGCCTCCCAGGAGAGAAGTTGACAGTGGGGACCTGGGGATTGGAGGGACAGTCATCAAAAGCTCCTGTGAGTTCCAGTTACATCAGCTGTGAACTGTCGGTTCAGAAGGAAGACCAGTTCCTGGGGCAGATGTGTCTCATCTCCAGGGGAACTGGGTGCGTTGAATTAAAGATATTTTCTGCTAAACCAAATATTTCAATATCTTTCCATTGAAAGTAATATTTAAGTTATTATGTCATTTTTTTTCCTCTACTATTTTCACTTGGTTGAGTCTACCATGTCCACATCAGGAATCGCTTATCAATACTGAGATACTATTTAAAGCAGACATACTCTGCACATCAATTACCTGCTGCTCCTGAGCCTTTCCATCACAATTACTGGGAACATGTGCACATGACAAGTTTCAAAACAGCTCAAAGGGATTGAAAAGACTTGCGGCACAGGCTAAAAATACTCATCTTATCTCTTAAACTAGACACACAAATAAAGAGATTTACTGCATTGTAAAGATATGTTGCTATTGTTTACTACACATTTAAAAAAATCCTTCCCATTAAAATGAAATGTGTGAATCATGAAATAGATTGGGATGCTTTAAACCATTTAAATGCATATTAAAATTGATTTTCTCTTATTACTTAGGTACTATTTTTCTTTGAAAACATATTTAGCTAATTTTTATAACATGAAATTTTAGTAAGGTGAAAGTAGTTATAATAATCAATATTTCTGTCTTAGCCTTGTTCACAATTTCTATCAACTTGATATTATTGAAACATTTTCCTTTGGCTTAATAGTTTGTTTGATAATCTCAAAATCAATTCACTTAATGTCCTAGTAGTTTTTTAGTGAGTAGGAAAATAGTCTCATTCACTCATGTTTGTATTTTTATGAGCATGACTCCTAGTGTCCAACTTCCCTATTCACAATTCTTTAAGAGAACCACCATTGCAACTCATCAATCAGACATTCCCCTTCTGTCGCTAATGTCCAATCAATCTCCCCACGCAGTAACAGTTCCTTACCAGCACTGGTTTGGCCAATCAGATATTGCCCCCCTTTTCTCTAATGTCCAACCAACTTCCTGAAGGATTCTCTATGGAGGAGCCAGCATTGGGATTGATCAATCAGATGTTTGTTTAATCAGATGTTCTCTTCATTCCTTTACTAATATTGGTGACCGATTTGTCTTTTGTGTTCTGATGTGACACTTTTTCACTCAACAAATTAGGTTTTTGAAACCATAAATGTCAGCCTCAGTGAAAGAAATGATAAAGTAGCAAATTAGAAGATGGCAATTTGATTTTTGACAGCTTTTACCTCATTTATAATTATTAATTGTATGATTTCTTCCAAAAGAATTTCCTATTTACTGCATCTTTTCATTGTCCCCCAGGCCAGTAGGATGTAGAGTCATAGTTTCTGCTCAACAACGTTGGACTGAATTAGTAAAGGAGCGGGTGAATGTTTGTCTTCTACCTTTACTGAACTTGTGTGTTCATGCTATAAAAATGGAAAGAAATGTTTTCTAAAATCCAGTCACAAAGCAAAAAACAGTTCTAATGTCATTATGCAGGATGTGAACTTCTGTTCCCAGTTTTATTTTTTGAATACATTTCATTTTCTCTAAGCCAAATCTTGAACAGGAGAGGCTTAAGAGCTAAATCTTGACTGTGAGAGTGATACCAAGTGATTGGCTTTGATAATTTGCTAGAGTCTTCTTTCAGACATCTCTTCCCTCAGCTTCTCCTTCTTCTAGAAGTTTCCTCAGCACAGTAACTCCTCAACATCCTAACCCTTCTGTACTAATCTAGCACTATTTCTCCATTAGATTATTTTTCCTTCTCAAGAGCTTGTCTTTTCCCTTATCTACCATTAAAACTGAAAATATTCAAAGGAAAACTAAATAATTTCTCAGAATTAAAATGTGTAAGAAGAATAAATTTCAAAATTTTAACTTGTTTATTTCCTTACAACTTATGCAATTCAATTTCACTTACAGAAACTAAAAAGCTCTTTACAATTTATCTTTTCCAGACCTTGTGATATAACATGTTAGTAAGACTAACAGAGAATTATGTCTTTTTATTGGTGTGTAAACATTATCCTACTTTTCTCTTTCTGCTACAGAAGATATTGAAGCTATTTGTCTTTTTAAGTTTTGCAAATATAAGACATATTAATGTGGGTTATTCTCATCTATTACAAATTCATCTCACTGACTATTAACATATCTCAACTCTAAATAGCACCCTTACCTGTATTATCCATTATTCATCATCCTGTAATCCAGGGCTCTCTGATGAGACTCTATAAAACACAAGTATTAGGACCAAACTCAGGATCACCATCTATGCGGACATGGATTCAGTACTCAAGTTATTCCAGCAGGCTATATGAACCCTCACTCAATCATAATGTGGGTTTCCAATCAGTACAGCTTCAAGCCACCATCCACTATTAAATTTTTCTAATTGCCCCTAGCATCAACTTAAATTAACTTGCCAAGGTATTGTGCAATTTTTATCACTTTGCTAATAAATGGGCAGCCTAAATCTCTTCCTGCATATGTTCATATAAGTGAGTCTTTAAAGCCTCAATTTCAGGCTGGAGAGATGGCTCAGTGGAGAAGAGCACTGACTTCTAACCGATGACCCGGGTTCAGTTCCCAGCACCACTTGGTGACTAGCAATTCCATTTGCAACTCCAGATCTAAGGGATCCTATGCCTCCTTCTGACCTCCCCAGGCATTGTAGGACATGGGTGCACTTACATACATGCAAGCAATACACTCATACACATAAAATAAAATAAAATAATATAAAATAAAATAAAATAAAAACCTCAATTTCCTCAAAGAGAGTTCAAACTGAAGACAAAATTTCTCCACTTTATCAATCTCAAATCAGAACATCATCTGTTGGGCTCAATAATTTTTCTTCTCACCTTTCACCACATAAAGATTTCCAGCAAATTATATCTGAGGTGACGTCTTAGAACAAAGACTGTAGTCTTGAAAGTCCTTGAGTTTTAAAATCAGCTCAGCGTCAGGGCAAAAAGTAATAAATTATAGATGTGAGTTATGGGGCTTTAACAGGGCACCTCAAAGAATAGCAATAAGTTCGGAAAATTTAACTGATCAGTTCCCAGGTGTGAGTCAGGTAACTGTATTGCATCCATTCGGTGGAATTAGTGTGATCTTTAAAACCAATCATACAAATTTACTTTTACTGACTTGAAATAAAAGTTAAAGAATGTTTCATACATAAAACATCATATTATTAAGAGTGATTTTTTTAGGTTAGAAAATTTCAGTTAACCTTAATTTTTATACTTATCTATCTTATGGAT
>NW_008329624.1:747289-754033 GCF_000622305.1 Nannospalax galili
ATCTTTGCTCTGGAAATTGTTATTGAATATGTTAAAGCTATAGTGAAATGCTTCTACTAATCATGTAGTTATTAAAATTTTTAAAAAATAATTAAAAAAATAATAATTCTTCAAAGCATAAACATTTGCTCCTTAATAATTAGTAGATGTGAAAAAAATTACCATTAAAATCTACCTGACAACTTTATGTCCATGCTCAGATGCCAAGGAGCTCAGAAAGTAACCGACTGTGACTAGTAATAATCAGATATATAGAGATTAGAAACACATGTGCAAACATCTTAATGTCAATTGCATTAAAAATGAATTTTTCTGTATGAAACTGTATTTTAATAATGAAATGGAGATCTTTTTTAAAGGTTAAAACCTCATTTAATTTTATGTCTTATAGGGTTTATACTGAGTACAATATTGTATAACAGTAATAATTCAACTGTAAACCTAAAAATTTACAGCCAATTTTGAAAGATCTGCATCTTAGCTCAGGAAAATGTTATTGAATATGTCAATGCTGTTGTAATGAAATGCTTCTTCTAAGTATGTGGTTATTAAATAAATAATTTTAAAAAATCAATGCACGCTGGGCATGTTGGCATTACATCCTTAATCTCAGCTCTTGGGAGGCAAAGGCAGGAGGATCCCTGTGAGATGGAGGCCAACTTGGTCTACATACCAAGTTCCAGGACAGCTAGGGAGACTCTGTCTCAGAAAACAAAAAACAAAACAAATGGAAAAGCCACATAGACTTCTACTTCTAGCTGTGAACTAAGGGAAATTGGGATGAGGCTCAATGCTTTATTATATACAACTGGAAACCGAGGCAAAACACATGGGACATATTTTGTACAGTGAGTTAGAGGCAATGAGGGACACATACTCAAGAGAAGAAAAACTTGTGAGGTAAGCTGCAGGGACTCATTGCCTCGGTGATTTGCCAAGTAATAAAAAAATTTAAAAAAAGTAATATTCCTGAGTTGAGGAGACAGAGTTGAGAATTTGGGAATTTGGCCTCAAGGGAGGGCAAATCAGCAGGGCAGAGAAGCAATAAAAAGCGTGGCACAGACAGCGAGACCCCACTCTCTACAAAAGACTCTTCTAGAATCTTGTACTGAGCCCTGCTAGGCTCTTGTTCTAGAGAAACTGTACAAAGCTGGAAAGAATTAGGGGAGAGCAGAAGAACCGCATAGAGATGGGGATTGCGCTTATTTTCTACGAGAGTGAAAAATCTCACAGTGTAAAAGTAACACTATTGAAAATCAAGAAACTGCCTGAGCGGCGCTGCCAAATTAGCCTTAGCTTAAAGGTTGTTCCCATTCTGTCTATCAAAACTTTAAAAAAAGGCCTCAGAAGGATCAACCTGTTTCTATAAAGCTTAAAAATATTTAAAATAATTCAGCATCCAACAGTGTAAATTCACAATGACCATCATCTGTTCTGAAATTAGGAGGCATTCAAGGCACCAGGGAAAAGTCTATAATAAGGATAAAACTATAGTAAGGATTGGAATAGACTCAGAAATAGGACATGTAATCAGACTAATATAAAACATGTTTTTAGACATTATAAATGCACTTAAAATGTTCTCAAAGGCAGAGGAAAGCACAGGCACTTAAGATGAAATATGGATGACAAAAAGACACCCAAGTTAAACTTCTAGAGTTAGAAAATACCATGTTGAGATGAAAATTGCACTGAATAGGACTAACAGCTAGGAGAGGTGATAAAATAAAATCACTAAAAATACTCAGTTCATTCCAAATAAGGTAGAAAAATAAAAAGGAAATAAGGAGAAGAGAATAAAAAGAAGTGAACAGGAAGATGATAGACATAAAGCAAAACAAATCAAATTCAAATTTTGGGTATGTGCTTCAAACATCTCATTTAATAAAATGTAGACATTAACAGGTTATACTGAAAAAGAGCAACGTGCTCATTTGAACATACAGAAACAAGTGCTTTAAGAGTAAGTACACCATACAAATCAATATACTTACAGCACATTAACCAAAATAAAATTTAAGTGACCATATTAATCAGGAAAATTTAATTTTAGATAAAAAATTAAAAAGACAATGAAGATCATCATTTCTTAGTGACAAAGGTTGATTCATTTAGAGGTTCATACTTGTGCAATGGCGATGGATGAACATATATCGACGCACATATGTAGGCATGTAAAATACATAAGTAAAACTGATAGGGGAGAAAACAGATAAGTCCATGGCTAAAGCAAAGGGTTTCAGTATCTTGTTCTCAATCATTGATTGGCTAAATGAACAGAAAAACTGATAATATTAGAAGATATTCACAACTGAATTGATGGAGCTCGGTAACCATGAATGGAGTTATAAAGTGAATATTTACCAAAATAGGTCATATTCTGAGCCATGCACACCCTAAAAACCTCCCAGTAGTGTGTAAATTATTAAAAGTATATTTTATGACCAGATGGAATTAAGTTAGAGATCAGTTACAGAAAGATATCTGTAAATTTCTCAAGTATCTAAAAATAAGCAACAAATTCCAAAATAACCCACAAGTCAGAAAATTAGGAAAAAAGTTTAAATTAAAAAAAAAATTGTATGTGTGGGTGCAGATATTCAGTGCTTAGAGAGCTTTTTTAAAAGAAAAAATTGCTACTAATATTATAAATGAAACAGTTTATCAATGGTCCTACCTTCCAATTTAAGAAACCATACAGTTAGAAAATTAAATCTAATGAAAGCTGAAATAAAGAAACCTTTAAGAGAAAAGCAGGAACAAAAGAAAAAAATAAAAATTACAAAGCAATTTTAAAACCAATAAAGAAAAAAAACAGAATATTTGATAATCGCAACAAAATTGATAAGTATTTAGATAGGCTGACAGAGCAAAAAAGAGAACAATTACAAATTAGTCACAAATTATCAATATTAGAAATATTAGAAATAAGAAAATGGGGGCTGGAGAGACAGCTCAGTGACTGTTCTTGCAGAGGACCCAGGTTTGATTCCCAGCACCCACAGGGCGGCTAACACTTGTCCATAACTCAAGTTCCAGGGGATCCAACACCTTCTTCTGACCTCCATGGACATTGCATGACATGGCTGCATTTACACACATGGAGGCACTCATTCACATAAAATAATAATAAAATAAGAGGGATATCACTTTCAGAAGTCTTGAGGGTGATGCAAGAGCGCTGTGAGTAAATTCACCTCCATAAGTATGCGCTTAGATGAAACTGCGAAGTTTCTTTTTAGAAACAAGCTTCAAAATGCATTCAAAGAAATGCTGACAACTTGAATACATTAAAGGCAGAATTTGTATATTAAGAACTATTAAAAATTGGGTTGGAGGGATGGCTCCACAGTTAAGAGCACTGGCTGCTCTTGCAGAGGACCTAGGTTCCATTCCCAGCACCCACATGGCAGCTAACAGCTGTCTGTAACTCCAGTTCCAGGGATCCAATGCTGACCTCCAATTCTGACCTCCATGGGCATTGCACAGCACAGTGTACTTACACAGATGCAGGCAATATACTCATACACAAAAAATAAAAATAGTAAGCAAAATATTTTTTTAAAATGAAAACTCTAACTGGCAAGTTCTCACAAATATAGAAAAAAATAATTTTACACAAACTCTTTTGATCTCAATCTGTAAAGAAAACATGGTTATGGTACAAGTAAAACCAAAGCACAATATCCCATGAACACAGAAATGTAATTTCTTAGTAAGATTTACTGAATAAATTCTAAGACATATACAGAGGGTACTATGTGATAGATCATTAGGAGTTATTCTAGGAATACAAGGTTGATATATAATTTGTAACCTTGTCCATATTATTAAAAGCTAAAGGAAGAAAAATAAAACACGTGACTACCACAATAGATGTAAAAAACCATTTTATAAATTCAGCATTAATTCATGATTTCAAGGAAAATACCTATTAGTTAACAGGAATTAGGGGGATTTCCTCAATCACATTAGGTCAAACTATCACTTTTTGCAGATGATATGATACTATACTTAAAAGATCCCAAAAGCTCTACCAGAAAACTCCTAGAACTGATCAACACTTTCAATATAGTGGCAGGTATAAAAGCAATCTATAAAAATCAGTAGCCTTTCTATATACCAACAACAAGCAATTGGAGAAAGAATGTAGGGAAATGCTCCCATTCACAATTGCTGCAAAAAAAAAAAAATCTTGGAATAAATCTGACCAAAGACACCACAGATCTCTACAATGAAAAACTTAAATTGTTAAAGAAAGAGATTGAGGAAGACACTAGGATATGGAAGGACCTCCCATACTCATGGATTAGAAGAATTAATATTGTGAAAATGACCATCCTACCAAAAGCAATATATAGATTCAATGCAATCCCAATCAAAATCCCTATGACATACTTCACAGAATTAGAAAAAAAAATTCTTAAATTCATATGGAAACACAAAAGACCACAGATAGCCAAAGCAACCCTGAGCACAAAGAGCAAAACTGTGGGGATTACTATAACAGATCTCAAAGTATACTACAGAGCGATAGTCATAAAAACAGCATGGTACTGGGACAAAAATAGACACATAGATCAACAGAATATCATTGAAGATCCAAACAGGAGTGCACACAATTTCAGCCACCTGATATTTGACAAAGGTGCCAAGAACACACAATGGAGGAAAGACAGCATCTTCAACAAATGGTGCTGACAAAACTGGGTCTCTGCCTCTAGAAGAATGAAACTAGATCCTTCTCTTTCACCTTGCACAAAAGTCAACTCCATGGATCAAAGACCTCAATGTGGAACTAGAAACCCTGAAACTATTAGAAGAAAATATTGGCAGTAACTTACAAGATATAGGTATAGGAAAGGATTTTCTAAATCAGAAGTTGCCTAGGAATTAAGGTCAGCAATCAACAAGTGGAACCTCATTAAACTAAAAAGTTTCTGTACAACAAAAGAAAAAATATAAAAGTGAAGAGAAAATCCACAGAATGGGAAAAAATCATCACCAGTGACACATCTGACAGAGGTTTAACATCCAGAATATATAAAGAACTCAAAAAACAAAGAATCCAGAAACCAAATGACCCAATGAAAAGATAGGCTAAAGATCTAAACAGAGAGTTCTCAAAGGAAGAAATAAAGATGGCTAAGAAACATCTCAAAGAGTGTCCAACATCAAATGCAAATTAAAACCACCCTAAGGTATCATCTTACCCCAATCAGACTGGCTAGGATCAAGAGAACAAATGATACCAAATGCTGGTGAGGATGTGGAGCAAGGGGAACGCTCATTCACTGCTGGTGAGATTGCATACTTGCGCAACCTCTATGGAAAACAGTGTGGCGAACTCTTAAAAAACTAAAAATGGGGGCTGGAGAGATGGCTCAGTGGTTAAAAGCAGTGACTGTTCTTGCAGAGGACCTGGGTTCAATTCCCAGCACCCACATGGCAGCTTTGAACCTTCCTTAACTCCAGTTCCAGGGGAATCTGAAGCCCTCTTCTGACCTCCGTGGCATTGCACAACATGGGTGCACTCACATACATGCAGGCAATACACTCATACACATAAAATAAAAATAATTAAAAATATAAAAAAGTACAAATAAAAAAAATCAACTAAAAACGAACCTACCAGATGACCTGATTATACCACTTCTTGGCATATGCCCAAAGGACTCATCCTATTGTAGAGACACTTGTACAACCATTTTTTGCTTGCTGCTCTTTTCACAATAGCTAAGAGATGGAAGCAACCTAAGTGTCCCTCAATTGACGAGTGGATAATGAAAATGTGGTTCATTTATATGATGGAGTTTTACTCAGCAGTAAAGAAAGATGAAATAATGAAATTTGCAGGCAAATGGATGGATCTAGAAACTGTTATACTAAGTGAAGTAACACAGACTCAGAGAAACAAATGACGTATGTTCTCCTTCATATGTGGATCTTAGCACCAAATCCTCTTAAATTCCAGGTCCTTTTAATAAGATGATGCTGTACAGCAGTCCCTTGTGCATGAAATAACTACCATCATCACGACTTCAGCTGTATCTGATTGCTAAACATCCTCACAACTGGGCTTGTTGATGGTTGTGCTCCTTCATTAAAGGAGGGCCAAGCAGTGTCACTGGACCCTCACCTGAGTATCCAGCCACTCTTCCCAGCCACCTGTATGTGATTTGGCCCTTAATCACACATGGTCTCCTGTGGGGAGGGCTAAAGTATACAATCTGGGGAAGGCTAGGAAGAGAAGGCTAGGAAGAGAAGGCATGACCCATGCTGGGTAAAGGCTTTCCAGTGTGTATACCTCAGGTCATACATATGCCTCAGCAACCCATCAGTTATCTCAGTTAGTAAGCTCAATACATTCATTGGTTCCCCAGTAAAACTTTAATCAAACATTGGCTTGACACTAGTACCTTAAAAGGGAATAAGCATTGCTTAGCATCCCCAGGAAATGAAGTCTCACAACAGACAGAAAATTTATTGGTTAATGCTATTATATCTCAAATTATTTTTTAAAAAGAAAATGAGAATTTAAAAGATGTTTAAAGGATATGGAATGGAGATATATTCCAAAGTAGAAAAAAAATGAGAGAGCTTAAGTCATGAAGGTCTGTGTAGGTTTATGATATAAAAAGGATGAGAAAAAATAATACACATAATCTTAAATTTTCTATGGTCGTAGGTTAGTCAACTAGTTTAAGGAACAAAATATGTATCTAGTCAAGGTTTATCTTAGAA
>NW_008329624.1:754616-793511 GCF_000622305.1 Nannospalax galili
TCTTCTTCTTTTTTTTTTTTCAATCTTATCTAAAGGAATATTGACAACTGATTGCTGCTAGATGAGGAACAGTTGATCTTCCTAAAACTAGAATCTCTAGATAGGCTGACTAGATTCAGCAGATGGACAAGCACTGGGGAATAGCTGGGGGTGTAGACAACACAGTGGACAGTAACAGGGACGACAGAGTGTATGGGCTCCAGTGTGTGGGAGGAGGGAGGCTATGGAAGGGTGTCAATTGGGAAGTGGGTATATTGATGAATAAAATCGTGTGGGATGTTTTGTATGATATACACACACAAAAAAATCAACAAATTAAAAAAAAAGACATATTTGAGGAGGAAGCATAAATTATGTACTTTATGTTAATTAGTAGAGGTGATAAACATTACCATTGAAATCTACGTGATGACTTTATATCCATACTCAGGTACTAAGAATCCGAGTGTAATCGACTGCCACTAGTAATAATCAGATACCTAGAGATTAAAGACACATGTGCAAACATCTAAATGTTAGTAGCATTAAAAATGTAGGAAACAGCATATTTTAAAATGAAACAGGGTTTATATGGAGGTTTAATACTGTATAACCATAGTAATTCAACTGTGAACCTAAAAATTTACAGCCACTTTTGAAAGAGACGTATCCTTGCTCTGGAAATTGTTACTGAATATGTTAAAGCTGTAATGAAATGCTACTTCTAAAAAAATAAAAATAAATGAATGAATGAATGAATGAATAAATAAATAAATAAATAAATAAATAAATAAATAAATAAATAGAGTTCAAGGGATTACACTTCCCAGATATTAGGCTTAAGTCTATGTAAAAAGGTATTTAGACAGTTATTTCTCATTGATGATTTTGTTCCTAATCAGAAAGTATTGCTCAGATATAAGACTTCAAATCTTGGTCTGCAATACTGTAGTGCCCACCTGTAGCTAAGGGAGACAATGAGCTATTGTTCTAAAATGATGGATAAATTTGTTTTCTCCCAGTCTCTAGAAGCCTTTGAGAGGGAACTGGCACTGATTTTAAGCATTCCAACAGCTATCAAAGTACCTGAAAGCAAATCCTGAATCCATCACTCTAGAGTCCGGCCTTGGAAAACAAAAGAAAAATGAGGGGGAACCCAATAGAGGGATGCTTTTGGAAGCCCTTGTCAAGAAATTCCAATGGACTCTCATATGAACATGTGAAAATTGCCCTGTTCTGACTTTTTCTAGTTCCTTGTCTAGAACTTGTAATGCTAATTACTCTTGCCTTTACTTCTCCTTAACATCTCCTAGTCATGATTCAAGACCTTTTGTTTCTCCCTAGAGATAAGAGGTATGCAATTTGGGAGTCTTTTAGATAGACCCACTGAAGGGGTTCTCCAATTGCCTCGCCCTGTGTTCCTGTTGAGCATGGAAGAAGCCAGAGCAGTCTGAGTCCCGATTCTCTATTGGCAATTTGGGTAACCTCTTCAGAGGATGATGATAAGAATAGGAGGTAGGAACTGGCTAAGCAGTTACGGTAAAAAGACCCCAAAGAAAAGTAGCCAGTTTCTTGGCTAAAACTCACAATGTCCTTCAGCCTCTTAGCACCCTACTCCGTTCCAAAGGCCAAAAATGTTGAAAAATATTTGGGAGCTTTTATCTAATCCTTAAAAGATTTTAGGGTTACCTCTTCAGAGGGGGGAATGTTAGAGTAGCCAAAAACCCCATAAAAAAATTAAAGAAGAAAGAGTACATCAAGTTGGGGAGATATGGGAGGAGTTGGAGGGAAGGGAATGGGCATGGATTTGATCAAAACACCTTATATGCATGTATGAATTTCTCAGTAAATTATACAAATTATTTATTTTTTTAAAAAGAAATGGATACATTTACTAATATTTCTAAGACATCTACACACCAAGGTACAAAAATTCACAGGGAAATGAAAGATCAAATAAATAGCAAGATAAAGAATGTATGTTTGATCATAGGAATCAATAATCTTGGGCATCAATTTTATCTAATTGTTAGAAGAGACAACAACATATACTATATTAAAACAATTAAAAATTAGTATCTTCAAAGATAAATCAGCCAATTCAAAACAGTAAACATTTTAATAGATGCAAAGAAAATTTACAGATTGCAAGTGAACATATGAAAAGATGCTCAACCTCATTAGTCACTAGGGGACTTAAATTGAAATTATCATGGGACACTAGTACATTCAAATTAAATACTATGCTGGATCATCCAAGATTACCCCCAGTGGCCCCCATCCTTGAATGACACTCTGGCACAATTTCCTTATAATATGGTTGTGGTGAAAGGACTTTAAGATGTGAATACGTTTGAGTTGCTTAACCTTAAAAATAAGAACATGTGGATCTGCCTGGTCACATCACGTGAGCCTTTAAAATCTGGAACAAAAGGTCCATATGGCCTGGGGAGTCGAGAGATAGAACAAGAAAGGAATTTGTACACTGGAACTGGCTCAGAAGATGGAGGGGGGGGCACATGATGAAGAGTGCAAGAAGTTTGGAACACAAGGCAGCCCATGCTGACAGCTGACAGCCAGCAATGAGAAGGAGTCTCACCCCTGCAACATTCAAGGATCTACTTCTGCCACAGCACATGAACTTGAAGAGAAGCTACAGCACTGAAGGGAAAACAGGCTTGGTGGTGGCTTGAATTTAGCCTGTGTGTCTCTGAGAGATAAATTTGTCTCCCTCAGCCTGGTCTTCTGGCCAACAAGAATTATGAGCTGGTAAAAGTTCTTTAAGCCACCAAGTTTGTGCAAATTTGTCATGTTTCAGTAGAAAGCACAGATCCACAGAGATGGGGGTGGGGTGACTGGAAATTTCAAGCGTTGTGGATAGGAGTGTAAATATGCTACCACTTTGGAAAACAATCCACTAATGTAAAATCAGTTTCCTAAAACAAGACACAGTCCACCTACTGTCAGGGTTTGCCTTACCAAATGAAAACACGTCCCAAACACTGCATACCCATGTTCACAGCAGATTCATTTGAAAAAACTGGAAGGTCTATCCACAGGTTGATTGATGGAACATGTAGTAGTACAGACTATTACTCAGCAGTGATAAGGGATGACTATTAACAAATGAAATTGTGAAGCTCAGATAATTTTGCTATAAAAGAAGCAAAACAAAAAGTCTGCATTATATATATATGCATACAAGTATATTGTTTTCATTTATGTACAATCCTAGAAGATTCTAATTGATTTGAAATCAGTCTTAATGAGAGAGTGCAGATTGTCCCAGGAGCAGCCCAGGGAGAGGTGGATTACATAGGCAATCTAGTAAACCTAGGAGTCAGGGTCTGTTATCTTGAACGTGATTATTGTTCCATGAATATATCCATGCATCAAAGCTTGTTAATTTGTATATGTAAAATAATTATAGTTTATTGAGTGAAAATTCTACTTTAATAAGTCATTAACAAAAGCACAAGCATCTGTAAGATAAAATACAAATAGGGAGGTAAAATTTCTATTTCATCTATCTCTAATTCTAACTAGTTTTACCAACTTAGCCAAACACTGTATTTCAAGTTTTTTTTTTCTAGAATCAGCTTCTGAAGTGAAACAGTTAGAATCTTTCGTAAGTGTGTACAATAAAAACGACTGTCTTTTATTATGTTTTATCAAATAACAACCACTTACTAACTTGACATAATGAAATGTGACTTAGAGAAATCAATGAGTTTTGCAGAACAACAAGATGAATAGAGAGGAGATCTCAGGTCAGAATGACCTCTGACATTACAGTCTGTGTTTGTAGCTAGTCATCCTGAGCACCTCTGCATGCAATTCTCTGACCAGTGTTCACTCCCTAGGAACCTTCCTTCCAGTCTAGCTCTGTTCTTCTTTACCACCTGCTATTTTACCTCTTGGATCCATCTTTCCCATGGCTTCACATCCAGTGAGGATATTTTTCTGTGATCTGTGGAATTTAACAGCATAGTTCTTATTAATTTTAATGTGAATCCCAGAGCAGAACTCTATCCATTGTGCTGAGAATTTATACTAGACACAAAATCATCACTAACATAACATCTCACAAATTACCAGGGTTTAATATAAGTCCAAGCTTTACTTTTATTTCCTATCTTTGCCTTTCCACCCAAGAAGGAAAGTGGAAGAAAAAATCCATTGTGTACAGGATAATGCGTGATTTTTTCCTCTTACGGAATTTAACTTCACTTGAAAGAAGAGGTGGTCTAAATCCCTGAAGACACCTCATAGGAGAGGCTAGTGAGGAGTGTCTGCCTTTTCTCTGCGTTTATTTCTCAAGAGGGAAAGTACATAGTATCATCTATAACAAAATGGATAGCACTACGCTAATTAAGTAATTATTAATCTTACGAAATGAAGGAAAATAAGCTCATCAGCAGCACAAATCAGCCACAGACCCTCTCCCTGTCTTTAGTGGGCCATATTGTTGCTGAATTTGGAATTGCCTGGAGGGTGAGCTGATTACAATAATCTGTTCATCTTAGAACAATTTATTCACATCACACTTTACATTTCATTTTTTAAAAATTTTATTGAATTTTATTTTATGAGTGTTTTGCCTGCATGTATGTAAATGCACCAAGTGCATGTGATACCTGAAGGAGCCAGAAGAGGGCATTGGATCCCTTGGAAGGGGAGTTGCAAACTTGTTAGTCACCATGTATTAGCTGGGAACTGAACCCAGTCCTGTACAAGAGCTGCTAGTGTGTTTAATTGTGGAGCCATCTCTCCAGTCCCGTACTTTTTACCTTAATTTAAAAATGTATTTATTTATTATTATTATTGTGTGTATGTGTGTGTGTGTGCACATACCACAAAGTGCATGTGGAAATCAGAGGAGAACTTTGTAGAGTCAGTTCTCTACCTTTATGAGGGCCCTGGGGATTGAACTCAGGTTGTCAGGCATGCTGAGTCATCTCACTGGCCCCCATTATTGACTGATTGATTGATTGATTGATTGATTGATTACATTTACTTGTTTGTGGGTGGATGCGTTTGCCACAGACTGAGCATGGAGATCAGAGACAACTTGTGGGAATTGATTCTCTCCTTCTACTACATGGGTCCTGGGCCTTGATCTCAGGCAATTGCTTGGTGGCAAGTGCCTTCACCCTCTGAGCCATCTCTCCAGCCATCTCTCCAGCCCCATGATTCACATTTTTACAATGGATTCAAAAGAAGGATTTGGGGAGGATGGTGGAAAAATTGGCTGCCAAAACTATGCATAGAAACAGAGAAAGCCCATCATGGGGTGCTGTCGCTAAGCGGATCTGACCCCACTTTTCTTTTTCCCTCCAATCTGCCTGTATTTCCCTTTCCTCTGCTTGTCTTACTTCATACATTTCACATGATCCTAACAGTTCTTAATTACCTAGAAATGGGAACATAGAGAAGCTCAGGGACTGAAGTCCAGGCTTCATGTAGTTTAGTTTGGCTTTTTTTTTTTGCTAGGTTGTTCTCAGAGCTCTCAAATATCTCCTGTTAAACCCAGGTGCACCTACCTACCTACCTACCTACCTACAGAGAGAGAGAGAGAGAGAGAGAGAGAGAGAGAGAGAGAGAGAGAGAGAGAGAGGAGAGAGATGAATGAATGAAGGGGGCCTGGAAAGGTGACTCAGTAGTAAAGAATGTGTATTGCTTTTGCAGAGGATCCAACTTCCTTTCCCAGTACCCATGTCAAGCGGCTCACTACTACCTGTAACACCAATTGCAGAGGATCTGATGCCCTCTTCTGGCCTCCCTAGCCGTTTACATTCATGTGCACATACTTCTACACACACATATGCAAATGCACACAAATAATTAAATTTTTAAAATCTAATGTGGGGACTGGAGAGATGGTTCAGTGCTTAAGAGTGCCAGCTGCTCTTGTAGAGAACTGGGGTTCAGTTCCCAGCACCCACATGGTGGTTAATAACTATAATTCCAGTTCCAGGGGATCCAACACCCTTTTCTGACTTCTGCAGGCATTGCACAATACAGGTGCATTTACATACGTGTAGACAATACAGTTATACATATAAAATAAAAAATAATAGAATATTTTTTAAAAAAAAATTAAAATCCAATATATTCTGGAGGAAGGTGATTGGATTATTGTCCTCCCTGCCCCAGGCTTTCTTGAATTAGGTAAATAAGGCAAGAAGGATGGGCTGCTTTGTGAGTAGTAACACCCTTTTTATAATTTATTGCTTATTGGGTAGGTGTGGTGACTCATGCCAATAATCCCAGATCTTGGTAGTTGGATGCAGGAGGATCAGGAGTCCAAGGTTCATGGCTAACCTGGGCTTCATATGATCCTTTCTCAATAAAACAAATAAGCAAACAAAAGTTCTAGCACCCAAATAGTTTTAACCAAGATACAACTGATTGAAAATCAAGTGCACATACTTGAAATGGACAGTTAAGTTTACATATTTGCAAAAAAAACATTTGTTTTTTAAAAATCTCCTCAGGCAGGGTACTTTGCTTTTTACTCTGTGCTCTGGCTCTGTATAGTGACAACAAACTCATTACCACCCAGATAGTGAACATCTCTGTATGACCTGTCCCCACTCTGCCCTCTCTACCTGGTCACCTATTCATTCTGAAGGTGGCATTTAACAGCCCTACTCCTATACTCATTGTTTTGTTTGAGAACTATGTTGTATTAATGATCTCTAATTAAGATTTTAAAATAAAAAACTCGTGGTGGTGCACATCTTTGATCTCAACACTTGGGAGGCAGAGGCAGGCAGATCTCTGTACATCTGAAGCCAGCCTGGTCTACATAGTGAGTTCCAGGACAACTGGGGATGCAGGGAGACCCTGTCTCAAAAAACCTTATGGTTGCACAGAATAGACCTAGATTTCTGTCTCTCTCCTTGTTAGAAATAAAATCCGAGTCTGAGCCAGTGTTTTTGGAGTTACCAGTATTTAGAGCTGTGTGGGTGCCATCTGCCCAGACAAGTCACCAACTCACCTGCTTGCTTCAGTTTCTACAACATTTGCTTTATGTATTGATGTTGTTTGTTTGGCCTTTGAATTTGCCACTCCTGTCACTCAATGTACACTCCATTCTAACAAGCTTCTTGCTCTGAAAGTTTTCTAGACATAGACAAGTTCTTTAATGATTTTTAAGCATTCCTGGCTAGGTTTCCTTCATTTGGGTCTTTTCCTAGCATCCATTTTATTTATGACCATAAATGCTCACATTTATGTAGGGCCTCTATTGAGAAATCTTCATGCTACAGGCTTTCTTCAGGTTCAGTGTGTTACAGTTCAGTGCCATCTCACAATTGAAAGCATGGAAAAAATTGGTCTACTTTTAAAATCCAGTTCTTTGTTTAAAAGCATCTTGTGAGTGCCTGCTATGTTTGAAAAGCTCTGTGTGTGCTGTGCAGAGTAAGGAAATAAGTAACAGCAGTCTGTCTCCTCCAGGATTCCACAGTGGATTGGGAACAACTGAAAAATATATGAGCATTTCAGTTAATGGAAACAACTCAGGCAAAAGCCTTGAGATTGGGGCATCAGCAGTGAATTCAAAGAGCAGTCTGACGACTGTGTCTGCCTGGGGCTCTGCATGTGCTGGGGACAGGAAGGGATGCTGGAGTGAGGAAGCATGGGGAAGTCAAATAGCACATCATAGAAGCTTCCAATATCAGATCTGAGCAGCCTGGGTTTTATTACATGTAAGTAATAGGACTCATTAAGAACTGAAAGGTGATGGTGCCTATTGGAAATAAATATTTGGACATCTGCTATGTCAGCCTATCAGTTCAGCATTTACACACAGAATTTTAAGATTAAGATAAATTCATTCCCTCTCTGTCTCTGTCTCTGTCTCTCTCTCTCTCTCTCCTTGTCTCTTCATGTAAACAAAGCACATGTTTATTGAAGGTCTCAAGGGTAGTTTCAAATTAGTAACAGGATGGTGAAGATCTATGGAAAATGAGCTCTCTCTACAACTCGGAAAATTCAGGCTCCCAGGATGGTAATTTTGTAGCATGTTTAGGATTTATGTGGCTATATAATGCTGAGCACATTTTACTTAAAAAATAAATTTGTTACATTTGTTTTGATCTGGTACATAAAGTAACTCCCACCTGGAAGGTTCTGGACCACTGAAGATGGAGACCATTATCTTGACTATTCTGGTATCTGCTTGTATTTTAAAAGCTGGCATTTCTGAACCCAGCAGAGAGCAAAGGAAGGCAGGGCTCAGACCACAGGGTGACTGCTTTTAGACTCTTTCTTGTCTTCTTCGCCACTCTGATGGATGATAATAATTTTCTTTTCCCATGCTGATAATAAATTTAAGTTTTCTTCTATCAGTGCATGAATGTTACCAGACTTTTTCTTAGCTTATCCTTGGTAACATTATCCTTCAAAGAAAGGCAGTGGGGCTTGATGCCCTGAACCCTTGGGAATTGGCTTCTGGATGAAAACAATATGAGGCCCAGTCTTGAAACTCTTCTAAAAATGAACACTCCTTCACTGAGTGGCCAGCCAAAGACCCTGGTCATGGAACCAAAGAGTCAGCTGACAGTAAGGGTCTTTTTGCTTGAGGATACTGGGGTTGGTCGGGAAGCCAGGTGTGCCTAGTGTGAGAGCCGCTGTGGGAGTGGTCACTCAGCGCCTGCTTGTCATTCTCTTCCTGGGAGGAATCACTGTCCACTGAGAAAACTTCCTGGGTGACTATCTAGGGTTGACCTGATCACCCCTCAAGTCAGTGACTTTGCTAACACCTACTCCAAGAGGCTCAAGTGCGTCAGGGGTGGCAGTGTTAGATTCTGATTAAATCTCACTAAGTTCTCAAGTGGGCATTTTTACCATCCCAGATGTGGAACTTTTCTTGCTTAAAATTATTTTATTTATAATCAGAGGGCATCTTTGTGACATAGCTTAGCAGGATAAATATTAAGTATAGATTCTGTTTTAAGGCTTGAACTTTAAGGATGACCTTGACTGGGCCAACTCAGTGTGTGGTTATGTGGGGTCTGGGGACCAGGAACAAAAAATAGTGGTGTTAGGAATCCAGGCATTTCAAGATAATTTAGAGTTTTCTTCTCCTGCCAGTTGCCCATCTCTGGTCCTCACAAGTCATGAGGAGACCTCTCGATAGATCAGCTATTGAGGGAATCCTGCCTAGTCACAAACGACCTCACTTTGCAAGAAAGAACTTTCAAGAGAGCTACTGCTGATAAGAACTAGTTGAAAAAGTTAAAATACTTAATGAATATAATTTTATAACTGAAGAAACCGTGAGCTGAACCTGCTCACAATGATAATTTGGGGTTTAATTAATTAATGACTAAAGTACTTTGGGAACACAAAGGACTGTATAAATGCTAAATATTATTAAATGTTAATAGCCATGTTCTCGAATAACACTGATACAAATTTAAATTCCTAAACCTTATTATCAGAATGAAATGCATGCTAATGAAGCTTTCCTAATAAATATTTTGTTTATGATGTATTTAGAGTGGTATTACTTATCTTGCTAGAGCAAGTATAAATTACAGCACTTGGCAAAAAGGTGGCTGCTTTTTCTTCATGATAATTAAAATGGAAATGTCGAGGAAAATATAATGAATATATTAGGCAAAAACTTTTCTGCCAGAGCCGTTGCAGCCGTTGTACTGAGCCTGTAATTCTTTCTTCTTCCCACAGGGGCTCCAGTATTTGCCCACTTTTTGTCTTCTTAGACTTCCTTAATTGTATTTAATGAAACATAATTAAATTTTCAAACAAACTGGATTAACAAACAACTCAAGGACTTTTCTGGAAATCTCACGTTATTCCTTGAGGTAACTGGAATCACCCTGGGGTGCTGGCAAGCAGGAGTGGGAACTGGTTTTTGTTGCTTCTTTCCTGGACCACTCTGGTCGGTAGGACCATTGACATCCAGATGGGGGTGGAGCTTTCCTGGATTTCCACTTGATTTACTGACTGGGGTTCTGGTACACCTTACTTTGAAAGTCTGGAATAATGTGTGATTCAGTTAGTGAAGACCTCAGTGAACTCTTCAGAATGGGATGCGTGTGTACATTATTTAAACTTTAAAAATCTCTTTTTATTTTATGTGTATGAGAGTGCTTTGCCTATGTGTACGTAGGTGCATCCATGCATGCAATGCCTACAGAAGCTAGCCGATGTCAGATCCTTTGGAACTGCAGCTTTGGATGGGTATTACCTGCCATGTGGGTGCTAGGAACCAAACCTTGGTCTCTGCAAGAGCACTCAGTGCTCTTAACCACTGAGCCATCTCTCCAGTCCCCACGTATACTTTATTTATTTATTTATTTATTTATTTATTTATTTATTTATTTATTTATTTATTTTTTCAAACAAGGATGGCTACTTCTCTTTAAGATAGTGTTGGCTTAGTCTACATCCCGTTCATGTTTATAAATCTGAAGTTTACACATGCTTTAGAATCATAGGAAGCAGAAAACTTTTAATCTTATTCGCATAAAATTTACAAATCCTATTCTATGTGTAAAACAATAACAGATAAGTTGTGAGCTATCCCAATTCTTTTCTAGAAGTAAAGGTAAAAGATTCATGTGATCTGAAGAAAAATCAGAGGCCTGAATAAAGGTTTTTCTATTTTGTCTTCTCATGTGTGTATGTGTGTGTGTGATGTTTGCATGTGTGTGGGAGCTTTTGCCCATGTAGGCATGGTTGTACTTTGCATGTGTGCTGTGTATGGATGACAGGCATTGACCTTGCAATATCTTCCTCAATCACTTCACCCCTTTTCTGGAGACAAGGACTCTCACTAAACCTGGACGAACATTTAGACTAGACTGAGGGGCTCCAAGAATTCTCCTGTCTCCAACACCGGGGTTACAGGGGTATGCCATCATGCCTGGATTTTCTGTGGTGCTGGGATATGAACTCAGGTCTTCATGCTTGTGCAGCAAGCTCTCCATCTACCAAGTCATCCCTTATTTATTTTTTTATTTCAAAGGATTAAAGTTACAAAGCATATTTAGTTAGATCTGGCCATGTTTTCCTTTGGAATGTATTGCATTGTATCTGATTAAGCAATCCTACTACAAATGAGGTGTTGAGGCACATACCTTTAATCCCAGCACTGGGGAGGCAGAGGCAGGCACATCTCTGTGAGATCAAGGCCAGCCTGGTCTTCATAATGAGTACCAGGCTAGCTGGGGCTAACATGGAGACCATGTCTCAAAAACCAAAATCAAAACAAAATAACCTTCCTCCAAAAAGAAGAAAGAAATTCTACCTCATTTATAGATGAAAAAGTAGTTTGCATTCTTCTCCTTTTAAATTTATCATCTCCTTTTACATTTATTTTCTCCTTTTAAATGTATCATCTCCAAGTAGATATTTTGCCTTCAAAGGGTTATTATTATTTCTAGAATTTTAAAAAATATTTTATTTATTATTGTTATTTTTTAAGTGTATGAGTATATTGCCTGCACATAGGCAGGTGCACCCATATTGTGCAATATCAGCAGAGGTCAGAAGAGGGCATCAGATCCCCTGGAACTGGAGTTACAGACGGTTGTTAGCCACCATGTGGGTGCTGGGCATTGATCTTGGGTCTTCTGCAAGAGCAGTCAGCATTCTTAACCGTTGAGCCATCTCTCCAGCCGTATTTCTAGAATTTTTATTACATGTGATTAGTGCTCATAAGAGAAGTCAGGCTTATTGATGTGCCATTCATGGTGCAAAGATATCGCTATGCTGTATCTGACCAGTGATTTTTCATACTGTGGAATATATCGTTTGCAAAATTCTTCCTTGAAGTGACCACCCAGGCTTGTGATATTTTGGCTGAATCCACAGGTGAGACAGTCCTGTGCTCTCAAGCAATGAGTTGAATGTTCGAGCCCCTTGGATGTGCACAGCAGAAATGGCTGCCTTGAAACACCAAGAACCTTGACTTTGTAGCTGCTACTATCAGTTCTTTCAAAGGACTGCACTTAAAGTCGCATGCTGATGTAGACAGCTAAAGGAAGTCTCCAGGCAGTAAGTCAGCAACACGTCTACCCAGGATGTGCTGTATGGTTGGTCAAACAGCTGGTGACGCTAGGGCTACAGCACTGGCTACAGTCCAGTCGTATCAGAAGTGAACTCCTGCTACCCCATGGATCCCCCCACCCCCTAAGCACTGGTGATTTAAACGCTTCTAGGTAATAGTTTTGCTGTTGAGCTTAAACAACAAAAAACCCTGCTTATTTCTGAAATTATTATTCAGAGAAGATGATAAAGAAATTAATATGCATCCCATCCAGCTGACATCCAACAAAGCTGATGATGGCTAACACTCTGAGTATTTATGAAGCGTGTGCGCTGCATATTTGACATGTGGTATCCAACTCAAGTTTCACAGCAATCCAGTCACTACTGTTACCAACCTCAATGGATCCTTATTTTGTAGACACCTCCCAGGAGGCAGAGAAGCAAGGATTTGAACCTGATTCCAGAGCCTGTGCACTTAATCACTACATTGTTGCATTGGATTAAATACAATAACTATTTAATAGGATTTTCAATAAAGAATGAATGACTAATTATCTGGGAAGTACTGTGTATGAAATACTATTACCTATAAATATTGGAAAGCAAGAAAATTATTATAATTACTATATAAAGATTTACTTGCCCTCTAAAACCTATTTCAACAACTTTACAAAGTAAAAACATATCTTTAGCTGCTAGAATTGAATCAGCACACAGTAACAACTGAAAGGAAAAAATACTGTATATTCACCCTTATACCCTAATACCATCAATTCTGAGGAAACTATTTTTATCATCCCCCTTTTAGTTTTAAGATATAATCACATGATCTTTAACAAAGAACTTATGAAGAAATGATTGCAAAATTAGGATATATAACCCAAATTCCTTGTAACCACCACTTCCTAAGTTCAAATATTTAGGGAACTCAATTTCACATCGTGAATTAAATGAGTCTTTGCTATGCTATGTATCTTTTGTTTAACATTGTAAACCAGGAATTTGTGGATTTTGGATAAGGAAATAAAGGACAAGAATAATTTTCACAAATAAGAAGCTCTCTAGCGTCACAAATGACATCAGACACAGACCTAGATCCAGACAATAAGTTAAAGACTAAAGGCACCATGATAAATAAAGACACAGCACATTAGCATATGCAAAATAGCACATCAGTATTTTTCTCAGCACACAGACCATGAAGAAGTTATGGAATCTTAAAGAAGGAAGCAAAGATAAACAGTGTGTAAAGTAACTGTCATGTTGTTAAAACACTGGCCAGTTTCTTCACTGTGCTTTCCAGTGCTCCAAAATATACACAGTGAAATGTGTTTTGGTTTTCATTTAAAACTATAACTGTGTCCAATCACACACGTCGTTAATCTTTTAGCGTTTTCTACAGAAATGCTTGCAATGCAATGCTGGCACTGAAATTTTAAAGATTCCTAACTTACTTTTCTAATTAATAAGAGCCTCTCTACCTTTTTCACGCCTCCCTCTCTCCCTCCCTTCTCCCACTTCCTCTTTCCCTCCACCACTCCCACCCTGATTCTCTGCCTGTCTCTCCTTCTTTTCCTTCCTTCACCAATCATTGACATGTTTTCTATTAAGGATTTGAAATGATTTGAAACGTGCTAGAATTTGTCTTACCCTGTGGTAGAAAGATTCTGAGTCCAAAGTTCCTGCCATTTGGGATTTCAAATTTATTGGGGGAAACAGATATCAAGTAATCATAATAAACTAAGTACTATTAAAGATACCACAGTGGGCCTGGTTAACATTAACTCTGCTTGGGTGCATCAAGGAAGAGCCTTCAAGGAAGGAGTCACTGGAGCTGGATGGACATGATGCATTAACCCATCAGGTGGACCAGGCCTGAAAGAATCCAGAGAACTTGACCAACTGCTGAGCAGCAAGAGGGAACTAGAAAGTATTTTCTCATAGTCCAAGCAGGATGCTGTTAAAAGAAATGTGAGACATAATGCTAGGGAGAGCAACAGAATGGCCATAGATCCATGCCTACACCTCCTCATCCCACTGCCAAAGAGGAAAATGAATTGAAAGGTTCACAGACATGTTAGAGTTTCAGTTCCACATGCAATGACCATTCCTGTCTTAGCTTAGCGGGACAGACAAGACAAGACCAACTGTTGCCAGCCCCACTCAGGTGAACTTCTATCTTCCCTCCACTCTGGTCCTCTGTTGCTCTCTCTTCCTAGCACTTGGCATATGCTTCTTTCTTTGCCTGGGGCGAGAGATCAAAAGACTGTGTGGGACTGATCATCCTTTGGAGGAGGCCAGGGTCTCATCATCTTGAGTTCCTTTCTCAAGATGTGAAGTCTTCATGGGCCCAGATCCCATGTTAAGGAAATACACCCATTTAAAAAAAGTTTGTTTATTTATTTAGGTTTATTTTTTTTTATCTATATGAGTGTTAGGTTTGCAACGCGTGTGTGCATGCGTGTGTGTGTGTGTGTGTGTGTGTGTGTGTGTGTGTGTGGTGTGTGCACCCATACCATCCAGTGCCCTTGGAGAGCAGAAGAGGGTGTCGGAACCCCTGGAGCTGGAGTTATATGGGTGCTGGGATTATTAGAACCTGGGTCTTCTGCATGAACAGGCAGTGCTCTTAACCACTAAGCCATCTCTCCAGGCCCAAGGAAATGCATCATTTATTGATAACCTCTGGTCCCATAGTCCAGATTATTGGTAGGGGCAGCACTGGGTACCATTTCAAGAAGCAGACTGAATAAGGGTTAGTGAGACCTGTGTTGGGGGAAGGGGGATAAAGGAAGACACATTTTAGTCAATGGGGCTTAGTCGTATTTATAGTGGGGCATCTGATCAGAAAAAAGGATAATTTCACTCTCCAGCTAGAGAAGTCACTCAGCATGGAGAAAGGTGGGTGATATTTTAAATGTCTCAAAATAAAGAGTTTAGAATGCCTCTGGGAAGCAAATGTGGAGTTCATTGAAGCCACAGATTCAAATGACATCAGCCAGGGATGGGGATAGTGTTTGAAATATGAAGCCACAGAGTTGAGAATGGGACCAGTAGGCACACAAACTTGGAAGGGGAGTGGAGAAAGGAGAGAACAGGGAGATTCAGAGTAAATATCTCAGATACACATTTTATCTAGGGCTTCGGACTGTGGGCTGTGGGCCAAATCCAATCTGCCAGTTGCTTTTGTAAAAATAAATTTTAAAAATTATCAGAACTTGGCCACTTTCATCAAATTCACTAATTTACATATCAGATACTGTGTGGGTTGCAAAGCCCATCATACTGAAAGACATTTCAGAAAACTTGCTGATCCTACTTTATATCACAGCAGCTTGATGTGGTCATTCTTTTTCTGGTCAAATGTAGGAAGAGTGAAGCTGGCCGTGTGGAGGGCTCATCTGTCTCCATTGATCCTGCAGATGCTGAGAAAAGAGAATTCTGAGAGCTACAAAGCGAGCTGCTTGGCTCCAGTGTTAGCCAGAAACAAAACCTGGAAAATAAAAACATAAAGTGCTTTAACAGAGTAGATGGAGCCCTCACAAATCAACTCCCCATTGGAAAGGGGATTAAACAGAGTCTGATCTTTAGTTTAGAGGCAGTCCGTCAATTTTGGCCAGCTGTGCTGGGAGATGCTGAAAGGAATATTGTGGACGGAGTTAAAAGACAATGGAAAGCTAAGGAGAGCTTTAAAACCAATCTTGTACATGGGAATCCAGGACTGGAGAAGGCAGCTGTGATGTTTTGACACATAAGGAAGAAAAGACAGGTTGTTCCAACAAGTCAGCTCAGAAACTGATCAGATGACTGAAGATGAAGACAGCTGATATGTGCAAAACCTGTACCAGTGAACCCCCGAGGGAATTCTAATGGCCATCTTCTCCAGCTTGGCTCTGGGCTTCCCGGGGATGCATTTGACCAATTAAGTATCAGTGACTGCTATGGATACCATTAGGAGAAGCCAGGATTTTTGCAAATCACTGCTGAAATAGCCAATGTAAATAGCCTATTTAAAATCTCCACATCTAAAATCATTTGGAGCAATATAGATGAATTTATTAAAAACAAGCTATCTTCTGGGAAAGGCTCAAGAAAATTAAATGGATTGCCGTGAGTGGACCTTGAACTTTAGCCCCTTTCCCCACATCTGTTATGAGTGCCTGCCCTTAGAAGCTGGTGATTATTGGTTGTGAAGAAAAAAATTAATTCATTCATTCTATTGAAGACCTTTATGCAAGCACTTCATTAATCAGGCCATAGAGAATCAGTAGAGGGCAGCTTGTTATTTTTCCCAGACAAGGCTGGTTGCAGAATTTTCAAAAATGAAAGTGTGGGGCCAAGTGCCACCAAAGCCACCAAAATATGGGCTTTTCTTTCCTCCATGCTCTTTTCTTCAAATTGTTAAGGTGAGGTTTTTGTTATTGTTTGCTTTATTTTGATTTTGAGCAGGGTTACCTAGATTGGCTACAAATCCACTGTGTAGACAACACTGGCCTAGAACTCTTGATCCTCCTGCTTCCACTTTCTGAGTGCAAGGATTGTAGCTATGCGTCACCGTGGTGGTTCCAGTAATCAATTTGACAGAATCTGAAATCCCCTGGGAGACTCACCTTTGGATATGCCTGGGGGCAGGGGTGTCTTCTTTCTGATTATGGTAATTGCTGCGGGAATGGCCATGTTGACTGTGGGTGAGCCCATTCCCTGGGCGGGAGATCCTGTCTATATAAGATGGATAAAGTGGGCTGAGCACTAGCATTCTGGGTTCTCTGCCTCTGGGTTGTTGATGCCACGTGACCACCTGCTTCAAGCTCCTGTTGCTTTAGCTTCCTCTCCATGATGGGGAGAGAGAGAGAGAGAGAGAGAGAGAGAGAGAGAGAGAGAGAAAAATATGGATAATGTTAGAAATAACTGCTGTGTCTTTCGTGTCTCCTTACCTCTCTCTGCACGCGCTGGGGACGGAGAGAGAGAGAGAGAGAGAGAGAGAGAGAGAGAGAGAGAGAGAGAGAGAGAGAGAGAACGTGCGCGCACGCCAGGTTACACATGCGCACATTAGAGACCAACTTTCAATAGTCAGTTCTCTTCTTCTACCTCAGATTCAAGGGTTTTATCTCAGGTCATCAGGCTTGTGAGGTAAACACTTTCCCTCTCTGAGCCATCTTGCTAGCACAGTTGCTTTTGCTAGGTATTTTGCCACGGCAAGAGGTAAAGAATGTAAGATAGTCACCATGGTTGGCTATTGCATTTATTACTTTATTATGTTGTTTTCTGTAAAGAAAAATTAAAAATTTAAATCACTGTGACTGATTGTTGTGCTGAAGCTGGAACCCAGGGCCTTGTACATGCTTGGAAGTGTTTAACCACTAAGCAGCACCACCAGCCCCAGCTTCTAATGTTCACAGTGCACATTTCCGGTTTTAAATACAAATATAAAAGCTTTGAATTAGTACATGGAATCAATCAAACATGCATATGAATTGGGTTCTTGCCAGGTGAGTTTCAATTCTGCAGAATGCAGTTAGCTACTTTGATTTCGCCTTTTGACATATATGTACACATTCTAACACTCTCTACCCTTGGTTTAAGAACCACAAGGAGAGACTGAAGGGCAAAGAGACTATGGACTACCTTCTCTTTCCCTGCCCTTGAGTACTACCCTATGTGGCTGCTTAGCATAGGAATGTAGCCTATGAAAGGATAAAATGGAATACTTCATCCTCCAAGTTCTCTCAGACCACCATGGCCTTTCTGCATGGGAAGCTAACTGGTTCAAATGGTAGGCTGTCCCTTCACTTCCTTAGTCACAGATAAAACACATGTACCTGTGCTCAGGTTGATCTTCTTTGAACTCTACCTAGCCAGGTCTCACCAAAATTCTGTGCCATTGTGGTAACCATTTCTGAATGGGTAACAAAGAACTGATGACCAGCATACAGTCACCTATCTCCTGTATGCATACGCACACTACATTGACCCATGGGGTTTAATTTACAAAACATAGATTCAGAGAGAGGTAAAATGTGAATTTAGAAAGCTGGAGGGTATGTCATTAAATGTCAGTCAATGGGGAGGTCTTCTCTGAGAAGGTAGCCACACACTCTTATATGTTCAGTGAAGCCACTGGGCTTGCAGGCTGCAGAGAAAAGCCTGTTTGTGCTGGCTGAATCTTGTGATTCAGCCCTTGGCAGAGATTCTGAGCACATTCTGCAATCTCTCACATCTGGCTTTCACATGTCCTCCTATCCCAGCTGCCCTCCCCACTCACACGTCCTCCTATCCCCGGCTGCCCTCCCCACTATTCCAGGTCACCTGTCAGCTACCAAAGTAGGGCTTCCTTCTGTACCATTGAGGTTGATGAGGGAGACTGTGTGTTACAAACCTTCATCTTCCAAGAGTCAACTAAGTGCTCAGCTTTAGGAGTCTCTGAGGGGGCCTGCCCTGGGAGGAGGCAAAGGACACACTCCCAAGTCACCACATTCTTAGTTCTCTTGCCTTATGGTGGAATAGCAGGGATAGGTTGCCTTGAATCCAGAAGTCCCCCTCACAGCCGTGCTCTGTGCACATTAGCTACATCTTGGCCTCCATTGTCATCCAAACCTGAAGGCTATACCCAAATGTTGCCTACATTATGAAACGTTTGTGTAGAGGAGCAGCACTGTTTTCTTGGAGATGCACACTTGAGTCTTTCCCAGTGATCATCTATACCAAGCCTCCCAAGCTACGCTCTGAAGAACCCAAGGCACGTAGCTATGGAGAAAACACCTGAGGGTGTCACTGGAAGCAGCTGCTTGGTAAAACTGCTTTGAAGTCTCAAGTTTTAATCTTACAAATTGATGAAGACTTTGCATCTTATCCATAAATTATCCAGATTTGGTTTATTAGAGGTCTATTTTAATTAGCCTTGTTAAATTACTTAGCTTTCCTTCCCAACTTTTCAGATGAGTTGATCCTCATGGCAGACATCCTGTGGCTTTATATAACAAGTCAACCCAATTTGTGAAGTATAGGCCCACATTATACATTCAAATATTCGTTTTTTTTCAGCAAGAAATAATTGAGCACTTGTTAAGACAACACATTAGGAACTGGGATACAAGGATAAGCAGATACAGTTTCTTTAGACTACCAAAGCTTACCTACTAGTACTGGCTGGGATCAAAGACTGCATTAAGGTAGTCTTATTTCTTTCTAATCACATAATATGGTACCATTGTGCATCTTTGATGGCTGAAGGCCGTGGAAGGCAAGAGTTTACATCCCCACCTTTTATACTCTTTCTCTTAAAACAGAAAACATTTGCTTGGGTGTGGTTGGGAGGGGTAGAAAGTGGGGTGGGAAGAAACATTTTAAAATGTTATAGTTCTAACCAGAGTTCAGTATAAATTCATTAGTAAAAATGGACTCCCACCCAGGCTAACTGAGCTTTGTTTCATCATCACTATGAAATAACTCAGTGCTGACAGCCAAGATGGGCCAAATGACCTTGCTCCTTGTGTTCCGTTTCTGGATTTTGTGAGACTTCTCCACCTCACTGGAAAGTCATCTTAGTCAATCAGTTTTACATCTTTGGTTTGGATCGCTTTCCTAAGGCAGATAGATTAAGTTCCAAGTGTACTTTGGTGTTTTTTTTTAACTGTATTAATTGCTTGATCAGCTCTCACATCAGAGAAGCTGGGGAAACGCTTCGTGCTTGTGTCTCTGCCTCCTCCATCTCTTTCTTCTCATCTATTAACCCTGACTTACCACGCAAATTATACAAATTTTGCACTTCTGGTGCTTGTCAATTATATTTGTATTTGAATTCCATTAGAAACCTTCACGCATGATTGTGCTTGTTTGTGTTCCTCTTGGCTAATCAAACGACAGAGATCTACGGTCTCTCTCCAATTCAATGGAAGGGCAAACAAGTTGTATCCTTGAAAATTATTTCTGAGTAATTCAAAATAGGCAAAAAGAAGAAAAGTGTGCCCAGTTCAGTTCTTTTTCATTTTTATGAGCGACTAAATTCCTAGAATGGGTAAGGGTTTAATTGAGCATTTTGAAATAATCACCAGTAACCTAACAAAAAAATATAAACACAACCATTTGTATGTGTTCAATTCTTGTTTCAAAAATAACTGCATTAGCACTTTAAAAATATATGTTTTTGGAAGAACAAAAAAAGAAAACAAACAATTCCAAGTAGATTTGAATATTCAAAAGATCCATGTCTATAATAAGAACTGACCTCAATCTTACTATGAATAAAATACCATCCTCCCTCTCTTTTTAGCAGATAACAAACCATGATATTGAGTAAAAACTGACAAACTAACTCTAGGGAATTACGAATAATGAGAATATATGAATAAACAATCGATTGTTCATTTTGCTACAGTATCGCTAGGTGTTAAATATATTTGTTAATATTCTAAAATAAGAGACATTCAGGAAATGATACATGAACGCATTTAAAATTTTAATGTTTTCTTTGCAAAGAAATACAAATTACTTTGGAGAACACTCATTTTAACAATGATTGTCACACGAGGGAGAAAAAACATTAACGACATTATTGGCTTCAGATAATGATTTGTGATTTCTCTAAGATCCACTTACAGAGGGTTAATCTTTTATTATATCTCATGTCCTGCCACTAAATTCTCAAATTCCTAGTAATGAACACACACAATAAAGAAGAAAACCTTCTCATTCCTTTCCTTTTGTCTAGCTATCTTTTCTAACCCACTTCACTTTAGTCTAACTGGACTGTCTGTTGGTCTCCAGAGCTCACCATAACCTCAGTCTCCTGCTTTGTTTGAGGCAAATGTTCCCTCTGCCTGAGATGCTTCCTTGGTCTCCGGCCTTCATTTCTCAAGAAAAAAGTCAACCTCTCTGTGACGTTGTCTCCATAACCATCTTTCTCTTTTCTGAAATATTACAATTAGGATATTCTGAAATAGAATATTAAACCAAAGTTTTAAAAACATGGGACTTTAAGCCAGAACTGGGTTTTAAATGTAGTTGAGCATTTGCCAGATAAGCTTGGGCCAACTGAACTTTGAAACTCTATGCTTTTTGTCTGTAAAATAGAAATAGCTATGTCCACTTGACTGTGGTGAAGATCAAATGAGATAATTTACATTAAAGTCTTGTTCCAATGTCAGCCCAGGAGAAAGGGCTGAGGATCTGTAGCTACAGCTCTATCACTCTTGAGATTCATATTTCAACCTTGACATGTGCCTATTTTAGTTCAGAGAAGACGAGTCTATTTCCAGAACAAGATGGTTATGGTAAGAAAATGCCTATTTCTTTTGCTTCAGTCTATCACAGTGCCTAACATAATGTCTTTTTACTTAATAAATATTTCTTAAGTGACAGTTTCTTCTTTAAGCACCTAAAATGGTGTGTGTGTGTGAGTGTGTGTGTGTGTGTTGTATTTATAGCTAGACAGACAAGACAGAGTGTGTACGTGTATTCATAGTGAAGTAGGGTTAGCTGAAAACTGGATTGAAGAATCAGATAACTTTGTATTCTCATTGGGAAAAAAGATACTCAAAAATCAAAACAAACTTCTAAAGACTGGTCATTTTTACCAATATATTTTCCAAATATTATTAAGTAGGAGGTAACCTAAAACACATTTTCCTAATAATAAAATCCTACAGTTTAATCCATCCAATCACACTCAGCTCAGTATCAAGTTTTTAAGCTTTTTATAGCTTGAGAAAATTATAATTTCTCAGTAACTAAAACTTGAGAAGTAAAAGACATCTTGCTAGCATAATTTGTAAAGCATTCAGTGGTTAAAATAAGAAAAATTAGCCTTTGAGTGAAACTTAAAACACGTTTGTCAAAAGCTAGCAGCCAAAACACAGGAAAGCTATTTATCCAAAATTAGATTGCTTTGAAATACTAAGGTTAATGGAATCAAGGGAGGGAAAGGTGGTGAGATAATTTGGCATCCTTAAAACCTTCAACTTGGATGGAAGGTCATCTAAGTTAACCATGTGTACATTAGTTCATGTCTTAAAAATGCACCCCACTACTGAGAGGTGTGAAGGAAAACAATGCCAGGAGAGGGGCACAGGATGTTTTTTGTGTCTGCCTCTGAGAAGGCTGCTGTGAAAGCCATTGAAATCCTCTTCTGATGGGGCTGCTTCTTACTTATAAACGATATAAATGACTTCACCAAAACCCCAAGTCCACAGAAAGAAAATGGGACTTACTGCTGATGGATACAACGGTAAGTTGTAGAATCATGTGTGAAAAAGGAAAGATTACTTGAATTACAAAAATGATTTCTCCGGGAGTCATTTGGGGATTTTAGGTTAGGAGAAGGGAAATTATGTAAAAATAAAACTCTGGGTTTAGAATGAGGCTGCCCCACAGAATCATTTACTTAGAATAATTTCATTCATTCCCAAGTATTTAAATCTATCAGAGAAGTAATGCCCTTTGCGATAACAGCAGTGGAGTCAGGAATTCTCCTTTAATAGAAACGAATAATGGTCCCTTTCATTTTAATAGACCCCTTGGAACCTATTATAAATACGTAGTATTTAATATTTAAAAATCAAATAATTCTGTTAGAGCAACTTTTTCTCCTATTGGTTGTTTACCCTAAGAAACCACAAAGGTACACATTAAATCTACCAGTAGCTAGCCAAAGCTAAAGAATTTGTATTTTTTGAAAAAGAACAAGATTATTTGTGAGAGATCTTGTTCAGTCATTTATAAATAGTCACCTTTGTAAAGAAAGAAATAACCTTGTTTAAAGAACCAGTGGCGTTGTTGTTCCGTTGTCACCTGTGGGTAATTGAAAATGTGTTTCTGTCCCTTCTACCTAAGATGGAACGTAATTCCTTCTAAGATCTTGATCTTAAATTGGTAGCAAGAAAGGCGAAAAGCAAAAGCAAGAAGTCTTTACTTGTTCTTTGCACGAGAAATTTGGTGCTGCCCTTTCTGATAATGTGAGTTATTACTCTTCCTGACTCTGGGAAGGCAACAATAGGCTTCTATTATTATTATTTTTTCACAACTCTGTTTTACTCAGTTGATATGGAAGAAAGTCTCTACCTGGCACTGGAATACACATTTGTAACATGTATTTTTAAATGAAATCCAGATTGCTTTGTTAGAACAGGTTACACAGTAAGCAGCCAGACCCCTGTCGTCCTCTCTTGTTTTTGTCTCTTCTGGGTGATCACGAAGCTATTCTAGAACATCATAACCTCACACTTAGAGTGCAGCAACAATCACAGGACATTAGGTTTCATTTCAGTACCATGGATCTGGAATAACGTCGGCTGTTACCAGGCTCAATTAGGTTAGTAGCTAATCTGATGCTTAGGAAGATCTCACTCTGCAACGCTTATCTGTCAGTATTCAAGGAGCGCAAAGAGAATTTTAATTACACTTGAAACACTGCCCGAGGTAATCATATTGCAGAAAATACAGAAAAGCGCTTCTAAAATTCTTCTTTTTTCTATTGCAGGGAATACAGAAGACAGCTGGAAATAAGAGTAAAATTCTTTCTTAACCATTAGAGACTCTGAAAAATAAACAAGTTGGTTTAGCTGTGATTATATCTTCTCATCAACCAAGTTCAAGAAGTCACTTAATCTTGGAGTTGAAATGGATTCATGAGGTCACGTCAGTGCATCTGACTGCAATACCATCCATATTATTCCACCAAGGAGGCGGGCTTGGCATTTCCTCCTTGGCAAAATGGTTTGGCCCAATCCATTTACAAAAGTCCTACATGTTAGAAAGTTCTCTATACCGAGGCAAGAAATGAGCTTCCTCTAGAACTTCTTTTTATTGTTCTTTGCACTGCCCTGTGGAGTTAACAGAGTAAATCTAATTAACTCCTGTTTCACATGACAGTCTTTCAAATATTTGACACTGCAAGGATCTTGCAGTGGGGTTAGCTCCGTTTTCCTGCTTAACCACGATAGAGGCATTTTTGAAAAGCCTATACCTTTCTATAGGCTCTTTGTTAAATTAAGCACCATATGCACTTTAGTTCTTCAGTGTCCATGGTGTTTTGTGTGTAGATATCTGTGCATGTTGATGTTCAATGTTTCTGCTTTCTAGGCTTATAAGCCTTTAGGCCTTTAAACAGAAAACATCACAGTGATACCATGTATGAAATAATTGCTTCTTAGAGATTAGTTTATGAGACGGTTCTCATGTACCAGAGTTGGTTGATGTTTATTGGACATTTGTTCATGGAAAGCACCAATGTCATAAATATAAATATATGAAGTTGGATGACCACATGTTGAAAGACTTCAAGGTATTGTTATAACCAGAAGTAAGACACACTTTTCCTCCCCGACTTTTATCTGGCTGTTACCAGAAAGAAGGCAAGAATTCAGTGAAGGGGCTATCACACCTGTAGTATGTTTCCCTAAAATATGCAAGCAGATGCATGGTTCATGCTTTGGAAATTTGCTTGGTCAACTTATTTTCTGAGACTCTGCTATCCACACATTGCAGATGAATGAATATTTCTCTGAGGCCTGATGCTCTTTCCCTTTGTGTATCTAAGTGATGTACCGAGGACAGAGAAGGGATGAACTCTCCAAATTCCAAATCTTGATGGTGGCAGGGCATTCATCAACCAAACTGTATCCCACATTTCATTGTGTATAAATCAGTCCTCAAGTGAGAGTCTTTCTACTAAAGTAATGTAAAGGAAAAGCAAACAGAAAATTATAGCGGGGACTTTGTGAGAGTGCACTACGATACCTTTCTTTGCTGGTTAATCATTGCACATGGTTTTCTAAACGTGAACATCTGAAGACTGAAACTTCAAGTCTGTAAGAGCAGAGGAAAATTTAATTCATTATGGACTTTCTACACATCCAGAAGATAAAACTTGATTTTATGGCTGTGGTAGTGCAGAAATCCCATAAAGCTAGCCAGCCATTTTCTAATGTCCTAACCATCTCTAAAGCAGTAGTTAGAGCCCAGGAGAGAAGTCCCGTTTAAGTGGGCATCTAGGATGCTTTACTGACAAAGCAGGACCAACAGCTCTGATGGAAGCATCACTGTACATAGTTCCTTAGAAACTAATGGGATCACTGTACTTTTATTAGCCTTTCTTACCAAGTATCTGTTTAACGAAGCATTGGGTAGGAATTGATGGTTTTCCCCTTTCATACCCAAGGAACTCCATGCACTTAAGGTCACTCTACATAAAAAACATTTTTCTCCTTACTTTTCAAATTCAGCAACAAAACAGAGGTCTGCACTTTTTGCCTTAACAGAGTGGTACAGCCCATACAAAACAGTCTGATGAACAACACTTTGAGAGCTCCCAGACAATCTGTATAACCAGTGGGAAATAATCTCATGGAGATTAGTGTTTCCAGGAGATGCACTGTCACAGCAAGCTGGGGGGTGAAGGATAACAATTCTCTTTCCTATAAAAATTAAAAAATCAAATCCTGGATGGTATGGAAAGCCGTAAATGTTTTTTCTTTGGGATTTAAAAGACAGAATAAAAAATACATGAAGATTTAGTATTTTCAAAGTGTCACTGCAGATTTTGGAGGATATAATAGAATATAAATATTAATTAAAAGTCATTATGAGTTATGGTTGGATGTTTAATCTTATGAGGAATCCATGTATGTGTTGGTGCCAAAAGGCTATGAAATTTAGATAGGTCTATTATCAGTCAAATATCAATCATCACTACAAAGGTAAGCCTTTCAGAGGTATGCAATCTAACTAGGAGAATAGTCAAATTATAAATAAAACAATGAGACAAGTATAATGTCGAATAACCTGGTATAAAGTTTAAATAGAAGAGACATCAATACTGAGGCAATGTCAGTGCAAGCGACAGTTGTCACAGTGCTGGTGAATCATTTTCACCTAAGAAATTTTTACAAGATCTCAGATTTACAAATATAGAAAATAGGTATAGAAATAAAACATTTACTGATACGAAACCATGAAGAAGTTGTTTTTAAGAAACTATTTGGAAGAAATCTTTGGCAAAGACAAAAATTTCCATGTTGATGAGATGGATATGTTTATTTTAACATCAAGAATTGAATCTCGGTTGACTGTTTGCCACTGCGAGACATAGAGCATCTTCAGGTTCTCAGAGTTGACTGATATTTTGATTTTTATTGTCACTGCTGAGAACACCATTTTTAAAGCATGCAATATAAAATGGCAGAAGTATGTTTAGGGCCATTTAGAAATTCGATCCTAATCCTAAAATGAAATTCACTTAACGATTTTTAAAATGTAACTCAAATAGCAGTATTTAAAATAAGACATTCTAACATGATGTATACCCAGCCTTTCAACACTAATTTGATACTTACATGATAAGGATGATAGAAAAGAAATGTGAAAGTTTTGTTTTCCATAATTATGCTTCTACAAGAACAGAGGTTTTTGTACATTTTTTTTTTTTTTTACAAGGAGCTGATCTGGTAAGAGAAGTCCAAGGTATGCTTCCCGTGACCAGCACTCCCCAGATAGAGTGTGTGTGTGTGAGGTATAGAAGTGCTAGGTGAACTATAGCATAGCTTATGACACACATATAGGGTAAAGTGTTCTCTAATGTTACTCAGTGGATAGTAGTTTTTTAGGTGTGTGTTTGTGTGTGTGTGTGTGTGTGTGTGTGCATGAATGTGTTCATGTGTAATTGAAGACTAGAGGACCCCGTCAGGTGTCACCTGCCTCCTTTTAGATAGTCATTTGAGTTTCTCATTGACCTGGATGTCACCAGTTAGGCTAGACTAGTGGGCCAATGGGTGCCAGAGATCCTTATGTCTCTGCCTCAACTGTTGGGACTACACATGAAAACCATGGAGTCCAGCATTTTTATGTGGGTTCTAGGAATCGAAACTCAGAAATTGGTCCTCAATTTACTGATTACTATTTGGAACATTTTAGCACATTGCCTTAGAAGGCAAGCACTTTACCAATTGCACCAGCTTCCCAGCCCTGGGAACGAAGATGCTCTACAGGAGGTTATTAAAAGCATTCATGTGTGAGGCAGTGAGGGCATGGACGAAATTTTTTAATGATCAGAGATGGTACAGGATTTAAATACAAGATCAGAAAACGTTTAGTCCAGCTGTCTTCTCACTTCCAATTCCTAGCTAAGGAAGTAAAAATTTTTCAGGTTTTCTCATTCTCAAAATATGCTCTAGTTCAAAAACTTCTCCCTGTAGCCCCAGTTGGCCTGGAACTCACTATGCAGACCAGTGTGACCTTGATCTCACAGAGATTCACCTGCCTCTGCCTCCTGAGTATTGGGATTAAAGGAGTGCGCACCATGCCCGGTCTAGTAGCATTTTATATAAAAATATCATTTGTTATAACTTGCTGAATGATTGCTTAGCAAAATGCCACACCACTAGCAGTCAACAATGTTAATTGATGACTGTGATTATGTCTAAAAAATTAAATTTGAGTAAGTTTCTGGCAATTTAAATGTGCTAAAATGTTCCAAATAGTAATCAGTAAATTGAGGACCAATTTCTTTGTTTTCATTTGTGGGAAATGAGTGAGAGATTTTCAACATCTCTGTTGCTCATCAAACATGGCACGGGGACGGGTGAAAGGTGTTTTAAGGTTCCCTTTTACCTGATTATTGGAAAGAATGGAACTGATTATGCTAGCCAATGACCATTTCATCCCTCAAAGGAAATCACCAAAGACTACTTTGAAAAAGATTCCATTCAGAAAGAGAGATAAGCAAAGTCTTGTTTCATGCCCACACACCCCTCAGACACACTGATAGTTGGGAATGTAATTTGACAGTGTCTGTGTTTACACATATACTGTTAGCAGACAGAAATCATGTTCGTATGTTTTCTTTATTTCAGAGTCATGTGCATTTAAGGCTGGCAAAATCTATCACACAGGCTTGTGAGAGCAAGGGGATAAGAACACAAGGATAGGAAAGGGACCTTAGAAATTCCTCATCACACAAAGCTGATAAAACTCACCAGGCAGAGCACACTAAGAATGTCAAAGGCTGAAGTGAGATTGGTCCTTCAGCACAATGACACCAGCAGTGGGTTCCTAAAAAAGGATGGATGATACCCAACAGAGGCTGAGGCAGGGTGAGGATGCAGGAAAAGGCCTCAGGGAAAGCAAGTTCCCAGATAACATATCTGAGCATCCAGCACTGGGCCCAAACTCCTAAGAGGGCTGTTAAGGCCCACATTCTCTCTTTATGAATGATTTGTCTCCTCTTGGCTCTTGTTCATATGCCAAAAACATGGACACATTGCATTCTCCTAAAAGATATGCTGAAGTTTTAACCCCTGTCTCTTGGGAATATGACCTTATTTGGAAGTAGTTTTTTGGGCATCATTAATGCATACTTTGAGATGAGGTCAAATTGTGTAGAGTGAAGCTTTAATCCATTGTGTCAGGTATCCCTTGATGAACAGAAAGGGACACAGAGCCAGACATGGAACATGCAGACAGTGCCATATGGCAGAGCTGAGTGATGTGACCATAAGCTAAGGAAGGCTGAGCGTTGTCATAAAGACAAGAGCCTAATGGAAGAGCCTGGGATGGATCCTTCCCTAGGCCTTCCAAAAGACCATGGCCTTACCAACCCCTCGATTTTGGACTTCTGGACTCCAGAACAGAGAGATAATAAATTTCTGTTATTCTAAGCCATCTTGTTTGTGGTCCTTTCCCTTCCTTCCTTCCTTCCTTCCTTCCTTCCTTCCTTCCTTCCTCCCTCCCTCCCTCCCTCCCTTACTTCCTTCCCTGCTTCCTTTTCTTCTTTTAGGTATCTATACATGTGTGCGTACTTGTGCCTGTGCATGTATGCATGCATATGTAGAAGTCACAAGTTCATGTCCACCTGATCTTTGGGGAAGGTGTCTCTACTAAACTTGATGCTCATTGATTGGTTGGACTGACTGGTCAGCAAGCCCTCCTTCCCCCAATCCCTGGAGTTAGAAGTGCAGGCTGCCACACCTAGCTTTTTACACAAGTACTAGAGATTCAAACTCAGCTCCTCATGTCTGTGTGGCAATCATTTTGTCCACTGAGCCATCATCCCATAGCTGTGGCATTTTCTTTAACAGAAGCCTTAAGTTAATACACAAGCAGGAGTCCTCATGAACTGCTTTGCGTGGGAACTCTGTTTTTTTATGAGACAGTAACCTCCATGCAGGCAGGGTGTCTTTCTTACCTCTTCCTGCACTCCAAGCACCTAGCTCCCTGGAACAATAGAAACCAAACCCTTTAGTGTAATTGCCAATGCTGAGCAGCGATCTGGAGTACAAAGTCAAGATGACGGAACAGGTGGCAGATGGGTGCTAAAACCTGCTGGATGCTAATTGCCAAATGGATGAAGCCTCTGGAGTGTATTTGTCCTAAAGCAAATTGCTGTATATTTTACTTCCTAATTGTTTTCTAATGATTTCTATGTTGCCTGCTTCCATAAAATGTTTTCCTTAAGTGACACAACTAACAAGCAAATAGAACTGTTAAAACAAAATTTAGAATGTGTGGGAAAAGAAGAATAAGGGAAGATCTAGTTTCAGCAGGAAGTTTATTACAGAAGCAGAGTGTTTAAATATACCTCTGAACTTACTGGCAGCCAAGGGAAAAAGAGATGGTTTTCTCTCTTAAAGTCTTTAAGAATTTTGGTTGTTAGCCTTAGCCTTTAACAGCTGCGCTATCCCTCCAGCCCATCAATTATCTGTATAAAATTTCATGTACATTTAATATTTAGTCAGCCAACTAAATTATTGGACTCTTCAATATCCAAACGAAATTGCTGTGGTTTATAAAAGATATTTAAGTATTTCATGAAAGGTTCTTGAGAATGCATTTGTATTTAGTAATTCATTTAACGTGTGTGTGTGTGGGGGGGTGCACGCATCGTACAGAGGCCAGAGGACAACCTTAAGTGTTTTTCCTCAAGCACTGTCCACTATTTTTTTGAGACAAGGTCTCTTATTGGTCTGCAGCTGGCCAATCAGGCTAGGCTAGCTGCCTGGGAGTCCCATGGTACCCACCTTCCTGTCTCTGCCTCCCCTGGGATCACAAGCCTACACTATGGTGCCCAGTTTTTTTTACATAGATTCTCAGTATCAAACTTAGGTCCTTATTCTTAAAAACCAAGCACAGAATCAGCTGAGCCATCTCCCCGCACTCAAGACTGGTTTTTGCATTCCTGAAGCGTATTGGGCTGTGTATAAGGTGCTAAGCTCTACATACAAAATGTGGGAGTCACAATAACAACACAAGGGATGGGACCCTGAGACACAGAGAGCCTACCTCAGGACACAACATTAGATGGAACTTAAGACTTGATGGGAACTAAAGCTATGGGATGCAGCTGTGTTTCCCCCTGTTAGCTGGCAGTACTAGGGGAGATCTGTTGGGAGGACCATGAGTTTGAACATTCATAATCTACAAATCCCACACAACCACGCAATACTTTTCGGTACATGTCAACATTGTGGATTTTTAAATTTGATTTCTGACTTCTATGAAAATGGAAGGACCCAGACAGCACAGCAACAACCAATTTCATGTACCAGTCGCCCAGGTTTGGTGAGCCACTACCCCATGGCTTCCCAGAATAACGGACAATTTTGCCAGCTCGTGGAGTTTGTAGAGAATGTGCTTGAGATTATCAGTCCTCTCACAGTCCAAGTATTAACACGCTTATTTTTCAAAGTAAGTGATGTTTATAAACCGATGATTTGAAGTTTCACAGATATCACTCTCTGTGATAATTTTATTGTTGCCTGAGTGCAATGTCAAGTTACTGTCAACCAATGTGAGCCCCAATGGTACCTGCAAAATAGGCACATGTTATTCCTCCCTTGAGAGACCACGTTCACTCCCTTCCAACTGCTGAATGAAAGAACTCAGAATCTATGAGCCATGCTGTACCTAGCATGTCACAGGGGCAATGGAAATCTTAAAGTCACCATAGACTGATTGCTGAAAATGTGTCAGGCATTGTGCTTAGCGTTTATCTACACATTTCATTCTCAAAATAATCATAAGTAGCCTAAATTATTGTCTTCATCCTACAATGAGGAATCTGAGACTCAGACGGAAAGTCTGAGTTATCACTCTGCACAGAATTATAAGGTTAGGTGATATGTACACGCAGAATTCAAACCCAAGTCTGTCTATCACCAAAATCTAAGTTCCCCAAGCCGGGATAATTCCATCTTTAAAACTAAAGGTCACCACAAAAATACAGTGGACAAAAGTCATATGTGTGTGTATAGATGCACACATATACACACGATACATAATTACACACACACCCTACCTCTTCTGTGTCTCCAGTAATGTATCAGTGATGACAGACAACCCATCTTCATTCTCAGTATCATATGTTGGATGAAGATATTGTGAAATAAATAAAATTCCCTGGATTCCATTTTCAAATACCTTGGCAATCTACAGTGCCATTAATCAGCATGGAAAGTCAAATTGTTTGGAAGAAAGTATTGAGAAAACTGATTCATTATATTCAGAGAACTAAACATAGCTATAGAAAATCAAGTTAACATACTGATACACTATAACAATCTTACTGACAAAATTAGATGGCTGGAGGAAGTCCAGTACTGGTAATAACATAGACGGACATGTAGTTTTCAACCTATATAAATATTGGAATCATTCTGTGCATAAGTTACTTTTTGATGCTTGGATAAAATACTCATAAAAAGCAACTTAAGGGAGAAAATGTTTATTTTGTGTTGCAGTTCCAGAGGGAACTGTCCATCATGGTTGGGGAGGCAGGACATCAGGCAGAGAAGGCATTGCAACAGAAACAGGAAGTTGGATGATCACATTTCATCCGTACACAGGAAGCAGACCAGGCTATAACATCTTAAAGCCTGTCCACAATGACATACTTCCTCTATGAAATCCCCACCTCCTAAAGGAGCCCCACAGTCTGCCTAAAGAGCACCAGCAACTCCGGACCAAGTGTTCAAATACATGATCCTATGGGTGACATTTCTACTCAAACCAGAACATTTGGGAAGCTTTAGCTACTACTGTGACCTCAAGTGTAACCCTAAAATGCAGATTTGATCAGCCTGGACTATGCAGCCTAGGTGGCTAGACTTTAGAAATCTCCCAGATGTTGGTACTCTGGGATAACAAAGCTATCAATGTAAAGATGCGTTGTCTGTGGAGTTCTTCTGGAGATCAAGGGGTCATAACTGAAGTGTATTTACATTTCTATACCACATCATCTAGCAATATTTACCCTAAATATGCATCCCAGATAAATTCACAGAAAGGTCTAGAAGATACATGTTCATCCCTATGTCACTTGTACTGACAGTATTAGAAAATAATCTGTTCATCTATCACAGGGAGTAGATGAGGACTCACAGGCGTGAGGAGGCAGAAGGCTGGACATAGTGCTAGTGTACAGGGGAGATCCCTGGGTATGACTAATTGAGTTACCAGCATGCAGTCAACAGAATGTAGTGCTGTGGAACATGAAAAGTCACTGATGACTAGAATATGGACAGGTAGACAAGACAAAGGCCAAACCTCAGGTGCCTTTATATCTAGGAAGATGACTCCAGAGGAGCCAACGATGCAGAATGCTTGAGTAACTGGCGAAAGCAGCACCTTATTCCAAAGAAAACTATTGTGTTGCTGGATCAGTACTGTTAGAGCTGAAATCACGATGTAGAAAGATCTTCTTTAGAAACCTTTTTGCTCTTGAATTTGCCAAAAAAAATAATCATTCTGAGTTGAAAATATTCTAAGTAGAAAATTCAGAGCAAGGACTACCCGGGGGCAGGCAAGGAAGGTACAATAGCAGGAGCAAGAGGCTGATGATCGTATTTCATCCACACAGGAAGTGAGCACTAGTGAGAACCACGACCCAGTAACACAGCTCCCTGTGCAGTCTCGGGGGGTGGGGGGTTCACCATGAAGGGTGGAGATTTAGAGCTTTGACCTTCTGCCGCTGCTCTGCATCACAGGGAGGTTGTCCAGCCTGTTGCTGGGCTGGGGATAAAAAAGCTGTCAATATAAAGGTCCAAAGGCCTTTGCACTGGAGGGTAGCTCTCTCACACTATGGGGAGATGAAAATCACAGATGGAACCATCTAAAGTTGTGGACCCTGTGTCCTCAGAACTTCCCAGTCCTCAAGGCACGTGACTGTGAAGGGTTCATTACTTCCGTGCTCATGTGCTCATTCTTGCCACTTCCAGATTCAGCCTGAGTTTAGAGTGGCGTGGGGCTGGGAGATAGGTCAATTGGTAAAGAGTCTGCAGCCCAACCCTGAGCATCTGAGTTTGATTCCTAGAACCCATGTAAAAAGCTAGGAGTGGAGGTATGCATGCAATCAATGCTGGGGAGATGGAGATGGGCAGATTTCTGGGGTTCACTGTTAGCTTCCTAGTCAATTAGGGGAGTCAAGGCCAGTGAAAGACTCTGTCCCATGCACCAACAGAATTGATACTTACAATAAGTAGATTTTAAAGCATCAGTGATTATTTCAACCCAGCCTAAAAGTTCCCTCTCAAGGATGAAAGTAAATCAAAGCTAATTATTAAATAATCAATAATGCTGTCACTTTGACTAGAGATTTGAGTATAGATCCTTCTAGAACAATCCTGTACGTGCTTTTAAAATAATCGTAGCTGTAATTGCATACAGACAGACACAGGGCTTTAAAATTCAGAGAGCCAATATTGGAAGCTTGATAAGGATGCAGTCTCCCTTGTCCAGACAAAGGACAGGATAAAGCCCCAGCAAAGCCAGAGCCTCTAGGCATCAAAGTCAACAGAATCATATTTAGAGTGAAATGGGTCCAGAAGTGTTACCTTGTTTGAGTTCAGTGGGCTCCACATAGTCTTGATAGAATGAATTTTTCTTCCCCCAAAAGCTATATCTGGATTTAAAGAAATAAATTTTCATTACAAGTACCAGCTAATCTTTCAATAACTGCAACCAGTGTGAGTCTCTGACACTTAAATGCCCTTAAAATACTTTACTCAAATATTGGTTGTAGAACTGTGTAGTTATATGCATGAGATATGCATGGAAAAAAGTATATGTTTAAAAACTGCATCTGTCATAAAGTCTTGATCTTCCATAAACAGTTTCTTCGGGCCTTAGTCATAAACATACAAACATATATACACACATGTATGTAGGCATATGTGTGTGTGTGTTTGTGGTGTGTAGTGTGTGTGTGGTGTGTGTGTTATTGAAAAATCCCCAAATAATTTTCTTGAATGGGAAGGAAAATAAGCAAAATATTTGTCTTTGGGAGCTTAGAACCAAACAATTGCAATTTTTAAACACTTGACTGAGTTAAAACCCTTTCCCCCTCCCGTCCTCCCTAATTCTCTCTTTCCTGCCTTCCTTCCTTCATCCCTCCCTCCCTTCCACCCTGCTTCCTTTCCTCCTCCCTCCCTCCTTCCTCCTCTCTCCCTCCCTCCTTCCCACCTTCCTTCCCTCCTCCTTGCCTTCTCCCTCCTTCCTCCCTCCTTTCTTCCCTCTACTTTTGCTCTCTTCCTTCTTTTCCTTCTACCTTTATTTTAAATATTTATTATCTTGGGTCTTCTCTTTACTAGTTCCAGGGAATTTAAAAAATAACCCACACTGAAGGGCATTTGGGGACACAAGTCAGACTCTATAAAGTAGAGAAATTTGGTGGCGGGGGGGCGGATTAGGACAGATACAGAGCAGATCTAAATATGATCAAAATATATTGCATAAAATTCACAAAAATTAAATTAAAAAGGAGAAAATAAACAGCAACAGAAGACATGAAGGTCATCCTCCAGTGGGACAGAAAAATATGCCCATAAATAAGGCAGAGTGAGCAACAGGTAACATGAGAGAGAAATACAATTCTCTACATGAACAAGGGAAGGAATCCACACTCTGAGAGTCAAGAACGACAAAAATATTGGAAGAGTTTAGGTGGAGAGCAATGCCTGAGCTTGAGTTACTAGCAGGTAAGTGAGGGCTAGACTGAGAGAAGGGATATTAATTAATAGCTTAGAGACTCGGGAACTTTGATGATAGCTGGATATTTCATATTGCACAGTTTCATTTCAAAATGTGGTGATTTTGAAATGTTTTATTGTTCTTGCTAGCTAATATAGATTCTGGAATTTATTAAAATGTGTTTAATGTCCCAGCATATGGTCTATTTCAGGAAAAGTACACGCTCATGACGTTATTGGCTATGGTTCACCATGAAAGTCAGTGAAGCCATCGTGGCTGACAGTCACTTGGAAATCCTTGGCACCGTTTCTGATCTCACTCAGTTGTCAGTATCTGGAGAGCTGAGGCCAACATCTCCGTCCATGACTATCGACAGTTTTAATTTTCCACTTTAAGTCTATGCAGCTTGGCCTCATGCATTTGGAAGCCCCATTACCAGTCGTGGAGTTGTGATTGCTTAATCCTGATGACTTTACACCGTCATCACTTTGCAATCTCTATCTCATGAAGTCCTGCATCTCATGTGCATCTGATGTGCCCATGGTTTGCTCGCTCCTCAGCCTCTCATTGTCAAATCATTTACCTCATTACAAAACATGTTTGGAGTCACATAGCTGGTGTGGCTTTTCCATTTTGTTAATCTTTTTTTTTTTTTTCTGTCTTTTTGAAGCAGGGTCTCCCTATAGTCTCAGCTGTCCTGGAGTTCAATCTTGCCACTTAATTAGACAGCTTAGCCAATTAAAATTCAATGTCATGGCTGATGAGTTGAATTTTGTCTACCATCTTACTACCTGTTATTGATTTCTCACATACCTTTGGGGTCTTTTGTTTTGTTTTGTTTTTCTTTTGATATGCTAGGGATTAAATTATTTGTTTCTAAGAACTCTAATTTATCTATTAGCTTTTCAAAAATGATGCTTATTGATTTTTAGTGTCTTCTATAGAAGTGACAGCAAAAAATGACTTTTATTTTTTTTTCAGATTCAACATTGCAGTGAAACTAGGAACTCTGAAAATAAACTTGCCTCTTCTCTTTGGCTGTAAGTTGTATTTATTATATTTATGTATAAGTCCCACAATTCAATGGTATCCTCTAAGTAACTCATTTATACATGACATATGTAAGGGGAAATATGCCTTTAGTCTTGACTCATTACTTCTGATACCTTTTTCTCCAAAATACACTTTTTCTTACTTTCATATCATCCTGAACAATTTCTTTTTCTTTTCTTCGCAGTTCAGATCTGCTAGTGAGGAACCCTCAACTTCATTTATCTGAAATGTGTTTTTATGAAGGGAATTTTTCTGGGCATAAAAATTTGGACTTATGCCCAGAAAAAGAAGGTACTTTAAGAATTAATCTCACTCTGTACTTTCTTTGTTCTAATTCAAAAACCGTGGTCATTGATCATCATCGTTCTTGGATCTGCCATGTGTCTTTCAACTCCAGTTTTGAGTCTTTCTTATCCTTTCATCAGTTCGTGTCCAGGAAGTGGCGCTGATTTCTTTGTGTGACTTACTTGCTTGAGATGCACTAAACCTTATTTTTTTTCTGGTTTGTGGTTATTGTTTTTTAATTATTTCATCATTGTTGTTTTGAAGACAGGGTTTTACTATGAAGCTGAGCCTGGCCTTGATTTCAAGACCACTCTGCCTCAGCCTACCAAGTGCTGGAATTACTGATATGACACACTTCACCAAGATTCTTCAATTTGTAAATACGTATCTTTTAGCCTTTTTGAAAACCACAGCTATTACTGTTTTGGAAATAGTTTACCCCATCTTTCTTCCCTCTGCTCCTCGGGGTCCAAATGTATGTGCTGATTCTAGCCCACAGTTCACTGAGCACTGTACTTTCCTAACTATTCTTACCCATGATCTAGTTCACTGATTCTTTTGCAATTGCCAATGCATCGATTTTAAAATAATGTGTTCAATTAGAAAATTTATATTCAGTTCTTTCTAAAATACATCTGTCAGTGTATAATTTACATAGAATGAAATTCACTCATTTGAAATCTATAAGTCAATGCTTTGTAATAATGTCATAGGGTTATATAACCATCATTCCAAACTAATTGTAGGGCATTTTTATCATCCTAATGAAGCCTGGTGTTCATTCCCTATTCCCACCTCCCCAGGTGACCACTAATCACTAGATCTTTGCATATTTGTCACTTCTGGACATTTCTTGATGTAGAAACAGTGTGTGATGTTTTGCATCTGGCTTCTTTAAGGTTTACCATAATTTTTTGATATTTATTCACATTGTACCATGTATTAGTATTTTGTTTTCATTGTTAAATAGTTCCTCTACATACAAATGTACCACATTTTATTTATTTATAAATCGATGGGCGTTTGAGATTGTTTCCATTTGGGAGTAGTGTGAAAAACATTGCTAAAGTCATTCACGTAGTGTTTCCATGGGCATGCTTTTTTTTTTGAGCATAGATTTAAGAAATTGCTAGGCTACATAATAAACTTATTCTCATTTAAGGAACTGTTGTACTGCTTTCTATATCATCTGTATTTCTACTCATGATATAGGAGTATCTGCTTTCTCTGCACCCTGTCAAACAGAGGGTGTAATGTTGCTCATTTGCCATTAAAACCATTTTTAGTGGTATGAGGTAGCAGTGCCCCATGGTTTCAGTTTCCATCCCCCAATAACTAATGATGGCGAGAATCTCTTCATGTGCTTATTGGCCATATGTGATATATCCACTCCAAATTTTGCCCATATAAAATTGGTAATTTGTTTTATCATTAAAGTGGATCTGTTCTGCATGTCTTTGCTCAGATACACACACACATATATGGATACATGCAATTTCCTTCAGGTCAGTGACTTTCCTTCTAAGTAGTGTCCTTCAAAGTGAAAAACTTTTCCATATATAATTTATCAATATTTGTCTTGTATTGATTGTGATTTTAGTGTCATACCTAAGAGATTTTTGCCGAAGTCTAGTTCATAAAAATTTACTTCTAGCCGGGCATGGCGGTGCACACCTTTAATTCCGCACTTGGGAGGCAAAGGCAGGCAGATCTCTGTGAGTTCAAGGCCAGCCTGGTCTACATAGTGAGTTCCAGGACAGCTGCTGCTACAGGAGACCCTGTCTCAAAAAGAACCCCCCCAAAAAAATTTACTTCTAATATTACCAGGTAAGATATGACCACTTACACAATAAGGGTAGCAAACTTCATTATGTTTGGATTTGAGGCCTGCTCTACAGGAGGAATTCATGCCTGGTGAGAACCTGGTCAAAACCCACAGTTGGGGAGGTCATGGGCTCTAGAGGAGAACCTACTATTACTGTTCTGCTAAATGATCATGTTGCCAAATTACATGCTAGATATTTAAGTTTACTGTCATAAATCTGTGCTGTTCTTAAATGTTGTCAAAGAACCTTCTTTTTGCAGTGGGCAGCAGTTAATGCAGAAACTCATAACTGGTCAAAGTGCTGTGAGTGAGTGATTATGAACTTCAGTCCTAAATGGGACATCTACATCAACCCTCCCACCCCAAGGCTCAGCGAACGTCACAGAAGAGGAGGTTAAAGGAATGTGAGAAATGGGGAGTTCTGGCTGAGAAAGGCTGTCTTCTAGGCATGATAAGACTGCTTCACTCATGAGCTCACGGCAGCTATGGTTACCTGTACAAGACCTGCACGAGGGCAGGGTTGGGTGAGGAAGCCCCAACCCTAGCTGCGGAGCTGCTGGCAGCTGATGACTGCTGGGGGAGGGACAGCGGCCTGTGTTCCAGTGGAAGGCCTTACCCCTATGCATAGAAGAGTGGCACTAATTAGACTCAATGGTTTGTAAGAAAATAAAAAGAGGACGACATGATATTAGGAAGGTAAGAGACTGTAGTGCCCTTTCCCAGGGAGAGTTGGGGAAACAGTGGTTATGATCAAAATATACTGTATATATTTAAATATATAT
>NW_008329624.1:793630-813439 GCF_000622305.1 Nannospalax galili
TCATATAGAACATCTTAGTCTTCATACCACTTTCCCCACTGGCCCCCTCCCATAGCCCACTACTGGAATTTATGGATTCTGTCTTTTGTGTTAAGTCTATCCTGTCAAGTTAGTGTCCCCAGATGTCCCTCAGTGAAGTTCATCCACTGAGGTCTAGTCAGCCTATCTAGAGTCCCTTCCTTTAATAAGATAAGCTATTCCCTACCCAGAAGTAATCAGGTGCCAATAATTCTTCAACTAAGGTTGGGGCTTGCTGCCTTCCACAGGTCCATACTGGGTTTTTATCTGTTTGAGTTTGTATGGGTCTTGTGCATGTTGACACCATTGCTGATATGTTCCTATGAGAGAAGTCCCAGGAGCTTGTAGGACTCTATTTCCATGTGGTCATGCACCTCCTCCCTGGCTCTTACAGTCTTTCTGCCCTGACTTCTACAATGGTCCCTGAGCCCTGGGTGGGTGGATTTTAATATAGGAGTCCTGTCCAAGGACACACACTCTGCACTCTTATTCTCTACTTTTTGGACCTTTGTGGCCTTTTGTGTTCCTGGCCCTCTGTTGCACGAGGGAACTTCATTCATGAGAACTGAAAGATGCGTTAGTGTTCTCTTTATCCCTTGTTCTATGTTCCATGAGCCTTAGGTGTAAAGGTTGCATCATAGATGTGCCACTCAGGCTGGGGCAATTCAGACAATCTCTATGTGTGACCAGTTGTAGAACTCTATAATAATCTCTGTCTGTTGAAAAAGAAGGTTCTTTGATGGGTGGTGACTGGGATATTTGTTTGTAGATTTAAGGATCCATATTTTGCATACAGTAAGAAATTACATTTGTCTAGGGATGTGACAGCCTTGGGGTTTCCGCTAAGATCTCTGACCTCTCCAGCTATGTGTATTTTGCTACGTTTACAGTACCACACATGAGTTTTCTCCCACTGAAGGGGATTTAAATCCAATTATGTAGCTGTTGATTACCTCCAAGATAAAAGTGCCACTACTGCACCAGTGTCATTTGCTGTGTGGTCATTGAGGTGGTTTTTAGGCCTTGAAGCAGGGATTGGACCATCAATTGATGCTGTCCATTACCAGCTTGTGTGGTGCTCTCCAAAGCTATGAGCCAACCTTCAGGGAGGAGGCTTCCAGGTCAGTTCCAGCTCCATTGCTCCAAGTCCTGCGTCCAAAGTATGTCCTGTCTTCAGCAATAGGGTCTTACTTTCAAGTTCTGGGAGGCAATCAAGGACTGTGGCAATAGCCTGTGTAGTTTTGGGAGTCTTTCGAACTACCCTGGCTAACAGCTCAAAGGAAGGTTTCTCCTATCTGGCACTGTTTCTTGCTATGTAACCTTCAGCCATACACATGGACTCATGTAGAGATACTGTGTGTGTAATTTTTCAGCAGGGTTTTGGATTAATACTATTCCCTCAGTTTTTTTCATACTAGCTAGGCATTCTCTCTCTCTCTCTCTCTCTCTCTCTCTCTCTCTCTCTTTTACTTTTCCCTCAGTTTTTTTCTCACTATCTAGGCATTCTCTCTCTCTCTCTCTCTCTCTCTCTCTCTCTCTCTCTCTCTCCCCCCCCCTCATTCCCTATCCCCACCTTCCCCTTTTAAAGTGTCCCATTTTCTCCATTTCTTCCTTGATAATTCCTGTCTGCTAGGGTCCCACCTCTCTTGAGTGCCTTCTTCACTTTTATCCCCATAATTCCTGTATAGCCCTCCCTCTTACTCCCATTTACACCCATTTTACACATTTCTCCCTTAGTAACACCTGTCTCCTACTGTTCTTCAACCTGATTCCTCCCCGGTTCTCTTCCATTTTCCTGGTTATTGCAGTTACATAGGATATATACTCACATGTAAGGAGTTGGTGACCCACAAATGAGGGAGAACATCCTCTCTTGCTTTGTTGAGTCTGTATCACTTCACTTAGTGAAGAGTTTCTAATTCCATTCATTCATTATTTCACCTTTCTTTGCCTCTGAGTAGAACTCCATTGTGTAAATGGGCCACATTTTTGTTAGTCACTCATCAGTTGAGGAACACTTAGGTTGCTTCCACCTCTTAGCTATTTTGAAAAAAGCAGCAATAAACATGGTTATACAAGTATTTCTGAAATAGTATGAGTCCTTTGGGTATATGCTATAAGGAGTGATATAACTGGGTCATATGGTAGGTTCGTTTTTAGTTTTTTAAGAGTTCTCCATACTGTTTTCCACAGAAGTTGCATGAGTTTGGAAACCCACCAGCAGTGAGGAGCATCCCCCTTTCCCCACATCTTCTCCAGCATTTGGTATCTTTTGTTCTATTGATCTCAGCCACTGTGACTGGGGTAAGATGGAATATTAATGTGGTTTTACTTTGCATTTCCCTAATTACTAAAGCTGTTGAACACTTTTTAAAATTTTTATTTATATTTATTTATTTATTATGAGTGTATTGTCTGAATGTATTTTATTTATTTATTTATTTATTTATTTATTTATTTATGTGTGTGAGTGTATTGCCTGCATGTATGTAAGTGCACCCATGTCACACAATGCTGCAGAGGTCAGAAGAGGGCTTTGGATTCCCCTGGAACTGAAGTTAAGGATGGTTCGTAGCCACTGTGTGGGTGTTGGGAATCAGCAATCAGTGCTCTTAACTGCTGAGCCATCTCTCCAGCCCCATGATGTTGAACACTTTTTAAGACATTTCTTAGCCATATTTATTTCTTCTTTTGAGAACTCTCTGTTTAGATTTTATCCCATTTTTAACTGGGTCATTTGTTGTATTGATTCTTTGTTTTTTGAGTTCTTAATATATTGTGGATATTAAACCTCTGTCAGATTTGTTGCTGGTAAAAATTTTCTCTCATGCTGTGCATTTTCTTTGCACATTCTTGATGGTTTCTTTTGCTGTACAGAGACATTTTAATTTAATGGGGTCTCACTTGTTGATTGTTGATCTCAATTCCTGAGCAACTGGGGTCCTATGTAGAAAGTCCTTCCCTACAGATGTCTTGTAGGTCACTGCCAATGTTTTCTTCTAATAGTTTCAGAGTTTCCAGTTTCACATTGAGGTCTTTGATCCATTTTGTTCAAGGTGAAAGATAAGGATCTAGTTTCATTCTTCTACAAGTGGAGATCCAGTTTTGCCAACATCATTTATTGAAGGTACTGTCTTTCCTCCATTGTGTGTTTTGGGCACCTTTGTCAAATATCAGGAGGCTGAAACTGTGTGTACTCATGTTTGGGTCTTCATTTATGTTCCATTGATCAATGTGTCTTTTTGTGCCAGTACCATACTGCTTTTATGGTTATAGCTCTGTAATATAGTTTGAGATCTTGTATGGTAACCCCCCCCAGCGTTGCTCTTTGTACTCAGGGTTGCTTTGGCTATTCAGGGTCATTTGTGCTTCCATATAAATTTTAGTATTTTTTTTCTAATTCTGTGAAGTATGTCATGGGGATTTTAATTCAGATTGTAATGAATCTATATATTGATTTTGGTAGGATGGTAATTTTCACAATATTAATTCTTCCAATCCATGAACATGGGAGGTCTTTCCATCTCCTGGTGTCTTCTTCAATCTCTTTCTTTAAAGATTTTAAATTTTAGTTGTTAAGCTCTTTGATGTTTTTGGTCAAGTTTATTCTGAGTTATTTTATTTTTTTGAGGCTATTTTGAATGGGAAGGTTTCCCTGTACTCTTTCTGTGATAGCTTGTTATTAGTATATAGAAATTCTACTGATTTTTGTAGATTAATTTTGTAACATGCCACTTTACTGAAAGTGTTAATTGGTTCTAGGAATTTTCTGGTGGAATTTTTGGGATCTCTTAGGCATAGTATCATATCATCTGCATAAAAGGACAATTTGACCTCTTCTTTTCCAATTAGTATTCCTTTAATTTCTTTTTCTTGTCTTATTGCTCTAGCAAGAGTTTCAAGCACTATATTAAAAAGGAGTGGAGGTAGTGGACATCCTTGTCTGATGTTGGCTATGGGTTTGTTGTAAATAGCTTTAATTATGTTGAGATATATTCTTTCAAGTTCAATTCCCTTTAGGACTTTTATCATGAATGTATGCTGATTTTTCCAAAAGACTTTTCTACATCTATTGAGATAACCACATGATTTTTGTCTTTGAGTCCATTTATATGATTTATGATGTTTATTGCCTTATATATATTTAACCATGCCTGCATCTCTGGAATTAAAACCTATTTGATCATGGTGGATAATCTTTTTGATGTGTGTCTGTATGTGGTGTGCAGGTATTTTGTTGAGAATTTTTGCATCTATGTTCATTAAGGATATGGGTCTATAGTTTTCTTTTTTGGTTGTGTCTTTACCTGGTTTTGGTATTAGAGTGATGCTGGCTTCATAGAAGGAATTTTGGAGTTCTCCCTGTTGCTATCTTTTTGAATAATTTAAGTAGTATTGGTTGTAGATCTTCTTTAAATGTCTGGTAAAATTCTTCCATATATCCACCAAGGTCTAGGCTTTTTTTAGTCTGGAGGTTTTGTATTACTGTTTTAATTTCTATTTAAACTGTTGATCTCTCCTTGGTTTAACCTTGGTGGTTCCCATGATGTTAGATATCCATCCATTTCTTTTAGGTTTTCAAATTTAATAGAGTATAGGTATTCAAAGTATTCCCTTATAATGTTCTGGATCTTTTTGGTGTCTGTTGTGATGTCTCCCCTTTCATCTCTGATTTTGTTGATTTGTATTTGCTCTTTCTTTCTTTTGGTTAATTGGGCTAAGGGTCTGTCTATCTTGCTTAGCTTTTCAAAGAACCAGCTCTTCAATTCATTAATTCTTTATATTGTTTTCTTTGTATCCATTTCATTAATTCTGCTCTGATTTTTGTTATTTCTTATCATCTTCTTGGTTTGGGTTTAATTTGTTCTTGCTTTTCCAGAGTCTTGAGTTGTGATATCAAGTCATTTATTTGTGCTCATTCTGATTTTTTAATATAGGCACTTAGAGCTCTAAATTTCCCTCTTAGGACTGCTTTTGGGGGGGGGGTATTTTTGAGACAGGGTCTCCCTGTAGCCCCAGCTGTCCTGGAACACACTATTTAGACCAGGCTGGCCTTGAACTCACAGAGATCTGCCTGCCTCTGCCTCCCGAGTGCTGGGATTAAAGGCATGTGCCACCATACCCTGTGCGGGACTGCTTTTAAAGTGTCCCAGAGATTTTGTTTTTTCTGTATCATCCTCTTAGTTTAGTTCCAAGAGTACTTTTATTTCTTTCTTAATTTCTTCTTTGACCCATTCATCATTCAGGAGTGTGTTGTTTAATCGCCACGAGTTTGTGTATTTACTACGGCTTCTTTCAGTGTTGATTTAAGATTTACAGTGTTTTGGTCTGATAGAATGCATGGAATTATTTCACTTTTTTTTGAGGCTTGTTTTGTGCCCCAGGATATGGTCAATTTTAGAGAAAGTTCCATGGGGTGCTGAATAGAAAATATGGTTTTTGGTGCTTAGGTGGAATATTTGGTAGATGTCTGTTAAATCCATTTGATGTAGCATGTCATTTAATTCAGATGTCTCTCTGTTTATTCTTTGACCAGTTGACCTGTGGGGTATTGAAGTCCTCTACTATTACTGAGTTGGGCTTAATCTGTGTCTTAAAGTCCTGTAGTACTGGTTTTATGAAATTGGGTGCACCAAATTTGGTGAATACATGTTCTTCTTGGTCAATTGTTCCTTTGATCAAAATGAAGTGACCCTCTTTATCACTCTTCTGATTAGTTTTAATTTGAGGTCTATTTTGTCAACTATTAGGATTGCAACCCCTGCTGCTTCTTAGTGTTGTTTGCTTGGAATATTCTTTTCCATTCTTTCACCTTAAGGTAGTGCCTGTCCTTGAAGTTGAGATAGGATTCTTGCATACAACAAAAGGATGGATTTTGTTTCTTAATCAATTCAACTAGCCTATGTCTTTTGACTAGGGAGTTCAGTCCATTGACATTTAAAGCTATTATTTATTGAAAGATGTTTTGGTTGCTGTCATTTTGATTTCTGTTTGCATTCTTGGTCTAATTTTGTGTTTCCACAATTATACCTTCATTTAGTTTCTTTCTATTGCCCCTTGTGTATAGTAGTTCCTTTCTCCATTCTTTGTATTGCTTCAAGTATTCTTTGAAAGGTTGGTAATGTATTCTTCCAGCCTATTCATATCTTGGAAGATTTTTCTTTCCCCTTCAACTATAATATTTTTGCTGGGTAAAGTATTCTGGGTTGGACTCTGTGGTCGTTTAGGACTTGGAATACTTTGGTCCAGGCTCTTCTGGCTTTCATAGTTTGCACTGAAAAGTCAGCTGTAATTCTGATGGTTTTCCTTTATATGCCAGTTGTGGGTTTTCTTTTGCAGGTTTCAGTATCTTCCCTCTGTTCTGCAATTTTAGTATTTTTCCTATAATATTGTCTTGAGTTTCTTTTATAGTTTTTTTATTTGGTGTTCTATGCATTTCTTGTGTTTGTAAGGGCATGTATTTCCTTAATTTTGGGAAATTCTCTTCTACAATTCCATTTAAGATCTGGTCAATACCATTAATCTGAAATTCTTCTCCTTCCTCTATGCCTGTGATGCATAAATTTGGTCTTTTCATTTCCTGCATATTACAGTCCTGTGATTTAATTTTTTTTCATAGTCTTTACTTGAGGAGATCAGTTCTTCAACTTTGTCATCCAGTCTTGATATCCTCTTTTCCATTTCATTCATTCTGCTTGTGAAGCTTTCTCCTGTCACTTCAAATTGATTCATTGAGTTTTTCAATTCCATCTTTATTTTGGCTTGGGTTTTCTTTAATATTTCTATCTCTTTTGTGAATTCAGTCAGAAATTTATCCCTATGCTCTTTTAGTTCTTTGATTTGTTTGTTTGTGTGTTCTTTGAATTCATTGAATTCTCTGATCATGTTTATGATTGTTCTTTTAAATTCTGCGTCCTGGGTTATCTATAGGGGGTTCTCCTTGTAGAACTCTTCTATGGGACTGGTGGTGTTTGGTGGAACATATTATTTTTGTTTTCTATATTATTATTTTTCCATTGTTATTTTCGCATGTGGATTTCCTTTGCTGCCTGTGATTCTGGTATGAAACTTAAGCTTTCCTTTGCTGAGTTGAAGTGTGCTTCTGTTTGTATTATTGGTGTGCCTTTGTTGTTTTCCTATTGGGTACATAAAGCTGGTTGGTCTAAGCTTTGGGTTATCTCAGATTTTATATTGGAGGGGCCAGATGGCTTCAGTCCAGCTACTCAGAAGGTTCCACAGAGGCTCTAGTCAGGTGCCAGTCAGGTACTCTCAGGCTTCTTCCTAATGTCTGGACTCCCTCTTGCAAGCAACCACAGCTCAATTTGGGAAGCTTGCTAAGGGAATCCCTGATTTGGATGCTCTCAGGCAATCTGCAAATGTCTGAGCCCCTACTAAGGACCAAGAATTCTAGACCTGGAGTGGCAGGGTGGACTGCAGGTGGTCCCAATGTAGGGGGATGAGCATGGCATGATTTGGGGAAGTTCACCACCAAGCAAAGGCTGGATACAGGCACTCTCAGGCAGTCTGCTAAGGTCTGGTCCCCTTCTGAATGGCAGAGAAGCCTAGCCCTCATGCAAAAAGAGTGGCTAAACATGGTCCCAATCTAGGTAGACGGGCACGGTCTGATTTGGGGAAGCTCACGACCATGTGGAGGCTGGATTCAGACAGTCTCAGGCAGTCTGCTTAGGTATGGACCCTATGGAAGTGCAGTATTTTTTTTTTTTTTTTAGCAGATTTACTTCCAGGTTCACTTATTAGATTTTTTTTTCAGAGTCTTGGCATTTACATTTAGGTCTATGATCAATTTTTAGTTAATTATTATTTTATGTGTGTGTGTGCATGTGTGCATATGTGTACCAGGATGCCGATGCCGTGATGCTTATATGAGGGTGGAGTACAACATTCAGGAGTTAGTTTTCTCCTTCAAGGGTGATTTTTGGGGATTGAACTCAGGTCATCAGGTTTGCAGGGCAAGCACCTTTACCTGCTGAGCCAACTTGCTGGTTCCATTTTGAGTTAATTTTTATATAACATGATAGGGTAAGGTGCTAAAACGTGCAGTTTTTCATGGAATATCCAAATGTCTCAGTGTCATTTGTTCTGGACAGTCCTCTACCCATTGAATCACCTTAGCAGCTTTGTTGAAAGTCAATCATAAAGGCAAGGATTTATTCTGGGCTTCCAAATCCATTTTACTAATCTAGCCCTGTATCCTAGGCCACCAACCTAATTTCTTGATTTGTATAACTTTGCAGTAAGTATCAGTTCAAAAAAGCTGGCAAACACCTAAGTTTGCTGGTTTTGGCTCTTTAAAGCAAAACAAAAACTTTATACTCTTCTGCTGAGTTTCCCCATTTGTTTATCACAAGTCCATGCTCTGCTCTTCCCTCTCTTGAGAATAGTCACGGACAGTCTTTAAAACCCTCTGCTGATACTGTCACTGTCGGCCGCTCTGCATCATTTCATTGTCTTCTGGACTACAGGCCACAGTTTCTTTTTCTTCATGTATGAGATAATCTTTTGGTTTTTTGGTCTTTTTGAGACAGGGTCTCCCTGTAGCCCCAGCTGGCCTGGAACTCACTATGCAGACCAGACTGGCCTCGAATTCACAGAGATCCTCCTGCCTCTGCTTTCTGAGGGCTGGGATTAAAGGCATGTGCTGCCATGCCAGGCTGTATGAGATAATGTTTAACTGTAGTCTGGATGTTGTAGAAACTCTAGATTCTGTTCTATTCATCAGTTTGAAACATATCATTTGATAATGCATGAAACTGGAAAATCATTGTTGGTCATGTTTACTAAATAACTGATCTCTGTGTCAAGTGTCAGTTTATGACACTAAGTGGATTGAGATTCTGTATAGGACCTAGATACATGTTTATAGAAAGCAAAAATGTGCTGGAAATGAAATAATTTTAACTTCTACTTTAGTCAAAGTATCGTCACCCATAAATAGCAATGCTGCATCCTAAGTATTTCAGTCGAAAACTGCATAGATGAAACTGTCTACTTCATCTCATGCCAGGAGGATAGATACAATATGAAATATCTAATTTCATCCTTGAACTAATCTATTGAAATCTTTCCTATAAATCTAATCACAGTTTTCATCAATAAAAAAGAAATACAATTGTAAGAAGCAATGGAAATACCAGGAAGAAACAGCCATTCACATCCAAAGGGTTGAACTGATAGGTTGAATTTTCATTAGGTTTTTAAACTGCAGAGTTCATTTTTCTTTTTTTTTTTAAAGATTTTTAAAATTTTATTTATTATTTTTATCTTATGTGTATGGGTGTATTGCCTGCATGTAGGTAAATGCACCCATGTCATGCAATGCCCGCAAGGACAGAAGGGGCCATCAGATCCCCTAGAACTGGAGTTACAGGCAATTGTTAGCTGCCATGTGGATGCTGGGATTTGAACCCAGGTCTTCTGCAAGAACAACCACTGTTCTTAACCTCTGAGCCATCTCTCCAGCCCCAGAGTTCATTTTTCAATTAAAATACACATCATCAAAAGTAGACTAATAACTTTGATTAGATCCTGATTTTCAAAGACCAGACTTAAAAAAAGATTTTGAAGCCCATCCAGGAAATACTATCTCTTTGGGAAGATTACAATGATTGAAGGATTTTTTTTTCTTCCTTTTCTCAAGAACGACAGTGGTCACTTGTTGATTTTTAAAAACATTTTTATTTTATGTATACAAGTGTGTTGCCTGCATGTATGTGAGTGCACCCATGTCATGCAATGCTGCAGAGGTCAGAACAAGGTGTCAGATTCCCCTGGAACCGGAGTTAAGGACGGTTCTTAGTCTCCATGTGGGTGCTGGGATCGAACCTGGGTTCTCTGCAAGAACAACCACTGTTCTTAACCTCTGAGCCATCTCTCCAGCCCCAGAGTTCATTTTTCAATTAAAATACACATCATCAAAAGTAGACTAATAACTTTGATTAGATCCTGATTTTCAAAGACCAGACTTAAAAAAAGATTTTGAAGCCCATCCAGGAAATACTATCTCTTTGGGAAGATTACAATGATTGAAGGATTTTTTTTTCTTCCTTTTCTCAAGAACGACAGTGGTCACTTGTTGGCAGAGGAAGATGCTGTTTTGCTTTCTTAAAATGTATGCATAAGAAAGATTTTAGAAGTGAAACACTATGATTCTTGTAGTTCACTTTCAAGGGATTCAGAAAAACATAAATATTGGCTATCTATGTAAACATCATGTACGCTAAGATGTGAGCAATCACTGATGCTGGGTGATGAATGTGTGAGTGATTGTTGTATGATTCTCTCAATTTTTCTATGTACTTAAACATTTTCACAAGAAAGCATCAAAAAATAGAAAGCTCTTTCAGGGGGCTGGAGAGATTGTGGTTAAGAGCACTGGCTGCTCTTGCAGAGTACCCGGGTTTAATTCCCAGCACCCATATGGTGGCTAACAAATGTCTATAAATCCAGTTCCAGGGGCTGTGACACCCTCTTCTGGCCTCCAAGGGCATTGCATGGCACAGGTGCACTTACACACATGTAGACTTTACACTCATACACATAAAATAAAACAAAAATTTTAAAAAAGTTCATGATTCACCAACACCAATAAGATCTCTGATTCCTAACCGACCTGCTGTTATACGTCCTACAAGGGCTTGACAGTTTTTCCCCCATTTGGCAAGGAGTATCTGCCTGTGTCTCTCACACCTGGGAAACAATTTTTATTTATCCAGAGATAACATTGAACTGGGGGTAAAAAAATGAGACCAAGGGAGAGGTTTCCATCATCTCTAGTGCCTTCCATTAGAGTGTGTTATAAAGAAATGCCCTTATCTCACATACCTGGATGCAAACATCCCTTCTTTCTGCCTGCTGCATCCTTGATGTGTTAATGTACAGCACAGGCCACTGCTGACCCTGGTATGTGATAGTCCTTTTCCAATTCAGCAGACTGAGGAGTGCTTCCTTTGAAGGTATTCCAGCAACGATTCTCTTTACACTGCCCATGGAGGTGCTTCCCCACCCCTGCTTTTTATGCCTGAAATAAAAGCCATTGAATTGTTCAATCAGCTTCATTAGGTGGCTAGTGTCAAGTGCTTTTATAATCTCTGTCAAGATTTGATGATATCCCATCACTTTGTTATTTTTCAGCTCCTAATTGCACCTTATACTTTTGACATCTCTATTGGACTGATGTTAATGTCAAGTTGTCCTGATTCATGTGCTTCATTGAAATCTGGGGCTGAAGCAGCTGGAATTTGAATTGGCCAAGGACTGTTTGAAGTGCTCTGCCTACAAGCCTTTTTTTTTTTTTTTTTTTTTTTTTTTTTTTTTTTTATGGCATTTTTTTTTTTTTTTTGACTTCTGTAGTATCTAGAAGTAGTTTTATTTTTGAGAAAAGAATAAAGTCATATGAGTTTGAAACTGTACATGGTGTTAAAAGTGCATCAACTTATGTTCAAATTAGGAAGGGAAAAGGCACGAAAAGTTGTACAGTGATTGCCTAATTCCATTAAAGTTTCCAGTAAAATTAAAATGACTGCAAGAAATTATCTTAGCAAATCAATTCATGCTCATGACTAGGAAAGAGAAATCTGTGTGCATGCCCACATACACATGCACACACACACAAAGTTTAAAAAAAGAAAATAGAGCCTCTAATTCCAGCATTCCAGAGGCAGAGGCAGGCAGATGTCTGTGAGATTGAGGCCAGCCTGGTCTACAAAAACCAGGACAACTGGGAATACAGGGAGACCCTGTCTCAATAAGACAAAAAAAATTAGTTAACCTTAACACCACCCCCCTTATTTGTTACTTTTTTGGTGGCACAACATCAAAGATTTTTAAAAATCTTTTTCAAATGTTTTTCCAAATATTTATTTTTTTGTGTGAAAAATGAGAAAATAAAAATTTAATTTACAATCTGTATTACATATATTACATGCCATAAGCGTGTTGTATGCAAGTTATATGGATGCTTGTAATTCTTGGTTCTGTGGTAGTCCTTGTTTGTTCTGTGAGACTCCAGCCTATTGACTTCCAAAATGATTCTGTGACAAATGCTTCCTCGTATAAATTTGGGAAACACTCACAACAAAGCAAAGTAGTCTTAATTACTCTCGGGATTCCTGGAGTCTTACTATGGTAATAATTCCTGAGCATCAACAATGAGGGAGGGAGCAATCATCATTTCCCAAACTTCTTTCCTCTCAGAGCTTGTGAAGGACAAGGTTTTCCACAGAAAACAACTAGAGACACTATGTCCTGATCCCGTGTAACCACTGCCATAAATTCATTTCTCGTTACATATTAACTCAAATTCAAACTTCTTCCTGATAGACTTGTCATTTTTTATAATAGGTGGAAAAAAATACTTCCATTAAAAAGACTTTATTGGGCACCCATTAAAACCAGTTGTTATGTAAAGTAGTGGAATATACAAACGAGTCAAGTCCATACGATCAAGGAGCTCTTGATTATAGATGAAGAGATTATTTTACAGCTTTAGTGACATTTAGTGTTTTGCTGTTCCATCAGTCATAGTCTCTTGGGCACAAACACTCAATCAAAACCAATCAGATGTAACCTGGGGCTCTTGATGTGCCTGCTGAGAAAGGGTTAACTCTTTATTTCCTCTGCATTTGTACCAGATAGAAACCAGTGATGGGGATGATGAGAGTGCTTTTGTCAGAACAGAAAGTCTGAAGTTCAAGTCAAATACATAATAGTGAAACCAAAAGATAAAAGACAAATATTGATGTGTCAAGTGCAACTGTGGACTTCTGTTCCAGGAGCTAATTTCAGTTGGATTTTCTGTGAGTTGTATCCAACAGGGTTCTCACTAATGCTCTTTCTTCCCTTATTGAACATCACGTAAAATGCATTCAGAAACTTTCTTGGCTGAGGGTAAATAATAAGTATATAATAAAATTATTATATATATTATTGAATTTCTGTGTATTTCATACAGAACACCTAAAACAATCTTAATTACTTTTATACCCCTTTCCCCACTGGAACCTTCCCATAGCTCCCACATACACACTGGGGCCCATATATTCTGTCATCCCTGTTAAGGTCCATTGGGTTGTCAGTGTCCCCAGCTGTTCCCCAATGCAAGTCCATCCACTGAGTCTAGCCAGCTTATCTGGAATCCCTTGTTTTAGGAAGAGCAGCTCTTCTTCATCTAGCAGCAATCAGCTGTCAACATTCCTTTGGATAAGACTGAGATCTGCTGTTCATTTTCCCAGTTCTATGCTGGGTTATTGTCTGCCTGAGTTTGCATGGGACTTGTGTATGCTGACACATTGTCATAGAATCACATGAACAGGTTCCCAGGAGCTTATAGGACTCTGTTTCCATATGGTCATGCACCTCCTCCCTGAAAAATGGCCTAATGGATAAAATTAATTTTAATGATTTGGGGAAATGTAGTATGAATCCTAAAAGTAGGTTTTTTTTTTTTAACTGAGTATTTGATCTTAGCTTCTTTTCTTATGATTGACCTAATTTTTCCTAGGAGTAGAAACACAATGAATGATGATAAATTCAAAATGTTGTTTAGGTTGGGATTGATTGCTAAAGTCCTAACACTATGTAACCATTGTAGCAAATGACCAAATTACCTAGAAAAGCTTAAGGAATATTGACTTCTTGGAAATAAAGAGAATTATTTTGGTCAAAATTAAGAGTTTTATGAATTTACAGAAGCCTGCATAGGTATACCATAGACATCCCTGATTCTGAGTCCCTTCAATGTTTCACACAAGCTACCCTCAAGTTAGCAGCACTGAGCAAGTGTCCCAATTGTATCATTCTGTAACTCCTAAGTGAGAGCTCTTTCTCCTGCTGGGATTTGTCAGAGCACCATCTCAGCAATTGGTTGTAATTAAAATTTCATTTACTTTTTATTTTTGAGAATTTCATATGTATATATTTGCATAATTTTTATCACTCCTGGTCCCCAAGTTAGCATACAAAGAAATGGATTATGTATGGCATTTTCAAGCACACCTTTTTCTTAAGCATCCCTTCCCCCTGTCCTCCTGTCCCCCTCATGTAGGCCCCCATCCTTCCCTAATAACCCCCCCTCTCCTTCCTGTCACCTATATTCCAGGGCCCTTTCTTTCCGCCATTCCTTTAAGAACTAGTCTCCTCCTCCCATTTGTCACCTTTCTAGCATCATGACCTACACAATTCACATGCCAGGAAATTTAAATCTAAGCTCCACACAAGAGAGAAACAGGCACTGTTTTTGTCCAGTTTAATTTGCTTAGCATAATGGTTTATGAATGGGTTGCTTTTTTAAAAACTTAGCCACTGACCGAGAGTTTTCTAACCTTCCTTGCTGAAGGTTGAGCTCTTCAGACTGTCTGTCCTCTGCATTCACAGGCAGGTGTCTGGCTATTTGGTCATCCTACCCAGACTGGCCTTTTGCAGGCAGATTGGTCTAGACATTTTAAATAATAATAAAAAAGATATGTTGAGCTCTTTGTCAGCTCAGATGAAATAGAGTCTGCAAGTTTTCCTTGTATTGATACAGGGAAAATTTGGGTTCACTCTTGGGGTTCTTACTTACATTAATAAAAGAATTTAAGAATAGGCTAAAGCTCCACTCTCTCCCTGCACTCAGTCCCTGCCCCTCGCCTTATACCCAGGCATGCTCCTGCTCTTTCTGCCCCAGATCTCTGGATGACCCTCTCAGTTAAGACTTGCCTACTGTGTCCTAATTCCTTGTACTTAGAATAGGTCAATTCTCCAGCTTCCTTTGTTAGACCCTCCACAGGCTATCCCCACCCCCATCTTGCCCTTGGCCCCGCTTTTGATCTGCCTACCACAGACTTGCCTACTTCCCAGTCCAGCCTACTACCCTGAGAGAACCTGAAGCACACGCCAACTAACTTTTCATACCTGAACACAAAGCAACCAAACTACATCAACAATATAAACAGAACCAAACTTCAACCAAACAAAGGTGGAATAGAATTTCCTACTGGACACAGAACCAACAAAAGACATTCACATGCCCAAACAACAACGAAAAAACACAAATACAAAAACCCAGGAGAATATGTCCCCAACAAAACCCACAAGTCCTACAGAAGTGCAATACAATGAGAATGACCCCGAGGAAACCCACAACACAAAATCTAAAAGAGCAATCACAAACATGATAAAAAAACATAAGAAAACAGAGACAACTCAAAGAACTCAAAGAGGATAAGCACAAACTTGTGACAGAAGCTCAAGGAAACACAAATATGTTGTTGAATGAAATAACAAAACAATTCAGGACTTGAAAACTGAATTCACAAAAGAGATTGGAAATATTGAAGAAAACATTAACCAAAATGAAGATGGAATTGAAAAAATCGATAAATCAATTTGAAATGACAGGAGAAAACCTCACAAGCAGAATGAATGAAGTGGAAAACAGAATATCAAGACTGGATGACAAAGTTGAAGAACTGGACTCCTCAAGTAAAGACTATGAAAACGTTTTTTTTTTAAAAACACAATGGAACATATAGGAAATGTGAGACACCATAAAAAAATTTTATGCATCATAGGCATAGAGGAAGGAGAATTTCAGGTTAATGATATTGACCAGATATAAAACAGGATTATAGAAGAGAATTTCCCCAAATTAAGGAAAGACATGCCCATACAAATACACGAAACACATAAAAAACCAAATGGACAGGACCAGAAAGGAAACTCCCCATAGCATATCAGGGTAAAAACACCAAATGCACAGAACAAAAAGAGAATACTGAAAGTTGCAAAAGAAAAACAAATCGCTTATAAAGGAAAACCCATCAGAATTACAGTTGACTTTTTAAAACAAACTATGAAAGCCAGAAGAGCCTGGACCTAAGGATTTCATATTCGAAAAGACTTTACCCTGCAAAACTATCTATAGTTGAAGGGGAATGGATAATTAGCAAAACTCTTCATAGTTAAAGGGATTGGAAATTTTTCTATGACACAAATAGACGAAAGAATTAATGTCCACTAAACCAGCCCTAAGAGAATACAAAGGACCAAAGATAGAAATGACTATACTCAAGAGGTTATAGAAAGAAAACAAAAGAAGATATAATTATATAAACACAAAAGAGGACAAAGAACACAAATTAAAATGACAGTAACCAATACACATCTTTCAATAATAACTCAAAATATCAAAGACCTCAACTCCCTAGTCAAGAAACACAGGTTAGTGGAACGGATTAAGAAACAAAATCCCAAGAGACTCCCAGACAATAACCCAGCATAGGACTTGGAAAATGACAGCAGACCCCAATGTTATCTAAAGGAATACTGACAGCTGATTGCTGCCAGATGAGGAATAGCTGATCTTACTAAAACAAGGATCTCTGGATAGGCTGACTAGATTCAGTGGATGCACAAGGACTGTGGAATGGCTGGGGGTGTTGACAACATAGTGGACAGTAACAGGGATGACAGCGTATATGGACTCCAGTGTGGGGGGCGGCAGGCTATGGAAGGGTGTCATTTGGGAAGTGGGTATATAGATGAATAAGATTGTTTGGGATGTTCTGTATGATATACACACACAAAAAAATCAACAAATAAAAAAATGAGTGATGCTGTCTCCACCACTGGTCTCTCCTCCTAGCCTGGGTCCTGTCCCATTCATTGTCTTGGCACCCCAGACACCAAGGGGAACCACCACTGCTTCCTGATCCTTTGCATCCAGAGCAACTCAGTACCTTCTCAGGTCTCTAGGAGCACTGCTTCTGGGCCTGCCCCCACTCTCACCTCCCTCTGCTTCCCTGGGCCTGCAGGACCCACAGGCCTCTCTCCAACCCACAGTCCTCTCTCTCTGAGATAAGTGGATAGCACCTCTGGGCCTTGACACCCCCAGCGTCACTCACCCTCCCATCTCCCCCACCAGTCTCTCCTCCTAGACTGGATCCTGCCCCATTCCTTGTCTTGGCACCACAGACACCTGGGGAACTACCACTGCTGCCTGATCCTTTGCATCCAGACCAACTCAGTTCCTTCTCAGGTCCCCAGGGGCACTACTTCTGGGCCTGGCATGGCCCTAATCTCCCTCTGCTTCCCTGGGCTGCACAACCCACCAGTCTCTTTCCTGGACAGTGGGACTGGCATTTCCTCTTCCTGGTCCTTCACATCCAGACCAACCCAGCTCCTCAGTTCAGTCCCCAGGCACCCTTGGGGCTGCTTCCTGCCCCCATCTTCCTTTTCATCTCTGGGTGGTGTGGCCACCAGCTGCCCTAGACCAGCATCTTTCTTGGGTCCGGCTCACAGGCCAGTCCAACCTCCAAATTCCTGAGGCCAAAATATTTCCTGGAGGGATCCAGACCTTAGGAGAACACATGAGAGCATCTGATCCTCATCTGACTTGGGTCTCTGTGGGAACTCCTGAAGACAAAACCAATCTGCCCACTCCAATATAAAATCAAAGGAGAGAACCGGAAGCTTAGAGGAACCAGGTTTTCATGCCCAAAAAGTAAATCACAAAGACACATAAAGTTCACATAAGAAGCAGACCTAAACTTGAAGACTTAAGTCTCATACAAGAATCAGAAACTACAAAAGAAATTCATATGTCAAAATCAAAGAGAAAGAATAATAACATGAAAAACCAAAATAACATATCCCCACCAAATACTCCTCTAAAGGAGTAAAATAAGAACCCCCTAGAGATAATGCAGGACATGGAACTCAAAAGAACAATTATAAACGTGATAAAAGAATTCAGTGAATTTAAGGAACACACAAAGAAAAAAGTGAAGGAAGATAGGGATAAACTTCTGAATGAATTCAGAAAAAAGAAATATTAAACCAAAATAACATATCCCCACCAAATACTCCTCTAAAGGAGTAAAATAAGAACCCCCTAGAGATAATGCAGGACATGGAACTCAAAAGAACAATTATAAACGTGATAAAAGAATTCAGTGAATTTAAGGAACACACAAAGAAAAAAGTGAAGGAAGATAGGGATAAACTTCTGAATGAATTCAGAAAAAAGAAATATTGAATATTGAGAAACTGAAATGAAGAAGGAAGTGAAACACTCAGTAAGCCAATTAGAAACAACAGGAGAAAGACCTGCCAGCCTCTTTCCCCAAATTAAAGACATGCCCATACAAATATAAGAAGCATATAGAACACCAAAGAGACAGGATGAGAAAAGAAATTCTCAGTGGCACATCATAGTAAAAAACAATAAACATACAAAACAAATAGACAATACTAAACACTGCAAAAGAGAAACAAGTCACATGTAAAGGAAAACCCATTAGGATTACAGCTGACTTTTCAGTGCAAACTATGAAAGCCAGAAGAGACTGGACCAAAGCATTCTAAGCTTTAAATGACCACAGATGCCAACCCAGACTACTATACCCAGCCAAAACGTCTATTATAGTTGAAGGGGAAAGAAAAATCTTCCATGACATAAATAGGCTGAAGGAATTCATGTTCACACAACCAGCCTTTCAGAGAGGTCTGGAAGCAATACAAAGAGCTGAAGAAAGGAATGACTATACCCACGGGGTTGCAGAAAGAAATTCAATGAAGGTATAATGGTGGAAAAGTACAGCTATACCACAAATGTAAACAGAAATAAAAATGACAAGATTCAATACTCATCTTTCATTAATAACTTTAAATATTAATGGACTAAAATCCCCAGTCAAAAGACACAGAATAGGTGAATGGATTAAGAAACAAAACCCACCTTTTTGTTGTCTGCATGAAACTCATCTCATTTTCAAGGACAGACACTATCTTAAAGTGAAATGAGGGAAAAAATATACAAAGCAAATGGTACTAAGAAAAAAGCAGGTGTAGCAATTCAAATATCTGACAAAATAGACTTTAAAACTAATCAGAAGACATAAAGAGGGCCACTTTATTCTGATCAAAGGAACAATAAATCAAGAAGATATTACAATCATGAACATTTATTCACCAAACTCTGGTGCACCCAACTTCATAAAAACAATACTACAGGATTTTAAGACCCAGATTAATCCCAACTCATTAATAGTAGGGGGCATCAATACCTCACTGTCTCCATTACATAGGTCAACAGGGCAGAGAATTAACAGAGAGACACTGAATTAAACAATACCATATATCAAATGGACTCAACAGATATCTACTGAGTATTCCACCCAAGCACCAAAAGACATACTTTCTACTCAGCACACCATGGAACCTTCTCCAAAATCGACCATATACTGGGGCACAAAATAAACCTCAACAAATACAAAAAGATTGAAATAATTCCATGCATTCTATCAGACCACAATGCAATAAAGCTTACAATAAACAGCGAAAGAGCCTTAATCAACACATGAACACATGGAGATTAAACGACACCCTCCTGAGTGATGAATGGGTCAAAAGAAAAATTAAGAAAGAAATAAAAGTATTCCTGGAACTAAATGAAAAGGACAATACAACACAAGAAAACCTCTTGGACATGCTGAAAGTGGTCCTTAGAGGTAAGTTTATAGCTCTAAGTGCCTACATCAAAAAACTGGAAAGAACACAAATAAATGACAACGTTGCAACTCAACACACTTGAAAGGCAAAAGTAAACAAAACCCAAACCAAGCAGACAAGAAGAAATAACAAAAATCAGGACAAAAATTAATGAAATTAAAACAAAGAAGACAATACAAAGAATCAACAAATCCAAAAGCTGGTTCTTTGAAAAGATAAACAAGATTGACAGACTGCTAGCCCAGTTAACCAAAAGAAAGAAAGAGCACCTCCAAATCAACA